>NC_045777.1:69826594-70147844 GCF_008692025.1 Phocoena sinus | reverse complement strand
CAGCGGGAAGCCAGCACAAGAGCTCAAAGCAGGGGGGCGATAGGATCAGACTTTTCTTTTGCCAGGTTCACTCTGGCTGCCATTAGGATTGCAAGGGAGCAGCACTGGGGGTGGGGAGATCATTTAGGAAGCTGTCGCAATCATCCTGGCCAGAGGATGAGACCGGGAGCTGGAAGATAGAGAGCACTGGGTGGATCTGCTCTCCCTGAACTTGTGACCCTGGATTAGTGCTCCGGTGACATTTTACCCCAGTTCTCCCTAGCCCATAGAGCTCCAGTCTCCTTCTCCCTAGCTCCCTAGCTGCCTGACCTATATTTGTCTTTCCAAAGTGGCGGTTCTGCAAATTGTAGCTGTCTGAGATTGCCGCTGTGCCCACGTTCCCCACATTCTGGGTCACAGGTCACGCAGCCCTGGTGAGCTGGTAAGGGTCCTGCTTATTTTGCTTTGTTTCCTGAGATTTCCGTTTGGTTAATGACAGGGCTCTTTATAGCTTTGTGTGCACAAAGCCTGGCTCTCCAGCTTCCATTTGGTCATAGGTGAGCAGCCTGGGTAACCTGACCCCAGGTGAGCAGAATTTTCTGGACTCTGGACATCTCCTTCAAATGAGCATATCTTCCCCTTGGAAGCCGAAATAACATGGGTTAACTTTCTTTTCCAATTAGCTCTGCATTTTCTATAAAGACATAATCCTTTATTAACTTAATGAGGCATAATAATTATTAATTGCTAATTATTCATAGTCGCTTAGTCTTCTTAAAAGAAATGATACCATTTAAAGTAAGATTTAAAGACATGCAAATATCGAAAAGCTTCTTTCAGCTATTTGGCTACTCTGTGATGTCATGGCAAACACACTGACTCTTTGTGAGGAAGATATTAACTTTGTTCTAAACTCCATGACTTGGAAAGTCAGCGTACCACCTGACGTTTCTTGGCCGCCCTCCTTAACTTCTCTCTGAGTGTAAATTTCCCCATCTGTGAAATGGGGCCATGAATACCTGCTTGCAGCCCAACTGGGGCTTTCCATGAGGTGATGGAAAATGCCTAGCCTAGTGCTTAGTATATGATGAAAATGTTGAGAAGTACAAGTTATCTGTTAGAAGTTGCTTCTTCATCTAATCAGGGCTGTGTCTCCTAGTTCTAAATTGAATCAATAAACATATCCATATATAAATACGTATTTGTGTGCCTATGTATCTGTAATTCTATAGCTATAGCTATAGACGCTTTCAGGCACCTCTAATGTTTTATTGTCACATTCAGTCCTCTCTATTCAACTACCCAGGCCCTTTCTGTCTTGGAATATGGGAGGCAGTGGTTTTCTGTTCCATATTTGTCCTGCTCCGTGCTGTTTGGCAAAAAAAAAGAGCGGTACTCTTACCCCCCTCTCTTGGTTAAAGAGCTAGAAGTTAGTCAGACTGTGGGACCCAGAGATGGTGACCACTGGGCTTCTGAGATGTGCCCTGAGTCTCCCTCCCAGGCAGCCTCTCCCCCTCACAGTCTCAGCCCCGGCTCCTGGGCTCTTCGTGTCCCAGTTGTCTGGCGATGGGGATGTCGGTACTCATTCACACTCTGAATTCCACTCTCTGGATCCAGTGGCTCCTAGAGAGAAACCCCTCTTTTTAAGAAGCCTAGTTCGGGAGTTACATACACTGGTGGGAGGTCCCTCTCTTGCTTTAGGCAGAACCCCTTTCCTGAGATGGGCAAGATGAGACTGGCACCCTCAGCTCCAGAGAGAACAAGTTCCACGGGGGCAGCTCCAGGAGGCTGTACGGAACAAACCTAGTGGTGCCAACAAACTCAGGCTCCAAATGGAGCCAGGGCAGCAGGTGGAGGAAGCACCGCTGTCTTATGTACCCAGCAGCTGCCGGCGCTGGAGAGTGTCCCGTGTGCCGGACACTGCTCTCAACAGTGTCATACTTCATCTGCCTTTTACCTAAAGAGTAAATTTCCGTCAATCCCTACGATTACAAATGTGGATAAGCAATGCATTCATAGCTTGATTCTCATTTGCCATTGTTTCTTGTGAGAAACCTCATGGGGAGGTGTGACTCTGGTGTGGGGTAAAATTCAGGCATCCCTACATTCATACAAATGGATGCATATAAGATTAAAAAACAAACTATGAACTACTGCCGAGGGCGGCTAATCACAGCAAGCACAGTGCAGTGAAAAGAACATGAGTTTTGTGTCCAAAAGCCGGGTTCTGTCACATCATAGCTGTGTGACCTTAGGCAAGTCACTTGAGCTCTCCGAATCCCAGCTTTCTTATCTGCAAATTGGGAAAATTAGTCCTTATTTCTCAGGATCATTGGGAGGATTAAATGCCATAACATACACACACACACACACACACACACACACAAAAAGCCAGACATGTAGTAGGGATTAAGCATCTGTTCTCCATCACTCCTCAAGTCTTCTTGAGTTGTGCATGTTTTGGACATCAGTAATTTGCATTCTATTTAAGATACTATCCTACTTTTTAAAAATACATTTTTCCTGTCTATAAGATAATATTTATTCATTGTAGAAAACCTAAAAGATTATAGAAGCATATAAAAATAAAATAGAAATCTTCCTTAAAACCACCCGTTAAAGATTTCAACTGCATATATTGTGGTTCACTTCCATTCTCTCTCTGTCTCTGTCTCACTTTCTTGTGTGTGTATGTAAAAATAATTGGAGTCATCTTATTTACAGAATTTTCCGATTTTTTCAATAGAGTGTAAAAGTCTTTCTCTCTGTGGGGGGTTTTCCCCCCTGGTTTAACTGTAAAATCATATGAGTCTTTGGAGTAAGATCAGTGTGGATATGAGAATTCACTGCATTATCATGCCTTGGGTGTTTGACCCTGGGAAAATCACAAATCTTCTTTCACAGGGTTAATGTGGGATTCAAATGATGTCAGACCCATAGAAATCTTAGCACAGTCCCCGAAACCTAGTGAGTGCTTGTAGATGGTGGTGGCTGATACTGATATTGATTAGACTTCTGTGTCAGGCTAGGTTATGCTGCAGTGACAACACTGAAATCTCAGTGACTCTACACAACAAAACTGCTTCTTCCTGTAGATTGGTAGTATGCACTCTCCTGGGCAGCTGTTTCCATGTCATGATGTTGAGCTCCAGGTTGCTTCCATCTTAGAGCATTTCCATCATACACACGTTTCCATGATCGCCAAGGCAGGGAAGAGAAATTGGAAGATTTCATACTAGCAATTAAATGCTTTAATCCAGAAGATATATGCATCTATTCTGCTTACAGCCAATTGGCCAGAACTAATTGCATAACCCCACCTTGCAGGGCAGGGCGGGGGCGGGGGTATGCGTGGAGAAATGTGATCCTTCGAAGTGCCCAGGAGAGCAGAAGAGGAGGGGGCCTCAATATAGGTGGGCAGTAACAGTCTCTGCCATGGAATTATCTATTACAGGATCATTTACCCTTGTGGGAATCAGTGCACTTGAATTCAAGGTCAGCCCCAGCATGCTTATGCAGAATGAGTCCTCAGCCCTGACCTGGCAAAGAGACAAAAACGCAGCTGATCTCAGATGCATTGATGTCTGCTGGGTCTGTCTGAAGCCGAGGTTACCACCAGTGTTTCGATGCCAGTTCTCTCTCTGTGTCTGAGAGTTGCTCAGCACTGTGAATGGTGCAGTTAAGCGGAAGGGTCGGGCTGACCACAGTGCAGCATTTCATCAGTGCCCTGTCATCACCCTGATCTACAACTTGTCCCAAGGGCCATCAGTCCCAGAAGAGAGCGTATCAGGCCCCGCTCTGACATTTAATACCACATCCATCACAGTGCAGAGAACGCTAAGTAGGTCTGAGCCCTGGTGAGCTAGAGGCTGGGAGAGGGCTGAGGGGCTCCTTGAGGATCATGAGATCTCCCGAAGGACCTGCAAGAAGTTTTGTTTCTTGGTTTTCATTCCTTTTTTCCTTCTATTCAGAGCATATCAGCCTTTCCTCTTCCGAGAGGTGGGTACAAGGAGAGAAGGGTATGAGGGTGAGAAACATGGGTGTTCATTATGGCTTTGCCCCCTACTAGTTGTGTGTCCTGGGGCAAGTTGCTTCCCATCTCTGGGCTTTCATCCTCTTATTTGTGGATTGGAGACAGGATGAGCTCTCTGATGTCTGTCTTGGCTACTGAGGATGCAACATGGCAGAGATCATCTATATCAATTAGAATGCTTTTGTTCATAGGCAACAGAAACATCAACTTGAACTGGCTTAAACAGTACAGAAGTACACTGCCCCCAAATGTATAGACTTCTGGGTAGGGAGGGTTTTAGGATTGGTGACTAATAGCTCAACCACATCTTCAAAGACCCGTGTTCACCCTGCTCATCTCTGTACAACCCTGGAGGCTGGTTTCCCCCTCAATTGGTAGGAAGATGCTTACAGCTGTTTCACTTATCAAAACCAAACATTAAAATATCCAGACCAAGAAGATAGAGCATCTCTTCCAATGGGAGCTGTACTGGGAGAGAGAAAACTTTGCTGAAACCTGCCCAGCAGCCCTTCCCCCACTGGTGAGAGAAAGGTCACATGCCCATTTCCCAGCACTGCTGTCACTGGCAAAGGGATGGGATTACCTTAGTGCAAACAGGTCCATCCGTGGCATCTGAGGTGAGCTCAGGTGGGGATGGGGTATGTCCAAGCAGTATCTGAAACAAAATCAGGCTTCTGTTTCAAAGGAGGAAATGAGGCTGGGGATAGTAAAATTACAGCATTATTTCTCATTGGCTTTATCATTTTCTTTTCAGACAGTTAATTCAACATAAAGGCAATGGTTGGGCTTCCCTGGTGGCGCAGTGGTTGAGAGTCCGCCTGCCGATGCAGGGGACACGGGTTCGTGCCCCGGTCCGGGAAGATCCCACATGCCGCAGAGCGGCATGGACCCGTGAGCCATGGCCGCTGAGCCTGTGCGTCCGGAGCCTGTGCTCCGCAACGGGAGAGGCCACAGCGGTGAGAGGCCCGCGTACCGCAAAAAAAAAAAAAAAAAAAAAAAAAGGCAATAGTTAACATATATTGAATGTTTGCTATGTATTGCCTCTCTGTCCAGATCTTTACAAGCAATTCCTCCCTAATCTTTACAACAGCCCAGGGAGGCAGATGCTAATATCATGCCCATTCTACAGATCAGGAAAATGAGCTCTCAGTAAGATGACTTGGTCAAGGTCACAGATTAAGTGTCAGAGCCCAGATTCAAGCCTATGTCTGGGTGATTCCAAAGCCTGAGCTTATAACTCTTATGCTGTACTGTATTTGGCAGGAAAAAGGAAGAGTCATGGTCATCTATAAAACACCAACTCTGCCTCATATACATGTACATTTGTTATCGCAGTTAATCCCCACAACAAGCCAGCTAGGTAGTCATCATTATTCCTGTTTTATATTTTGTGAATCTAAGTCTCAGAGAGGGTATTTAACTAGCCAGGAATTTCATAACCAGAAAGAGGAAGAGACCTAAGTCTATTCATATGATTCCGTTTCAGAAAATAATGCTTTGATCCATAAGGCACAGAACACCCAATGAAAAGTGGCCTGAACAACAGGAGATTTTGTTTTCTATTATAACCAGAAGAGGAAATGTGGATCACCCCAGGAGAGGGTCGATAGCTCAACAGTGAATTGCAGACATAAGCTCTTCCCATGTCTACAGTATGTTGACAATATCTCGACAGTATGTTGACAGTATCTCCTCTAATAGCCTCTAGGACTCCTGGTCTTCATGCAAACTCATTCTAAAGCAGGAAGGGGCAAGGGCAGGTCAGTGAATAACGCTCTCTTAATACACTTCTCTTTCTTAATCAGGAAGGCAAGGTTTCCCTTGTCCCCTAGCTGATTTTCCCATTGGCCATAAGGTTCACAATCTTAGCTGCAAGAGAGGCTGGGAAACCGAGTGTCTGTGTTTTCAGTTTCTGCTGTTGAAAGCAGGTTCAGGCAGCTTAGAAGAGGGCAGAGGAATGGTCCTTGGGAAGGTAACCAACAAAGCCAGCCGCACTCTGAAGGTGTTCCAGGGTAGGGCCTGTGTCTCAAATTCCTTATATTCTTACAGCCTAATGAAACACTGAGTGTTCAACAAATCTTTTTAGAATAATTGGATGGTTTAGAAAGTTTGGGGCTATCTGGGGGATTTTGGAGAAGTGAGTCTTGATAGATAGGTGGAATTGTGGATTAGTAGTTATCAGTTCAGGCTGCTGTAACAAATACCATAGACTGGGTAGCTTAGGAAAAATAGAAATTTATTTCTCAGTGTTCTGTAGGCTGGAAGTTCAGATCAGGGTGCCAGCATGGTCGAGTTCCGGTGAGGGCCCTCTTCTGGGTTGCAGACTGCTGACTTCTTGTGTCCTCAATGGTGGAGAGCAGAGAGAGAAAGCAAGCTCTCTGGTGACTCATATAAGGGCACTAATCCCATTTGTGAGGGATCTACCCTCATGACCTCACCTAATCTTGTTTTCCAAAGGTTCTACCTCCTAATACCACATTTAAGGGTAGGGTTTCAAAATAGGGATATGGGGGGAGGCACACATATTTAGTCCTTAACAGTGGTCTTTTTCTTTATACCCTCTCCTTCGGCCTTTCAGTTATTGTGACCGCTTGCCAGTGAGCTGTACAGCAAGAAAATGCAAGTGAGAGGAGAGGCAAAGGAGTCTCAGTTTCCTCATCTGTGAAATGTGTGAGAATGAGATCAAGTTTGTCTCTTATAAAGCTTCCAACTTTTGTCCTCCGTCCTGGGATTGGGGACACTCAGAAAAATGTTACTTAAATCCAACATGCAGAGGGCTCCCATCCTTGGAGCCTCCCTCTGAGATGCCAGAGCAGATGAAAAGGGGGATGATTAACATCTGCTGGAGAGTGGAATCAGAAGTGTTGGCTGGGGAAAGAGATTACATTGGCTTTGCAGAGAAAAGTGAAGGTAATTTACATGAAAGGAAATGGCTCATTACCCCCAACTCTTGGTCTAGGCCCAGCCTGCCCAACTCTGTCCAATGAGAAGCTCTCCCATGAGGAGTTGTTAGAAGTGTAGACTCCAGACCAGCTGTTGTTCTTAGTCATGGCTGTACATAGGAATCACTGGCCTGGGTGGAATGGTGGTAGCGGGGGGCTTTAAGAAATATCGATGCCTGGGTCCCACTCCCAGAGTTTGTGATCTGAATTGTAGCCTGGCATAGGGGTTTTAAGAACTTCTCTAGGTCATTCTAATGCACAAACCAGGTTGAGAACTGCAGCTCTGGATGAGACTCTGCACTCAGATCCTGTCCTGTCACTAGTTGTGTGACCTTGGATACAAGTTCATTAACCTTTTGCCACTTCTGTTTCCTCATATGTAACATGACAATCATGGGAGCATCCTGAAAGTGGCTGGGATAGTCCATATAAAGCACAGTGTCTCTCCCACAGTAAAGGCTCCATTTAATTTGACCATAATGTCACCACATACCCTGTCCTGCTAACACTTACCCAGGGGTCTGGACCTTGCTACCATGGATGACCCCATTGTCTTAGGCATCCACCCTGGAAACCCTGCTGCCATGATCCACCTTTGGAACTCAGAGCTCTCATATTCTCATCATGGTCTGGAGTCTTACAGGAATTCTGGGATGCCTGGAGTAGGTATCTTGGGTTGTTCCTCTTTCATTCTAGTAACGGGATTCCATCCTTCTTCTGGGGAAACCACCCTTCTCCCACTCTTAGTCTACATGGTTGGATGAGGCTGACCTCACCTCCCAGCTCCAGGCTGTGTAGGTGACCCAGGCTTGTCGAATAAGAATGAAACCAACATCTGTTAGTTCTCTTTGCCCTGACATTGCTAAACTAGGAGGATGTAAGTCTGTAGCTTTTGGAGAACATCTGTATAACCAGGAGATGAGAGCCTGCCTGGGCATACAATCCACACAAAGGAATCAGATAGAGTGATAAGGACAGATGTATTCCCTATGACATATCTGGGGAGCTGTAAGTTGATCCACCATGGGCTTCTCAGAGACATGAGCCGATGTGCCCTTTTTCTTGCTCAGGCCACCTTGAGTTGGGCTTCAAATACAGTTGTGAGTCTAATGAATATATCTCACCTTGGCCTACTGGCCCTCTCTAAGGCCAGATCCTATGTCCTATGTTACCTCTTGTCCCCACTCCAGACCATGCCTTGCTTCCTTTTCCTCTACTGGGAATATCACATTTGCTGGGCATTCAGAGCTGGGCTGGCTGCACAGCCTATTATGGGCTCCTGCTAAGATCATCCATATTCGCAGAGTAAACGAGGGCTACAACAGACTTTCGGGTGACATTAAAGAGAGGCCTGGTGCCCAGGAGGAGAGAGGAGACAACGCTCCCAGCACTACTCTGCTCTTGGCTGGTCAGACCCCACTTGCATTCTTGTATCTGGTTCTGAGTATTACCCCGAAAAACAGCTATTGCTCAGCAAGAGGGACCAAGATAGTGAAGGGATTTCAAGTAATATCAAATGAGAACAGGCCCTGGAGAGAGAAGATAGATTGCTGTTCATTATAAGAAAGAGTATTTACATTTTAATTCGTAAGGGTCAAAGTTGCCTAAGAATGGAATGGACCACCTCATGAGGTAGTGAACTCTCCGTGGTTAAAGGTATGCAAGTTGAAGCAGGCTATTTGGTTGTCGGAACCATGTGCTGTGGAACATTGAATAGGCACTGTCTTAGTTTGGGTTCTCTTTCAAGCAGATCCTGAGGCGGGAATTTGGGTGCACATAGTTCATTATCTCGTGGTGCCAGGAACCATGGGTGGGGGGAATAGGGAAGTGAGACAGGGAAGGAAGGAAACCAATAAACAGTGCAGAGAGAGACAACTACCATATGATGTCACTTATATGTGAAATCTAAACTATGACACAAATGAACCTATCTATGAAGCAGAAACAGACTCACAGACGTAGAGAACAGACTTGTGGTTGCCAAGGGGGAGGGGGGAGGGGGGAGGGATGGACTGGGAGTTTGGGGTTAGCAGACGCAAACTATTACATATAGAATGGATGGACAATAAGGTCCTTACTGGATAGCACAGGGAACTATATTCGATGTCCTGGGATAAACCACAATGGAAAAGAATATAAAAAAGAATGTATGTATATATAACTGAGTCACTTTGCTGTACAGCAGAAATTAACACAAAATTGTAAATCAACTATACTTCAGTTTAAGAAAACCCCAAAAGCAAGAAAACAGTGCATTGCTGTGCTGACAGTTTCCTGCAGTGGGCAAGAGGGGCTCAGTCCTGCTGGGGACCCTCTGAAAGTATGTCAGATTTTCCCCTTGCAGGCCGAGGAAGCTAGTACGTTTCACTCACCCCTATTCCTCCAGTGGGGGGGTGGCTCCAGGGGCATTGACACTCGGGCACTTCCAGGCTGCCCCAGGTGAGGGCTGAGCATTCTGACCTGACCACACAGACCATCCTCAGATGGAGAGACACTGTCTGCTGATGACCTCCAGGTAGGCTCAGGGGATGTGAAAAGAGCACGAGTATCTTGCACAGAAACCAACTTCAGAGTTTTAACTGAACTCCCCTCGGTCGGATTCTGCCTGTCAGGTGCATTATGTAGCATGCTCAATGTTTCTAAGACAAGGAATTTGAAAGAAAAATCTGTAATTCCCATATTCCCTCAACTCCATATTTTCTGAGAAACATCCGGCCTGCTTCATCTATTTCTTCTTCCTGTTGGGGCCCTGGAGGCGTAAACCTGTAGGACACAATGAGATCATCTGTGATGTTCTCCTTCTACACCATCTGCACCAGGATGGCTGCCGGGTCAGGAATGTTCTGGCAGTCCCAGTGACACCTAGGAGAGAGCAGAGAAGCCTGGCACCTCCAGCATCTTCACAAGTCCCATGTCACTGCTGCTGCTTGTGGCTATAGAGCCAGTTCTTTCCAAAGCACGTTGATAATAATAATATTTGTATGGCACTTGTAGTGTGTAAAGCACTTTACAGGTTCTGGGCAGCAACGGGGCTTTTCATACCTCCATGTGAACCCGTCAGGAAAATAATCCAAACTCATTTTGCAGATGAGGAGAGGTGAGCCATTTTGCCAAGGCAGGCTTTCAGCCCAGGTAGCCTGCTTTCTCGTTGCCCAGGCTTCAATCCGAACACAGTGGAGGGACCCCATGCCTCCCAGCTGGGCTTGAAGGCCAGGTGCTGGGTTAGGTGGGCTGAGGAGTAGGGAGTGGCAGCAAACTATGGCCATCAGAAGCTGGAGGAGCCAAGCAGAGAGCCGGGGAGAGGCGTTTTTGTCCCAGTGAATCAGGTTTTCCTTTTGAAACAAGAGCTGAGAAATAGTGAAGAGGCAACATACAAATTTCAACAGAGGTGAGCAGGTTTGAAATTGCACGGCTCCTATTTAATTATGTAAAATCCCATAATCCCTCAGGGAGCGCTGAGGACCTGAGGTGGTGGTTTCCTTTCTCTCACAGTTTTGGACTTAGTTGATTAAATGGCAGAAAGAATCACATGGCAAGGAAGACAGAGAGAATTATGCGGTCACAGAACCAAAGACGACTTTTCAGCTTTCTTGTTCCCGCCTGTTCTTTTCTCCTTGGGTGCTCTAGGCTGCCATTCTGGCCTCGTTGAAGGGATAAACATGTACACCTACAGCATCAGGGAGGAATGGACAATACCCCCCACCCCTCCAGGACTCTACAGACCCTTATTTTACAATTGATGGAGAGAGAAAGGAGAGTGAGAGAAAGTACAGCTGTTGCTGAGTACTTATGGACTGAATTGTGTCTCCCTGAAATCCGTGTGTTGAAATCCTGACCCCCAGTACCTCAGAATGTGACTGCACTTAGAGACAGTCTTTAAGAGGTGATTCGATTCCGATTCCAATGAAGCCCTTAGGATGGGCCCTAATCCAAAATGACTGTCCTTACAAGAAGAGGAAATTTGGATGCAGAGAGACATCAGGGATGGGCAGGTGCAGAGGAAAGAGCACACGGGGACACAGCTAGAAGGTGGCGCCTGCAAGCCAAGAAGAGAGGCCTCAGAAGAAATTAAACCTGCTGACACCTTGAACTTGGACTTCCAGGCTCCAGAATTGTGAGAAAATACATTTCTGTTGTTTAAGCCGCCCAGCATGTGGTATTTTATTATGGCAGTCCTAGCAAGTGAATACACTGAGAAAGAGAGGACTGGATTTAGACCTTGGTTAGTACCTCGATTCTGCCTTACCTAGCAGTGTGATTTCACCTGTTGGCTTCAGTTTTCTCATCTGTAAAATGAGCTAAGTAATCCTCCCCGCCTGGGTTTGCCAAGGAAGGAACACACGTGGAAGGACGGTATCAGATGGTGTTCCTCTCTTGCCCTCTACCTCCAAAATATATTCTGAATCCATTTACAGTCGATGCTTTTTATTCATGGTTATTATGTTCTATAAAGTCGCCACAAATGCTAAATTCATGAATACTGAATAATGTATCGCTCGTAGGTGAAATATGGGGTTAGGTTCCTGTGAGCTTCTGGCCATGACGTTTTCGTCCCTCCATCGATATCTAGCTTTGTTTAGTGTGTGTTTCTATTTAAACACAGCTTCTGTAATATGTGCTGTGGATTCATGAACATTGAACTCACAGCCAGCAGTACTATAACTCATGCCTGCACAAAGCTTAACTGATGCGTCATTTTCCCCGTAAGACACATCACAGCCTTCTGGAACTTACACACACTAGCCAGCACTTTGGCACCACCCTTGGGTGGGGGCAGTTTAAAATCGCCCACACAGCAGCCAGAGTCAACCTGTAAAAACAAAGATCACCTGCTGTCAAGGCTCCAGTGGCTTCTTATTCTGCTTAGAATGAAGTCTAGTCGCCATCCCACGACCTGCAGGCCCCGTGAGATGGGTTTCTGCCCCCTCTGTCCTCCTTCCCATCGCTTCCTACCTGCTCTGTCTGCTCTGGCCCCACTGGTCATTGTGCTTTTTCTTGAACCCACCAGGCGTGTTCCATCTCCCCAGGCTTTCCTCTCTGTGAGATGTACGTTTCCCTGTGCAACCACACACACACACACACACACACACACACACACACCTGCCCCGCCCTTTACAGGCTTCTGGTTCGACATCTCCTCATCGGAGAGCCCACCCGGACCACTCTGCCTGAAACAGCCCCTCCGTTCACCCTCTGTGTCCTTACTCTGCTTCGTTCTCTTCTGTCGAGTTTACCACTCCTTGCATCTTGATTGCCCATCTCATTAGCAGGTAAGCCCCGTGAGGGTAGTGACTTAAGTTTGATTTCAGGCATCTACCTTGTACAGCATAGATTCCCTGTAAATCAATGATGCTGACCAGCTAGCCACACGGCGCATGGGACCCTGGGGGCTAGGCTCATGAGGCTTCTATAAGCACAGGGATAATCTCTTCTCTCCGTGCACCAGCTGACTGCACAGAGTAACTGTCTCCAGGCCAGGCCCGAAGGCTGGACTCCATCTGTGTAGGCACTACCCCAGCATGCCTCAGGACCCTTGTCATCCCCAGGGAGACTCCTGGGCATTCAGAAGGGAGGTACCCCCTCCACACCTGACCTTGACAGGCTGAGTAAACAGGCTGGAGGGGCTAAGCTGGGGGACTTGCTGGTGCACAGTGCTCCCATTTCCACTGTCCATAACCAAGTGGAAGCCATACTTAGGAGTCCCCAAGATCCAGTGAGAGATGGATTCTACATCTATAACAAGAAGAATTTAGATAAAACCTAGGGAAGGCACTTAGAGCAGGTAAAAGATACATCCCCGACCATGAATGCTGAGGGGTTTGCAAGTAGCCAAGATGGCCCTCTGAGTGGTGGGAGTCGTGACACAGGCCTTGGCCCCTGGGTGCCAAGGTGGGAGTGCCCTGGGTGGCCTCCATTCTCCAGTTATCTTCCCTGAGCAGAAGTCCAGAATTCCTTCTGCTCCGGTGGGAGCCCTAGAGTGGCGGAGTACACTTTTCAATCTTTTAAATTCCATATTGATTCTTTAAAAGTGGCTCTTTCTTTAGGGCATCTCAGCTGACTAGGAATTGACTGTATAAGAGGAAGCGCTCCGTGCCCTGTGACACTAATAAGGCATCGTCTCCAGAAATGTGCCCGGAGAAGCTGGCGACTGACCGGCTGCCTCTGCAGCTCCCTCAGATCCGCCAGGAACTGACGAGCCATTGCAAACATCCCACATCAGTGCGTTTGTCTTGTTGCAGTCCACTCGATGATGTGATGTTATGATTACAGACGAAAAGTGAAATATTTGCATAGCAAACAGCAACATTTCCGTGGCATCATTAGAGAGCGCGAGAAAGAGCTTGAGAAAGTGTCAGCCTTGCGATGGTTCAGAGGCACTGCTGAGCTATCATTGATTGTGTGCCCCTCATGCGCTAGGCTCTTTATATGCTTGGGAAAATAATGAGGAAAACAATCCCAATGATAGCTGCTGTAGATTGAGTGTTTATTGTACGGCAGGCATTGTACTAAGCTCTCGCCGTGCATTAATTTTATTTTATCCTCCCCACAACTTTAACAGCTCCATTTGATAGATAAGAAAACCCAAGTACAGAGAAGCAAAGTATTAACTTGCTAAGATCACACAGTTCATAAGTAGAAGATCCAGATTTAAATATTGGCCTGTCTGGTCCCAAAACCTTACACCCCAACAGTTAGGATCAGACAAGGCACATGCCTGATAAACTTTGCACACAAGTAGATAAGCGTTTGAGTGTTTCTCAACCTTGTTCCCTAATGCCCCCATCCCTCATTATATTTTAATATCACAGATATACTGTAGATCTATTTATATACTGTGGCTCTTTGGAGCCCCACAGACCATTGTAATATCTGAACCGCAAAACCATTTTAGTGGCTCTTTAACAATACATCTACTAGATAAGACTCACAGAGAATCCGCTACATCCTCTCTGTAAATTCTAAGCAATTAAGTTATTCAAGAAGCCAAATGAGTGTTTCATGGGCAGAGAAAGTGGGGCACAGAGAGACTGAGTAATTTGCCTGAGTTGACACAGCCAGGTAATGAAGAAAGCGGGATTTGAACCCAAACAGTATGGCTTCTGAGTACAAGCCCTTAACCACTACACCACACCACCAGATCTCTTGGATCAGCTATTTTCACACATGTCAGATGTTCTCATGTTTGTAAGAACTTCTGCTGGAAGCATAAGCCTCCTCCTCCTTGTCTGTAAGGGGAAACTGAGGCCTGGGGAAGGAAGGAGTGCCAGGTCAGAGACCTGAATTGGCACTAGGGTTCCCGGACCCCATGCATGCCCTCTGTTGAGCAGATCAAGTTGTGTTGGTTGTCTCCGGGCTGCACTGTCTCCCTGGGCTTTGGGGGGAACGCCACCACTCTGTATGACAGAGAGATCTTCATACCCACAGTCCACACCCTACAGAGAAATTTTCATCTCATTAGTCAAATTAAAACTTACTTCTGAACTCGGTATATCTGAGTGATAGACTTAAAGTGAATTATAATTTTATTTATAGCTTCCTGTCTCCCAGAAATTTAAGCGGCAATATGTTATTTAGCTCATTAAAAAAAAAATAAAATAAATAAAATAAAATGACGCCTCGAATGGTGCTGTAACTAATTAGGGAAACTTCCAAACTGCTGTTAATTCCAGACACTGACGTGGGCGCCGGCAGCCGCCAGCCGCCAGTCCCAAGTTCCCGGGCAGGGCAGACATGCAGCTGCAGAGCTCACATTTCACATTAAGTCAAACAGTTATTTTGATGGGTCGAGTGAGCTCCGCAAAGTGCTGGGAAAATAAAATCCTTCAATTGCCTTCCTTGCTGAGGCCGATGCACCTGACGACGGGTAGGCTGGGTGATGTTTGGGAGTTTTCTGGGCGCCTGGCAGTAGGTGTTACCTATACTCAGACGTCGGCGGATATTTATTCCGGAGGCTCAGAGGGATGGCCCAGGGCTCTGGGGGTGAGGCTTAAGAGTGACAGCTGCAGGAAAAGGAGCAAGTAAGCCAGGTTCATATCTGTTGAAATCCACTTCTATTTATTTACTTCTGCCTGCCAGCATTATTGTTAATCTTTTAAAAAATTTTTTGGAATAATTTTAGATTTATAGATGAGTTGCAAAGATAAGACAGAATTAAAGTGCCATGTATCCTTCACCCAGCTTCCCCTGATGTTAGCATCTTACGTAACCATGGTATATTTTTATGCCAGACACTCTTTAGGGGCTGAGGATACCTCTGTCAAAAAAACACAGAAGCCACCTCTGTTTTCATGGAGCACACAGTCTGGTGGGGAGAAACAACACAGAGACAAATCTGTGTTGATGGTCATGCACGTCAGTGGTCACGTGTGCTAGCCAGGCTGCCACTACATCTCTGAGATGGCATACGAGTCAACTTTGATGAATAATGGCCATTACAGCAAACCCTTGCAATCAATGGACTCTGAATGTGTGAGAATCATCCCTCTGACTCTGGACTAGGAGGGAGAGCTGGGAAGGCAGTGCCAGGTAAGTGGGAGATTTCTGAGGACAGGAGCAGGGAATCCTACGGACCGGCGCTAGGATGCTCACATGGGTGTGGTCTGGGGCAAGCCACTGGGCACTGGCATTGGAGAATGAGGATGACAGCGTGAGGAGAGTGGGTGTGATTAAATTTCCTGAAAAATGCCTGCAAAGCATGGGGAGTTAATGGAGTGTGCCTTTGTGGATCTGAACCATTGCGGTAGCACCCTGACGACCCTGTGCTCCCATCCTTGCCCACCTGGGTCTTTCCCTGCTGCCTCTGGGGCTTCATCCCCACGGCTCTCTACTTCTCTTGCCCCTTGCTTCTGGAACAGCCCAGGCGGGCTCCAGCCTTGAGGCCTCGGCCCTTGTTGCTCCCTCTGCCTGGGAAGCTCACTCCCTGGGTCTCTGCACAGCTTGCTCCTTCATTGTTCACACCCAGTCTCTACTGCCATCCACTCAGAAAGGTCCTTCCGGCCCACCTGGTAAAAGCAGAGCACCTGGCTTTGTTTTTCTTCCCAGTGCTTTTTACAAACTAGCAAGTTATGGATTTGATGGTTTGCTTTGTCTCTTCTGCGTATAAGCTCCAGGAGAGCATCCTCTTGTGTTCACTGCATTGTCCCTGGTTCCCAACACAGTGCGAGGCCCAGAGGAGGCACCTGAGTCATATTTGTGGAGTGAATTCTGTCTGAATTCCCCCTTCCTTTTCTTCTCTCTCCTTCTTTTCCTTCCTTCCTATTAAGCAGTTGTTTGATGCCCACCATTCTGCTCCTGATATGCAGAGAGGGAGACTTTATGAATCCTGGAGTTTGGGCCCCGATTTCCTCCACCAAAGCCTCTTGGCCTCACCGGAGTGGAATTCTGGACCTCGGATGGTGCAGGTCCCCTGCTCCTTTGGGGTCCAGGGGCAAACATAGCCCAGCTGGGCCTTTTCCCCCTGTTCCCCTCCAAGCCTGGCGTGATCCGCATAGCTGTGTATTTGCCCAGGCCTCTGGCTCACCCACTCCAGTGTCTGTTTTCACCTCTCACTTCCTGAATTTCAGGCCAGGAGAAAAACTAATCAGCCACTCGCTCTGTCTGTCCTCCCTCATTTCTTTCTGCACCGGGAAGAGCAGGGCTAAGGTGGTGTGGTCGATTTGGGGGCGGACAGATCAGGCACAGCTGATTTCAGTGTGTCTTTCATTTCATGAGATGCCGGCCTCTGACTGGAGGCTTGGGGGCTTCCGGGTGGTCTGAGCAGTAAAAGGGGAATGCACCCTTCTCTTGGCTTCCTGGATTCAACCAATCTGCTTCGTCAGAAAACCTGCTCTGAGCAGGAATGAAAATGAGAGAGGGAGCCAGAGCATCTGTCCATAGACTACGTCAGACCAGCATGACGTGGTGGGGAGTTGAGCATCTGTCCATCTGAATTCACCCTGACAGTAACAGTGGCTACATTTATTGAATGGCACGTGTATTCCAGGCCCCATGTTAACATGTTGCAACTTTAATTCCTACAGCTACCCAGTGAAATATTAGTATCTCCTGTTGCACAGATGAGGAAACTGAGACTCAGAAACTTGCCAGGGTCTCAGAGCTAATAAGTACTAGAGCCAAAATTCAAGTAGTCTGACTGCAAAACGTATAAACTCAATCACGGCGCTACACTGTGAAAGCCGCAGATGGATGGTCCAAGATAAGTGTTAATATACCTGCGAACACATGGGTGCTTTCCAATTGAATTAAGTTTCCAACATTTAAAAAAAAGAGTGATTAAAAAAATGGCAGTTTCCTATTTTTATCTTTTAGGTTTTTTTTATTTTGAAATGCATTTTGACTCACAAGGAGTTGCAAAAGTAGCACAAAGTCCCCTTCTACCCTTGACTCAGTTTCCCCCCGTGATAATACTTTTCCTAACCATGATACATTACAAAACCAGGTAATTGACATTGGTACCATATTATTAACTAAACTACAGAACTTAATCACATTTCACTAGTTTGTACATGCACTCATTTTTGAAATGGGTGATTTGGAATAAAAGGTATGGAGTTAGGATGTACTTTTAGGTTAAAAACCGTGTCTGGAAACATAGGGCCAGATTTCAATATCTGAAAAGATCCGGTGGAACTGAGTGGAGGCTGCCTTTCCTTAGAGGGGCTCGGGTCATCATTTTTGCCGTAGTCCTTAGTGAGCTGACCTCACTTATTTACGTCACCTGCCTGGCCTCTAAAGACATTTGTACTTGTGACTCTACTGCTTCAAGCCTAGCAGCAAAACAGGATGTCACCAGGAAAGAATTCCATTGTCTGATACACCACCCCTCAGATAATATATTGCCAAGCCGTGATTATACAGTAAGAGGTTGGTTAACTAGAAAGACTGTGGGGTGGAAATGGGTTTGTCTCATTCCTCAGGGCTCCAGCGAAGGGATGGGAACCGGTGGTGGGAGGCAAAGGCATGTGGATTTTAGTTCATCCTAAGGAAGAGCTTCCTTATAATGGGATTTAACTGGAGAATAAGGCTGCTTTATGAGGTAGTGAGGCACCCAGCCTAGGAGGCATTCAAACAGAAACTAAGTGGCTACCTGTTAAGAGTGCTGGAGAAGAGATACCTGTTGTAAGAGGAAGGTGAGATACTGTTATTCTGAGGACCATTTTAATGCGGAGATTCATGGTTTCTGATTCCATAACTGGAAGTCTATATAGGTTAAAATACAGTGTGTGTGTGTCATGTGGGTGTGCACAGATGTGCACTTGTACATGCATATGTTGTATGATTAGCTCATTTAATCCTCACAGTAGCAGTCTGGGCTAGAAACTATTATTCTGCCTATTTAACAAAAAATGGGACTACTCAGAGAAGCCAAATAATGTGTCCAACTCCACTGGTGAGTAACTGAGTCTGAACTCAAACTTCTATGTCTTTGACTTTGAAGTATCCTCTGTTTCTAGCCTATCACATGCCTCCCCGACAGAGGCATCCTTTGGACAGAATTATTTTTCTATATTTGTTTTTCTCTGAGAAAGAAGGCACATCCACTGGCTTCTGGCCAGGGCTTAGCTCATGTACTCAGTACCTATCCAGTCCTATTGCTACCTTGATAATTTAGAAACTCTAACCTGTGCACTGGGGTAAAGCTACTTATATGAGAACTTCCAGGAGTGTTGATTAAAAATGAATAATCTCAGATCCCATACCTAGAGGTTTTGATTCAGAAGTTCTGGGCTGGAGCCATGAATGTATACCTTTCACAACCTATGGAGGTTATTCTGATGTTTAACAAGAATGGAAACCGCTGTCCTGTCCCAGCACTGGAATTTAACATTAATGACTTTGGGCAGTGTATCCACTCACGCATGCATTTCTTATTCCATTTACTTGTGCTCGTAGAAATGAGCATGGAGCAACTCCTATGGCCAGAGTCTGTTCTAGGAATTCATCAATGAACAAAATAGACTAAGTAAATAAATAAACCGCCTACCTTCATGAAGCCTACATTCTACTGGGTGTGATTTCACTTATTTTCAATTAGATTCTATATTCCAAGGTAGGATAGGGTACTTATAAATTGAAGGACTGAGGGGAAATTTAAAAAGTGATTTCTAAGTAATGGCTACTAGGGGCTGGAAGGAGGATGGGGCAGAGGTGACTGCTCATGGGAATGGGGTTTCTTTTTTGGGTGATGAAAATGTTCTGGAATTAGATAACGGTGATGGTTGTACAATCTTGTGAGTGTCCTAGAGGCCACTGGATTGTCCACTTTAAAAGGGTGAATTTTGGGTCTAGTGGTTAGGATTCGGCACTTTCACTGCTGTGGCCCAGGTTCAATCCCTGGTCAGGGAACTGAGATCCCACAAACCACGTGGCGTGGCCAAAGGTGGGGGGAAAGAGGCGTCTTCTTCAGGACTTGCATGCTAAAAGGCTGAATTTTATGGTACATGAATTACATTGCTGGTGGGAATGTAAGTGGTATGACTCCTCAGGAAATTTGGCAATTCTTTTCAAAACTAAAAAAAAAAATGGACTTATCGTATGAACAAACAATTTCACATGTAGGCATTTATCCCAGAGGAATGAAGCCTTGTTTTTGCTCGGGAACTTGAACACAAATGTTCATGGCAGCTCTATTCATAACAGCCCCCAAACTGGAAATTGCTCAGATGTCCTTTAATGGGTAAATTGTTCAACACACGTGGTACATCCATGCCATGGAATACAACTCAGTAATATAAAGGAATTAATTATTAATACACACAACTACTTGGATGAACCTCAAGGAAATTATGCTGAGTTAAGAAAAATTTCAAAAAGAATGATTCTCTTTATGAATTGTTTATGAAATAATCCAATAATAGAGATGTTAAGGATGGGGGTAAGGTGATGAGTGTGGCTATAAA
Organism: Phocoena sinus; assembly: GCF_008692025.1. Lineage (NCBI taxonomy): Eukaryota > Metazoa > Chordata > Mammalia > Artiodactyla > Phocoenidae > Phocoena > Phocoena sinus. Next base: position 70,127,991 of record NC_045777.1, on the reverse strand, counting down.
ACATAAGGGAATCTTGTGATAGTACAGCTGAGCATCTTGATTGTGGCTGTGGTTATACAAGGCTACAGATGTGACATAATTGCAAAGAGCTACACACACGTGCACACAACACATGCATACAGGCACACGCATGAGTGCATGTGTATAACTGATGAAATCTGAATATGGCCTGTGGAGTCTGTGGATTGTACCAATGCCAGTTTCTAGGTTTTGATATTGTACTGTAGTTGCATAAAATGTTAACATCGTTATAACGCTGAAGGAGGCTGAGGGGAGGCTACACAGAACTTGCCTGTAGATTTCTTTTCAACCTCTGTGAATCTATAACTATTTAAAAATAAAAAGTTGTACAACATGGAGAATATAGCCAATATTTACAATAACTATAAATGGAGTATAACCTTTAAAAATTGTGAATCACTATATTGTACACCTGTAACTTATGTAATATTGTACAGCAACTGTGCTTCAATTTTAAAAAAAAGTTAAAAGAAGGTGGCTAAAAAAAAAAGTCAAAGCACTAAATCAGTGTGCTTAAGACTTTACTATTTATGTAAAATAAGCAGAAAATTTATAAATGAATTTGCTTGTATCTGCATAAACTACCTCTGAAAGGGTGCACAAAAGGCTGATAACATTTGATTAATGATCACAGGAACTGAGTGGCTTGGGGAGCACGGTGAGCAGAGAATTTTTCCAACCCCCCCTTTTGTGCCTTTTTGGAGTTTGAACCATGCGAATATACTATCTATTAACAAATAAATAGATATTAAAAATAATTTAGGCAGGGGACTTCTGGTAATATGGAGTGAGCAGACACACTTTTACCTATTTATCCTATTAAGTTCAGCTAAAATCCCCTGGACATTATATATAAAACAAACACAGGAAGACTCTGAAAAGTGCAGAGAAGGCAGACTGTCAAAACCCGAGGAACAATACAGTGGTGGGTTCTCTGGGATTTCCTTTGGCCTCATCTATCCTAGACTGTGTCTTGGAGAAACCAGCAATTCAGAAAAGCCAATTTCCCATTTCCATCAGCAAAGATTGAATCGAGAGCCCAGACTTCTACACTTGCCAGGCTGTGGTGAGTTGCCCCCACTCCTCTGCTGGGGTGGTGTCGGTGGAGACCGCATGGGAGCCTGGACTTTCATCTTTACTTAGTGGTAGGAAGAACTCATTCCTCTCCTCACTGGGATAGTGTCAGAGAAGATCTCTTGGAGAGTCAGGACTTTCACCACTGCTCAGCATTAATGAGGCCACATGGGGAGCAGTAACCAGACTCACCTCCCTTTCCCAGGTAGTGTGGTATCAACAGACACCTACTAGGGAGCTTGAACTCCCATTTCTGCCCAATAGTAATAAGGAGCCCCATCCCCATTGGGTGTCAATGGAGGCCAAGTGGAGAACCTGGAATTCCACCTCCAGGCGGCAGTAATGAGGTGGTGTCCCCCTCATTCAGTGTCAGAGGAGCAGTGTCAAGGGAGGCCTGCTAAAACACAAAATAAATAAGTAAATAAGACCCAGAGTCCTATAACATAATATTTTTAAATGGCCAGGTATCAATCAAATATCACTTGTCATACAAACAACTAGGAATATCTCAACTTGAATGAACAAAAAAAAAGGTAATCAACAGAATCCAGCACTAAGATGACAAAGATATTAAAATTATTTCACAGATATTTTAAAGTAGCTGTCATAAAAGTGCTTCAGTGGGGAACTATGAACACAGTTGAAACAAATATAAGAACTCTCTGAAAAGAAATAGAAACTCTTAGCAAAGAATATAAGATCTAAAGAAGAACCAAATGAGAATTTTAGAACTAAAGAAATACAAAAGGTGAAACAAAGACTCAATGGATGGACTTGCAGCAGAATGGAGAGGACAGAGGAAAGAACTGGTGAACTTAAAATAGAAATTACCCAATCTGAAGTACAGGGAGAAAATAGAAAAAAATGAACAGAACCTCAGGGACATGCAGAATATAACAAAAGACCTAACATTTGGGTCATCACAGTCCTAAAGGAAAGGATAAAGGATGGAAAAACTATTCAAAATAATAATGGCTGAAAATTCCCTAAATTAGGTAAAAGCCATAAACCTACGGATTTAAGATAGCTGAGTGAACAAGACAAAAAGTCTTGAAAGTGGTCAGAGAGGAATTACACATCTCCTATAGGGGGAAAACAATTAGAACCACAGCAGATTTTTAAAATTGGAAATTGTGAAGACCAGAATGAAGTGGCACAGCACTCTTCACGTGTTGAAAACAAAGAATTATGAACCCCAAATTCTGTGTCCAGAAAAATATCATCAGAAATGAAGGAGAAATCAAGACATATTCAGATGAAGGTAAACTAAGAGAGTTTGGTGTACACATTTCCTGAAAGAATGGCTAAAGGAAGGCATTTATTCAGAAAGGAAGTAACTTGGAACATCAGGAAAGAAAAAAGAGCAAAGGTATGATTAAATACAATAGACTCTATTATCCATTCGAATTTAAAAAATATGTTTGCTAGTTGAACCAAAAATTATAATACTGCTTAATATGGACTTCAGTGGATGTGGAGGTTATATTTAAGGCGATTATATTATGAATGGTTAAAGGTAAAGAAGCATAAAAGGAAATGAGATTTCTAGACCTCAAATGAACTGGTAAAAATGTCAGTACAAGTAGACTGTGATAAATTATGTTTATGTAATGTAATACCTAGAGCAACTGTTCAAAAAGCTGTACACTCAAAAATACTAGGTAAATCAAAATGAAATTATAAAAAAAATGTTTAAGTAATCCAAAAGGAAGCAGGAAAGAGAAGACAGAGAAACTAAAAACAGACAGAACAAACAGAAAACAAAACTTTAAATGACAGACTTAAGCCCTAGCATAACAGTAATCACATTAAATATAAATGGTCTACATACAGTAATTAAAAGACAGAGATTGACACAGTGGGCTAAAAAACAAAAACAGAAAAAAGGCCCAGTTATATACTGTCTCAAAGAAACTATTTCTCAACATAGAGGTAGATTGAAAGTAAGCAGATGGGAGAGGAGATATCAGAAAAAAAAGAAAACTGTAGTGGTTATTTTAAAATCAGATAAAAATATTCAGAGTAATGAAAATTACCAGGGAAAGAGAGGACCATAACATAATGATAAAAGGGTCAATCCACCAAAAATAAATATTAATTTTAAAAGTGCATGCACAAAACAAAAGACCTGCACATTATATGACGCAAAACTGATAGAAATAAAAAGAGATATAGACAAATCCAAAATTAATGTTGGAAACATCAACACCCTTCTCACGACAATTGATAAAACAATTAGAAAATCAGCAAGGATATAGAAGAACTCAATAACACCATCAACCAACAGGATCTCATTGACATGAATACAACAATCCATCTAACAAAAGCAGAATACACACTTTTTTCAAGTGTCCATGAATATACCAAGATGACTATATTCTGGACTATAAAATAAACCTCAGCAAATTTAAAAGAATTGAAATCATGCAGAGTGCATAGTCTGACCATAATGGAATATAACCAGAAATCAATAACAGAAAGATAACAGAAAAATTCACAAATTCTTGGAAACTGAATACTGTACTTCTAAACAGTCAAAATGGCCAAAAGAAAGTCCCAAGAAAAATTTAAAAATACTCTTAATTGAAAGAAAATGAAAATACAACATGTCAAAATTTGCAGGGCACAAACACTGGAGCACAACTAAAACAGAATTTTTTTTTCTTATTGAAGTATAGTTGATTTACAATATTATATTAGTTTCAAGTGTACAGCGTTGAGATTCAATATTTTTGTAGATTATACTCCATTTAAAGTGATTATAAAATATTGGCTTTACTTTCTGTGCTGTACAATATATACTTGTATCTTATTTATTTTATACCTAGTAGTTTATATTTCTTAATTCCCTTCCCCTATTTTGTTCCTCTCCCCAACCCCTCACCCCACTCATAACCACTAGTTTGTTCTATGTATCTGTGAGTCTGTTTATGTTTTTTTAAATATTCATTTGTTTGCTAAAACAGAAATTTATGGCATCTAATGCATATACGAGAAAAGAACAGTCTCAGTTTAATAATTTAAGCTCTCACCTCAGTGAGATAGAAGACGAAGACAGAATAAACAAAGCAAGTAGAGGGAAGGAGATGGTAAGGATAAGAGCAGAAGTGGAACTAAAAACAGAAAAACAATAGAGAAAAATCTACCGAAACAAAGACGTAGTTCTTTGAAAAGACTGCCCCTTTGGACAAACCTCTAGCGAAACTGCCGAAGGAGAAAAGAGAGAAGACACAAATTACAAATATCAGGAATGAAGCAGGGGATAGCACTAGAGACCCTGCAGTCATCAAAAGGATAATAAGAGAATACTACAAACAACTCTATACACATAAATTTGACAAATTAGATGAAATGGACCAATTCCTCAAAAAACACAGACTGCCATGAAATGGGAAGTAGTTAATTTGAATAGTCCTAAAACAATTAAGGAAACTGAATTCATGATTTAAAACCTCCCAGAGAAGTAATCTTAGGGCCCTGATGGCTTCACTGGAGAATTCTACCAAACGTGTAAAGGAGAATTAATAGCAATTCTACACAAATCTCTTCAGAAAATAGAAGAAAGGGTAAACACTTTCTAACTCATTCTATGAAGCCAACATGACTCCGCTACTAAAATTAGACAAAGGCAGTAAAAGAAAAAAAGAAAGATAGAAAACTATAGTTGAAAGACTGTATGTGACAAAATTCTTAATGAAATATTAGTAAATAGAAGTCAACAACCTATTTAATTATTTTATTACTTTTTAATTAATTTAGTTTATTTCAGGGATGGAAGTCTGGTTTAAATTTTGAAAATCAATGCATCGTATCAATAAGCTAAAGAAGAAAAATCATGTGATCACATCCATGATGCAGAAAAATCATTTGACAAAATCCAACACCCACTTATGATAAAAAGTCTCACGACGATAGGCTTGGCAGAGAAAATATTTGTAAACCATACGCGTAACAAAGGACCACTGTCAAGAATATATAAAAAATGATCAAAACTCAACAAAAAACACAATGCAATTTGAAAATGGGTAAAAGACACGAACAGACATTTTACTGAAGAGGACGTAAGATGGCAAAATAAACATGCAGAAAGGTATTCAGCATCAATGGATTTTAAGGCAATACAAATTAAGAGCGCAGTGACCTGTCATGACAAAGCTATTAGAATAGCTAAAATTAAAAATAATGACAAAAAGCAAATCCTGGGAGGAAGTAGATTACTTGAATTACTTATAGAATTGCTGGTGGGAATTTAAAATTGCCCAACCACTCTGGAAAACGGCTTCTTAAACAGACAACAAGAAAAAAACTAAACCTACATTTATTTATGATCCGGCAATTACAGTCTTGGGCTTTTATCCCAGAGAAATGAAAACTTATGTCTACATAAAACCTGTACATGATTCTTCATAGCATCTATGTTTGTAATAGCCAAACTCTGGAAACCAAGAAAATGTCTCTCGATACATGAATGTATAAATAAACTGATTCATGCACCCTGTGGAATATTACACAGCAGTAAAAAGGAATGGACCTCTGATGTCCTCAGCAGCTTAGATGGTTCTCAAGGGCATTATGCTGAGAGAAAGAAGCCAATGTTAAAAGATCACACACCCTGTGATTCCACTGTATATTCTTGAAATGACAACAGTATCAAGTTGGAAAGTTGCCTGCATCCAAATTTGGTCTCAGCGTCTGTGTTAGAAGAACATAAACTGAACCACCATCCTAAGCCAGGCTTCTCCCTCAAGAACAAGCGTCTTTCCTAAAGCTCAGAATCCTTCCTTGGAGTTAAACTCATTCCTGGTTTTGGGATCAACATGTAAAAAGGCCCAGAAGCCTAAAGCACAAATCCCATTTGGGGAAAGGTCCAATGTTAAACACATGCCCTGGAGCAGGAGATGTGGGTGGACGAAAAGACAGGCTGGGGTGGGGAAGAACTCAAAGACTCTGGGCATCTCTTGGGCTCAGAAGTTACCATTCTGCCCTCACACGCGGGGTTGCACCAATGCAGATCACTTACAGTTCCTCAAACAAGCCAGTCCCTCTCCAGCTTCCAGGCTTTTGCACGCACTGACTACCTTCTACTCAACCCTCAGGTCTCAACTTATATGGCAGCCCCTCTGAGAAGCCTTCTTCTTGCCTGCCAACTCATTTTCTCTAAATTTCTATTTGTATTTTTATGTATGCAGAAGGTTAGTTAGTTAATCCTTGTTTCTCGACCTTGGAGAAGTGGCGCTCTGTAGAGATGTCCTCTGTGTCCCAGCAGTACACACCCCTCTTGCCACCCAAGGGCCAGGAACCACCTGGTTCTAGAGTAGATTCTGATCTGTGTTTTCAGACTTGCTTCTGCAGGCTGCCAGATCGTAGTTTTCTTGCTTCTGGCGTCTGCCCCCTGGTGGGTGGCCTTCCCCTTGCCTGGTGTGGGTTGATTGCCCTTGCCATGTGCTGTCCCTGATATTTCCCCATTCATAGCACCCTTTCGCTGGAGGTAGGTGTGTGAACCGATAGGAAATTAGAACGTGGGACTGGAGGAGAAGTGTGGAAAGATGTAGGCAGGCCACCAAAGACTTGGTATAAAAGAAGGAAGTTTGCTTGTGTGTGAATCTTATATACACATCTGCTAGTGATGCATAAAATATCTTTGGAAGGATACCCAGGAATCTGATGACATTTGTTTAGTTCCAGGAATGAGTTTAACTCCAAGAAATGAGTCTGGGCTTTAGGCAAGATGCTTGTGGAAGAAGCCTGGCTGAGGGTGGTGGTTTGGTTTCTGTTCCTTCAACACAGATCCTGAGACCAGGATTTGGACGTAGGTAGTTTATCTGGGAGGTGATCCCAAGAAGTACCAGTGAGGCAGTGGAGAAGGTGAGACAGGGAAGGGAGAAAAGCCAGCAAGGGGTGCATTCGTGAGCAGGCAGCTGCTGTGGGCCCCTGGGACTCCATCGTGCTGAGCCCCCTCTGAGGAGCCACCTGGGTACCATCCCACTGTGGCTTGAGAAGGCTGGGCCATTGTCCACTGACCTCCAAGTCCTCCTGGTGTTCACACCCCCTGTTTGCACCAGAGCAGGTCCTGTGGTGCATGATGCAGGAGAAAGTCGGCAGGGAAGAGGAGTCTCCACACCTTCTCCTGGAGGTTAACGTGGGCACGGATAGCGTCTGCTCTGGACAGGATCCACAAACCCGCTGCCGTCCGTGCGTACGAGGAAGCAGTCTGCTTCTGCTGATGGTCTTGCTGGCAAGCCCTCAGAACACACCGTCTGACAGCAAAGGGAGCAGCAGGCAACACAGTCCTGCGGGAGACCAGCCTCATTTTGGAGTAACAGAGGAAAGATTATCACCTCCCCCTTTCAAGTTGAAGAGGCTGAGTCTTAGAGGTCCTATGTAATGTGCCTTAGGACACTCAGTTCCTGCTAAAGAAAGACACAGATTCTCAAACCTTGCAGTATTTTTTATTGCCTCTCCTAGAGGCCAGGACTTGGCAAATATTTGCTAAGTACACATGTTAATGAACAAGATTCCTTCCTATAGCATAGTGGGAGCTCCATGGGGGCTTACTCAAGGCCTGTCAAGCAGTAAGTATTGGCACTGGAGGCTGAAGGCCAGTGTGAGATAACCTCTGGGATGTCAAGGTGCCGAGACTCTCGCAGCCAAAGCAGAAGAGGAGATGCTCGTGAATTTGGAGGGGTGGCTGTTTGCCTTTTCCGTAGGCTGAGCGAGCCCAGGAAGGGTGTAGCAGTCGTGATTTGGACTCTTCTTTGATATTATTCCAGTCCCAGATGGAGAGTGTCCATGTTATACGATGGGACTTCACCCTTGTGGCTATAGCTGATTAGACCTGGGTGGATTAGGAGATGCAATCTTTGACTGGGATGATTAAATGAGAGTCTTTTAGAGAATATGAAGTAAGACATACAGAAACTGTAGTCGGATGCTGGTGAGTTTTTGTCTTCGAAGGCCATCTGGAATCAGGGTCAGAGCTGGGGACTTGGCAATTCAAAGTTAAAGGGGATTTAAAAAGCCACGAGCTTCCTTAGGAATTCCTTCTATCACAAGTGACGGAAAATTAAAAACAAATTAGTTTACACACAGAAAGGGGATTTACTGGTTCAGGCAACTGTGAATTCCAGGATAATGTAGGCCTCAGGGGCTACTTGATGCAGGAACTCGAATGACGTCATACAATCTACTTCCCTCTTCATGGCTGAGCTCTGCCCTACTCCACATGCTGGCTTTACTCTAAAATAGGATTTCTCTTGGTAGTTGCAGGATGACTCCAGCAGCTCCAAAACCTACATCCGCCATCTTGAAACCTCATGGTAAAGACAGAGAGTGTCTTTCCAAGATGTTCCAGCAAAGCTTCACTGTATCTTATTGACTCTGATTGGACCATGAGAATTAACTTCTGGGACCTGAGGGAACCTAATGAGATGATTAGCTAAAGCCTGGCAACAAGTTGCATCCCTAGCTTTGGTCAAGTAGACCTTAACCAAATCATATGGAGTGACAAAGGGAAGGAGAAGATCCCCAAACATCTGGAAGAAGAATGATGGGATGTTGGGTAGTCCGTTACACCGTTGCTAAATGGAAGATGGGTGTATGCAGAGAGGAGAATGGAGCCAGTACCTAGGATAAGAGAAGGAGTACCCTGGTCTTATAGAGAGGGACAGAGAAAGACCAACGGAAGGGAAAAGAGAGGGAGAAACCCCTTTAGTTCCTCCCTTTCTCAGTTTCTTATCCATTCCCAAAAATCCCATGCGGAATTACCTTTGTGTCCTTACAATGAACCTCCCTTTTTTCTCCAGATGGATTTCTGTTTCTTACCACCACCAGTGCTAAACTCAGACACAGAAATGCTCAGTTACCCTGGCCACCTGGACAGATGGCTGGATTGACACAACAGGTAGGGGAACCTCATGTCTAGATGCGGTTTAATTGATGAATCATGAGCTCCCACCATTTCAGCATTAATTTCACAAACTGCAACTGTCTCCCCAGTTACTAAGCACTGTTAGTCCTAACTGACCAGTTTACAGGCAGCTTTTCAAACTATCAAGTAGTTAAGTAAAATAGTGAGCTTGGCCGAGGAGGACTGGAAAGGCAGTGAGCTCACTGGGGAAACAGTGTTTTATTACCAATTCCACTCAGCGTTAAGCTACAGTTATTTTTTTCCGCTTTACTCCTAATCGTACCTTCAAGTCAGGAGAATTGTGTCAGGATATTAAGATGAGAGATGTTTCTATGTTTCCCTTATAAACGAGCTCGATTTAATTATTACACCCAGCTAATTTGGATGCCTTAATGATCCCTTTTGCAGGGAAAGGAAATCGGATGAATGAGTCATGCCTACCTCTTCCAATGACATTTCTAAGGAATTTCTCTATTAGAAAACAAAACCTTAAAAAATCATATTCCTCTGTTGTCAGATGTGTTTTTGGACTTTGACAGTTCTTTCATTTTGATGAGTTGAGTCAACAGAAAGTTGCAGGAGAAGTAAAGGGAGCAGACCAACTCGTCAAAATACTAAAGTCCTAAGTCCTTCATTATCTGGTCTTGCTTGTCTTTCCCTGCTCCTGCTTTCCTGCTCCTTACCTGGACTCCTACATCAGGTGCCCAATAAATGCCCGTTGAAGGAAGGAGCGCTCCCCCTCCCTAGCTCCGCACTCCTCCAGTGCACCTCACCTTGATGGCCCCTAGGGGGCGCTACTCCCCCTTGAACACTTGGCCGAAGGCTGGAGGAGCCGTTCTGTTCTTTGTTCCCTTGAGCAGAGCTGACATTTCCACAAAGAGCATCACTGAAAATGCGTGAGGGGCTGGGGAAATAAACAAGGAAGATGCAGGAATGCATAAAATGTTCATGTTTCCTTGTGATCCTGAGAATTCCAATCAAAGTGGCTGAGAGCTTTGCTAGGCTTAACTATATCTGGCTTCTGCTCGTTGGATATGGCTCTGTCTGAGCCTCTCCCCTCCCCATCTCTGTGTGGCCAGAGCCAGGTGTTCTACGTGCCGAAGGACACTTTGCCCCCATCCTAGGACTGTAATAAAAAGTCTCTCCCTTTAATGAATTCCGGTGCTTTCCCCAAGTCAAGCATTTCTCCCCATATTCAAGACACTCTCACTTTGTCGAAAGCCATGTTCTCAAGGTGAGGTCTCTACCAGCAGCATCAGCATCACCTGGAAACCTGCTAGAAATGCAAATTCTCAGGCCCCGCCCCAGACCTTCTGAAACAGAGACTTTAAGGGTGAGCCTAGAAATATATGGTTTAACAAGCCCTCCAGCTGATTTGGAAGCACACCCAGGTTTAAGAACTTCTGGAATACAGAAGCCAGTCCAGTCAGGATGCAATGAAGAATCTATTCTGTGAAGGTCATGGCTGTCTGCCATGGTTGCAGCTCTCAGAAGCCTGGAAAGAGGGACTACATATTAGGGACACCTTAAGAATAACTTTGACTGTGAAAACCTCAGGAAACCAAACCCAACTCCTGGGTCCCAGACCTAACTTCCTGGCTCCTATTTTATAATTTAATTTTTAAAATAAGAATTGTATATACTTAAGGTACACAGCATGATGATTTTACATATATATATATATATATATATATATATATATATATATGGTGAAATGATTAATATTGTCAAACTAGTATTTCATCTCCTCATACAGTTACCACTTTTGTGATGAGAGCATCTGAAATCTACACTCTTAGCAAATTTTCAGTATTCAATGCAGTATTATTAGCTGTAGTCATCATGCTGTACAGTAAACCTAGACTTACTCATCCTACATAACTATAACTTTGCACCCTTTGGCCAACATCTGCCCTTTCCTTCTCCCTCTAAAGAGTAGCTTTACTCTTTTTTTTTTTTTTTTTTTTTTTTTTTTTTTTGCGGTACGCGGGCCTCTCACCACTGTGGCCTCTCCCGTCACGGAGCACAGGCTCCGGACGCGCAGGCCCAGTGGCCATGGCTCACGGGCCCAGCCACTCCGCGGCATGCGGGATCCTCCCAGACCGGGACACGAACCCGTGTCCCCTGCATCGGCAGACAGACTCTCAACCACTGCGCCACCAGGGAAGCCCAATAAATGTAAATCTTTAATCTGAAAGCCAAACAGAGTTTCCATTAAGAGAATACAACTTAAGATGGCAACTAATTATACATTAGTCTAAATCGTTCTTTACCTTTTGGCTGAATAATCATTTGCATTTGGGACCCCTATATTATGATCATCAGTGTCTTCTTAATAGGTCCCAGTGTCTTGTAGTGAGTTTACTCTCCTGGTTCTGCAATTACATTATACTCTGCTCATGTGTGACAGACCAAGTGATATATGCCAGATTCTGAAAGCACACTTGAGAAAGGGTCTCTGCCATGCCCGTCAGCAATGTGGATCAGGAATGAGAAGATGGCTAGGATCTGTTGGGGCAGGTTAGCTAGGTTGTGAATGCTGCCTTAACAAGGGAGCACAGGAGGGCTTCGTGGACACTGGCACCACCTGAGCGGGTGTTCAAACCTGTGGAAGTCCAAAGTAGCAGGTGGTTAGAATTAGGAAAAATGTTCTGGAAAGAGTTGATAAGCCGGACTTTGTTAAAATTAAGCATTTCTTCTCTGTGAAAGATACTACTGTGAAAAGAATAAAAAGTCAAGGCACACACTGGGAAAAAAATATTTGCCGAAGACATCTGAGATATTAACCAAACTATACAAAGAAGTCTTACAACCCAACAACAAGAAAACAAACAACCTTCTTAAAATAAGCCAAAATAATAGACTGCACTAAAGAAGATATACAGATGGCAAATAAGCATATGAAAAGATGCTCCACATCATATGTCATCAGAGAAATTAACATTGAAACAACAGTGAAATACCACTACATACCGATTAGAATGGTCAACATCCTGTACCTTGACAACATCAAATGCTGGCAAGGGTGTGGAGCAACAGGAACTCTCTCTCATTGCTGGTGGGAATGCAGACATGGTATCGCCACTTTGGAAGACAGTTTGGGAGTTTCTTACAAGACCAAACACGCTCTTACCATGTGATCCAGCAGTTATACTCCTTGATGTTTACCCAAATACTCCTTGGCATTTACGTCCACACAAAATCCTGCGCATGGATGTTTGTAGCAGCAAAATTTGGAAGAAATCGAGATGCTGTTCAGTAGGTGAATGGACGAATAAACTGCAGAGCACTTATTCAGCACTAAAAAGAAATGAGCCATCAGTCCATGAAAGGACATGGAGGAAGCTTAAATCATATTAGTAAGTGAAAGAAGTCATACTGGAAAGGCTACGTACTGTATGATTCCATCTATATGACATTCTAAAAAAGGCAAACCGTGAAGACAGAAAAAGATCAGTGGTTGCCAGGGATTGAGGGGGAAGGAGGGATGAATAGGTGAAGCAGAGAGAATTTTTAGGGCAGGATACAGAATACAGTTTATTCTGTATGATCCTATAATAGTGAGTACATGTCATTATACATTTGTCCAAACCCATAGAACGTACAACACTAAGAGTGAACCCTAATGTAAACTGTAGACTTTGGATGCTAATGATGTGCCCATGGAGGTTCATGAGTTATAACAAATGTACCACTCAGGTTGGGGGTGTTGATAATAGGGAAGGCTATGCGTGTGTAAGGACAGAAGATATACGGGAGACCTCTATATCTTCTGCTCAATTGTGCTGTGAACCTAGAACTGCTCTAAAAAGTAAAGTCTACTTTAAAGAAAACGTTCTGCCGAAGTGAGCACACAGAGTCTTGCGGTCAGGGACCATTTAGTTATCTGCTGTTGTGCAATAAGCCACCCCAAAACTCAGTGAGTTCGGTGGGCTGTTCCTCTGCTCTTCTGGCCTGGGCTCACTCACGTGGCTGAATTCAACTGCAGAGCTGGTTTGGCTGCAAGATGCGAGATGGCCCAGTCGGCACGTCTGGCGCTCAGTGCTGGCTGTTGGCTGAGGCATCCTGGTTCTCCTCTACGTGCCCTCTTATCCTCCAGGAGGCTAGACTAACTTCCTTATGCAGTGGTGTCGGTATAGTGTTCCAAGAGAGTGAGCGCCAGTGCACAAGCACTCATCGAGCCCCTGCTTGCACCATGTTTGCATGTGCCCCTTTGGCCAAGCCCGGAGACAGTGTGGAGAGGAATACAAAGGGTGGATAATGGGATGGGTGATGCACTGGGACCCTTTCTGTAGAAAACTACCTAGGGCAGCAGAGGAGTGAGCAGTCAACTCATCCTCAGTGTGACCCTCTACCAACTGGCCCCAAGACAGTGAAGTTAACCCTCTGGTGGGGTGATCCATTGACACATTCATTTGTTTCTTGGTTCTTTTTTTTTTTTTTTTTTTGTAGCTCTTCCTCAAAGTATTTATTTATTTTTATTGGAGCATGTACTCCATTGTATATATGTACCACATCTTCTTTATCCATTCCTCTGTCGATGGACATTTAGGTTGCTTCCATGTCCTGGCTATTGTAAACAGTGCTGCATTGGGGTGCACGTATCCTTTCGAACCATGTTTTTCTCTGGATATATACCCAGGAGTGGGATTGCAGGATCACATAGTAGATCTATTTTTAGTTTCTTAAGGGACCTCCATACTTTTTTCTCCATAGTGGCTGTACCAGTTTACATTCCCACCAACAGTGTAGGAGGATTCCCTTTTTTCCACATCTTCTCCAGCATTTATTTTTATTTCTTTTTTAACATCTTTATTGGAGTATAATTGCTTTACAATGGTGTGTTAGTTTCTGCTGTATCACAAAGTGAGTCAGCTATACGTATACATATATCCCCATATCCCCTCCCTCTTGCGTCTCCCTCCCACCCTCCCTATCGCACCCCTCTAGGTGGTCGCAGAGCACCGAGCTGATCTCCCTGTGCTATGCGGCTGTTTCCCACTAGCTAGCTATTTTACATTTGGTAGCGGATATATGTCCATGCCACTCTGTCACTTCTTCCCAGCTTACCCTTCCCCCTCCCTGTGTCCTCAAGTCCATTGTCAACGTCTGTGTCTATTTTTTTTTTAATCTTTATTGGGGCAGCACCACCTGCCTTTTAAAATGTGGTTCGATTCCCTGTCTTAAAGTTGGTGCAGTAAACTGATAATTAAGAAATTAGGCATCAAAAGGAGGCTCTAACAGCCCTGGCACTTGTTCAGACGACCAGGCGAGAAATTCCAATGGAGAGAAAGGACAATTAATCAGAGTCCTCCTTTCAAAGGGTGTGTGGGTTCCAGGGGGCCGCACTCAGAACGGTCCAGGTCAGGTGTCTGGAGAGCTCGGGCTTTGGTGGTGTGAGTGAGTCCTGGCCAGACCCTGCTTTTCCAGGGGACTGACATCTCTCCTGTCCCTGCCATTGCATGGCTAGTGTGGGGATGGACTTCTTAGACTGGGATCTGAACAGGGGGAGGGCCTGTGGGCTATGCTGATGGACTAGAAAATATGGCACAGCTTCCAGGGGTGTCAGTTGTCCTCAAAGGATTGAGATTATGGATGCTTAAATATATCAATTGGTAAACAGTTTAGAACATCATTTTTTATCTGAAGTAAACGTCTCTTCGTTAAAAACATTCCGTGCCAGGCACTTTTCCCAGCCCTGGGAATACATCAGGGCGTGAAACGAACAAAATTCCTGGCCACATGGGGTTTATATTCTAGTTGGAGGAGACAGATAATAATAAATTGATGAATAGGTGAAGCGTCCAGGGTGCCAGATTGTGGTAAGCATAATGCGGAAAAATGGAGCAGGGGAAGGAGATAGGTGATGTTGTGGGCGTAATTTATATAGGATGGTAAGGAAGAGGTTGAAATGATAAGGAAACGAAACTTGTGAAGATTCCCATCCCATTTGAATTACTCAGGCAAAGTCCCTTCATCTCCTGTCTGATCTCCCGGACAGTCTCCTAACTGGTTTCTCTGTTCTCACTTTTTCTCCTTCTGGTCTGTCCTTCCCACTCCAGCCAGAATAGCTTTGACCCATTCAGATCTGATCAGATCTCTCACCTGCTTTAAAAATCCAAGGTAATTCCATTCATCAGTGGTAAGAAGCCAAATGCCTGCAGGCACCAGGCAGGGAGTGAAAGTGGGTGGAGTGGTAAGGTTGGGGCTGTGTCAGTATGAAGAACATGAGATTTACCCAAAGGGACCCCTGCTCCTTGGCTCCAGGCAGTAGCCGAGGAGAAATATGGACCCGGTGTTGCCAGATTTTGAATTTTTTAAATGAGAATTGAAATCCTAATAGTGATGCAAAATCTTCCCACTTTCAAAGGTTGGCAGTTACTTAAAAGAATTTTAAACATTAAAGGGCCAAAATAACATGCCTATGGGCCAAAGCTGGGCCCCGCGGGCCACCAGCTCACAAGTTGTGGCATAGAGGATGAAATCCAGCACTCCTGGCATCTCATCATCTGTGCTTACTTCCCCAGCCTCTTTGCCTCTGCCACCAACTTCCCCAAAGATACACAACACCTATGTTTCAGCAACAGTAAACTGAAGGATGTTGCCTACATCCACCAGCCTCTTTCATGTCTTTGTGCTACTCTTCACTCTATATAGAACGGCCAAGTCCTATCCACACACAGGACCCCACTCAAAATCGCCTTCTTTGTGAATCCTTCCATTACCCTCCAGACAGTCATAATTCTTCCTTCTTCAGAACTTTCATAGCACTAGGCACAGGGGTTTGCTGTTAGTTACAGCACATTACATGGTAAATTGTTCATATGTTGGTCCTCTCTACCTACCTGTGACTCTCGTGAAGCAGGGACAGCTTTTTGCATGTCTGTTTTGCAAGCCCCTCGCAAAACGTTCTAAGAAAAGGTGCCAGATAGATGGGTGAGAGGGCAATAAAGTTTACCAGTGAAAACCTTAGGCTCTGAACACAGACAGGCCTCCAGTAAACTCTTAGCTCCATAATTTACGTGTCTACACCCGACTTTGCTCACTTGTAAAATAGGTGTAATGATGAAAAGGGCTTATACCTGTAAAATGCTCTTCGATGCCTGACACATAGTCAGCTCCCAATAAATGTTCCAAAAGATCAAAAGGAAGAGAAATCAATTCCTACATGTGGATATAGAAGAGTGGCTTTCAAAAATCTCCTCCTTTTCTCTAGAACCCAGAGGACTGCCTTTAATAAAGACAAATCTCCACGTTGCATGGAACCGAGGGCCCATGTGTTAATTCCATGGTGGAGCCTGGTTCCAGGAAGACGAAGCCCAGCTAGTATGCTGGCCCCTTTGCTCTCACAAGACTTCATGGTCCTTTGTCTTAGACCCTCCCCACTTCCCTTCCAAGCACAGTATTTCAGTAGCTTTAAGCATTTTTCTTTTTAAATCTGAGATTCTTTCTTCTGTTAATAGCACTAAAAATATATAAACTTCTGAGTCTTCACAGCTCTAAACATGGATACTAGTCTCTTATTAGATCCCGGCAACAATCCCCTAAAATAATTAGGGCTACTTTTCATTAAGAACCTGAGACCCAAAGAATACCATTGGCAACCTCAGGACCATGTCACAGAGTCTTAAATGGCCCTTACGCCACCCGAACATCATTCATTTGACAAATGTCGATGAGCACCTACTCTGTACCGTGCCGAGAATACAGAGTAAGCAGGTGAGACGACAATCCCCTGTCCCAGGGAGCTTACATTCCACGTCCAGACCTGCTGGATGGAGTTCCAAACCTTCCTGTCGACATCACTGAACCAGGTGTGGATTCCTGGATTGATTTAATTCATGCTTCCTGAGCACTGTCAAGATGTGGTCAGAAGTTCAAAATCAAGGTGTGGGCGGGGTTGGTTCCTTCTGGAGGCTCTGAGGGAGGATCCTATCCACGTCTCTCTCTCCGAGCTTCTGGTGGCTGCTGGTGACCCTTGGCTTATAGACGTTTCATTCCTGTCTCTGCCCCAGCCTTCACACTGCTTTCTCCTCTACGTATCTTCTCCCTGTCTCTTGTAAGGCCGCCACCTGTGATTGGATTTAGGGCCCACCTTATCCCAAGATGATCTCCTCTGGAGATCCATAGCTTAGTTACATCTGCAAAGACCCTTTCCCCAAATAAGGTCACATTCCCAGGTTCCAGGGGGACATATCTTTTGGGGGTGGGGATATCATTCACCACAGGGAATTTCACAGAAGGCCTGATTATCCGGGTTTGCTGTGGGAACTTCTCTTGTCCAGGCTGTTGAAATGAAATCTGGAAGGATGACACCCCGTATTCCTGGTATGACAGGTCAGTGCTCACTGCACAGCAGCCCGTGGGGATGGGGAGAAGCAGCCCCAGGCTTGTGGACACAGAGCCTCTCAGAATCTAAAGCAAGGCCCCCCTCCAGACGATGAATGCACCTGAGTGGTACCCAGCGATCAATGGCAGTGGATGTTAGTATTTCCATGATCATCAGGCACTCTGAAGGAAAGGAGAGGGTGGGCATGGCAACATCTGGAAATTGACCTACTGAAAAATACTTTTATGAGCAGACACAGCCTTGCTCCCACGTAAGGTAAGTCAGATGACCATTTGTGTGAGACTAACGGTCTTCAGGAATCTCAGGGAGGTCACGCTCAGTGAATTCCAGATCCTGTATCACCGTTTAGAAATCGGGTTGCACAGTGGTTAAGAACCTAGGTTTGGAGTCACCTTTAAGGTGGCCTTGGGCAGGTTACTTGCCCCCTCTAAGCCACAGTCTCCTTGTGCAGAATGCTATGAGTTATAACAGCATCTGTTTAACAGAATTGTGGTCATTAGTAAATTAGGATGCAAATGTACAGTTCTTAGTACCGTATCTGGCTGATAGTAATGTATTTTAGCTACTTGTTGTTTTTAATTCAATTCCCATTTTCTTTTTAAAAAATTTTTATTGAAGTATATAGTTGATTTACGATGTTGTGTTAGTTACAGGTATATAGCAAAGTGATTCAGTTATACATATATATATATAAGTATATATATATATATATTATTTTTCTACATTCTCTTCCATTATAGGTTATTACAAGATATTGAATATAGTTCCCTGTGCTGTACGGTAGATCCTTGTTGGTTATATATTTTATATACAGTAGTGTATATATTTTAATCCCAAATTCCTAATTTATCCCACCTTTCCCCTTTGGCAACCATAAGTTTGTTTTCTATGTCTGTGAGTCTGCTTCTGTTTTGTAAATAAGTTCATTTGTACCATTTTCTTTTAGATTCCACATATAAGTGATAGCATATGATCTTTGTCTGGCTTACTTCACTTAGGGTGATAATCTCTAGGTCCACCTGTGTTGCTGCAAATGACATTTTTTCATTCTTTTTTACAATTCCCATTTTCTTATGAAGGACTTTTCCTTTTCATGACGCTGATGGGGTTCTCCACCCAGCCATCCTAGAATGCAGAGCACATCTGGGTAGAAATAAGTCTCGGGATGTTGGCATAAGTAAAGGGTTCTGCTAACCTGGATTTGCTCTCTCTGTTTATCCAGGTAAAGTATCTTTATATAACGATGCTGGTATGGGTTCTTCATTTTTAAAATAATGACTGCATTTTTCAAACTGTATCTGCTCGTTATAAGTAATTCAGATGGTGCCAAAGTAGGAAGAAGGAAGTGAAATAAATCACCCCAAATCTTAATGCCTAAAAATAACCATTGTCAGCATAATGTGTCTATCAGTCCAGACAGCTCTCTAGCCTATATTCAGAGAGACAGACAGACAGCAAGAGATACTGTAGTAAATAGAATCATATATTTGCTATTTAAGTAAAAGTTTTTAAATTAAACTTTCCTAAATGAAACAGAAGAAAAACCAATTTAAAACTGAAGTATTTGCTAAAATTTAATTCTTCACCATAAATATTATCCTTATAAGAGCCCTCTAAGGTTAAGAAGAAAACATTGACAGAGGGAGAAGTCAATACTTTTTAACTGCATGTTTTAATTTTGGATAATATGGGGTGACTCTCTCTAAGAAGGATGAAGAAACACAAGCTGTATCCTACCCACATGTCCCCAACCTTATTGATTTTGTTAATTATGTCTTTCCTTTTACTTCACCACCATGAATTAATTTATGCTTTGCTCTGGAACACTCAAACCCAGGCTAATGAGTCCAGAATCGATAATTAAATGAACTCGGTGCCCACAAGTTTGCTTACCCAAATTCCTCATTCCCTAGTTACTTGTTTTGTCTTAAGTGGCAGTATTTCTATTATTATATCATTATTCCAGATGAGCTCAGGGGTGCTATAGTTTCTGATTTATTTCACCCTTGAAATAAACATTCCCAGAGAATGTTGGCCCTGTTGGCTGCATGCTGAGTACATGAAGGAATGTTCTAGAATTATAGGTTCCTCTCCTCAGACCGATATGAACACTGCTCCATTTTCTTCCTGATGTTTAATGCAGTGATGGGAAAGTCTGAAGCCACCTTGATTTTTCCTCTTGTTCAGGACTTGCTCTTTATCTGTCCATATGACTGAAGTTTAGTAAGATGAAAAGATATGTCCTGGGGTTGGTTTCTCTGTACCGCTTCTTTTCAGAAGAGAATATATACTTTCATTCTGCAGATTCAGCTTTTCCTTCTGATTTCAGGAAATTTTTCCTCTAATATGTTTGCATTTTTTCCTTTTGTATTTGTTGATTTCTGGACCGTGGGGACATCAATGATCTCAATGTTGGATGACTTTGCTTTCCTGATTTACCTGCTACCTGTCTACGTGCCTTAACCTCAGGGTCTTATTTCTCTATCTTGACTGTAATTATATCAAGACTTTCTTCTATGTTAGTAAGTCAATTTTCAGTTCCCTCTATTTTTTTCTTTGATGCTTCTAAATGACTAATTCTGCATGAGTATTATTTGGTCTCAGTTTGCCTTCTTAGCTCTGTAATTTTCCCATACACCTGATTCTTTGAGAAAATCTTTTGGTCTTTGTATTCCCACTTTGCTGATGCCATGTTCTAATTAGGTTCTTTGCCATGAAGCACCTGTGCGGTATTTCTTCCTGTTCCTTGGGGGTGTTCTCTTCCAGACTGCATCCCTCATCTCTATTTTCCATTTCGTGTTTCTTCCTTTTTCTCTGTGACCTAATAGTAGGCTTGCATTGTTGCTGTACATTTTCTTTCTGTTTTGTTTTTGTTTCCACTTGCTCTGATAGAGGATGGCTGAATTTTCCTTTATTCTCTTTCCAGACTCGTTTGTTTGACTTCTAAACCGCAGCTTGAGGGCTGGAATCTTGTGTTCCAGCTACCTCTCTGTAGCTTGAGGCCATATGAGCTGGCAGGTGGAAGGCAGGTGGGGTGAGCAGAACAGCCAGACTGTTTTCTCCCCAGAGATTGTGGATTTCTCTATGCCAGGATCCACCCACTCCATGGGATGTATCTTGGGGGATTCCCTCTGCCTTCAAGCAGTTTCCAGTTCAAAGTGGTGATGTGAGCCTTTGTCTCCATCAAAGGTGCCAGCCCTTGTTTGCTCTTCTGTTTCACCCAGCTCTCCCCAGCAGCCCACGTGACCAGCCTCACTCACAGTCAGAGGAGGAAAAGAGCACCCCACCTCCATCCGCTCATTTCCTGATTGACCGCTGAGGACACACAGGATTCTGTTAACTCGTCAGGACCATATCTGGGGCATTGGGAGGATTCTGTTAACTCGTCAGGACCATATCTGGGGCATGGGGAGGAGGTGAGAGGTTAGGAGTTTTACTTATAAAAGAAAACTTTTTTCTTTTCTTGGTGAAGCATTTTAAAGATTCTGGCATAAGGTATCCTCCTTTCGTCCATTCTTGTTACTATCATGATTATTACTGATTACCTTTCTGCTTATTCTTACTATTGTTTGCTGATTTCATTTCATATTGAGGGAGAAAGATTCTGTGATCTTTTTTTTTTTT
The DNA here is from genome assembly GCF_008692025.1 of Phocoena sinus. NCBI lineage: Eukaryota > Metazoa > Chordata > Mammalia > Artiodactyla > Phocoenidae > Phocoena > Phocoena sinus. Next base: position 70,107,016 of record NC_045777.1, on the reverse strand, counting down.
TCATCTTTACCCAGAAGATCCTTTAATAAGTACTTATGAAAAAATTCTTTAAAAAGGTGAGGCTGAACATGGCCCTTGGAAAAGAGAGGATACAACTTACTCTATAGGTTAGCTTTGGCACGTACATGTTTATATGAACCTTTATGTTGTAAAGTATATATAGTCTGCAGTAATTCTTGCTTCTCCTCCACTCCAGTTCCTTGCAAATTCTGAGTCTTCTGCTCCCCTTGGGCACCCAACTCTTCTTCCTGAGGGAGGAGGGAATGGTGATTAGACGCAGGGTCTCTGCCTGGGCTACTTGGGCTCTAATTCCAGCCCTACTCCTTTGTGGTGAAACCCTTGGCAGATGATTAACTCCTCTGAGCTTTAACTTCTTCGAATTTCCCAGGCCTATTGTAGGGTTAGGTGAATGAAGACATGCAAATTTAGGACAGTATCTGGCACATCGTGAGTGTGAGGTCTTATTGTTTTCATGGCTTTGCACCACTCTAACCGTGAGTGCTAATTGGCCAATGAGAATGATCTCCCCACCAGCTGTTCTGTCTTTGGTGTGGGGTGCAACATGCTAGGGGGAGGGGGGAGCCGCTTCCTTGCTTGGTGGAGCTGACCTCATTGCTGGGCAGAGCCATCATGCCTCCTGCACCCACCTTCAACAAACCCTCAATAGTCATGAAGGTAGGGTTCCCACTGTGAATGAGAAGTATTGCCTGCCATATCAGTAAACAAAGGTTATTGAAGCCATCACATTGCACCCTCCCTGATGGTGAGTCCTGAGGGCCCTCAGGATGGAAACAGGTTGCCCACCATCAAGCAGTCAGCTGCTGCAGCCGCCCCCCGCCCCCATGGTGCACGCTGTGGAGACCCAGGATGAGAACACACAGGATACTGGCCCCGGGTAGCTGAGGTGCACATCAAAGGAATGATTTCAGTGAGCCCAGACTCTTGCATCTTTCCATACATAGAAAAGCGCTATATGCCTCAACTTGAGATATTTGGTTTTCTTTAATTAACAGTAATCTTTTGATGTTCCGACTACCTGGTCCTTGTTGCAAAAACTCCTATATATCCTGGCTCCCCGGCTTGTCTCTTCCGAGCAGTCCCTCAGAACTACGTGAGATACTGTGTCCCGGGCTTAAGTCCTCAGTTTTGTCCGCCAAATAAAACAAAATTCTCACCTTTTAGCTTATGCATTGTTTTTTCAGTTGACACCATTCTTGAACTAGACGATTTCCAGGCTTCGTGCAAAGGTTTGTGTGGGATGTGGTCCCTTCTCTGCTGTTCATGTTCCGCCTTTGGCTTTCTATGATCCCTTTGCTCTGAGCACTAATTCAAGATGATATGTGAATTGGCTTGACTGTACCACGTAGATAGATGTCAGATCATCACATCGTGTACCTTAAATAGACAGGATTTTAATTTTTAATAAATGGCATTAGAGACTCGGGGGAAAATATCCTATCTTCACACTTTACTTCATCCCATGTAGGCTCTCTGAGGCTGCTGTGGGTCCAGAGTATGTTTTACCTCCCATCTTCCCCAGCTCCGGTAACACGGTGCCGGGGAGATCTCCCTGGCAGGCTCCTCTGCAGGCACCCCCGGCCTAGCTCCTGGGGAGTGCTGCTAGGGTGGGGAATATGTCCTCAGCTCAGCTCCACCCAACATGGGCTGTACATTCATCTCGCTGCTATGTACTTAGCAGTCTGTTCATTACGTTGCACCTCAAAGTCTGGGCTCCTTCCTGTTTTCTTAACCCTCCAGCTCCCAAGTTATACTGAAGTTCAGTTATACTGAAACCCCACTGGATTGGTTGGGACCATGGCCCTCTGTTTCACTGGCTTTTCTCCCTAGAGCCGATGCAGATTTTGAGCAGTATTTATCTCTTTACCCACTGCTTGCCCTGCCCACTGGATTGGCCCTCAGTGGCTGTGAAGGATCAGATTATTATTCAGCCAATATTTATTACCTTACCCCCTCCCACTGAAGGTGGTATATACATCTCAGTCTCTGCATTTGAGGCTTGGCCGTGTGATTTTCTTGGCCAAAGAGATATTGGCTGGCATGACATAAGCGGAGGTCTTAAATACACTTGCATGGTTTGGTTCCCTCCGGAGCTCCTGTGATAACCACAAGAACATACACTGAGTAGTCACTGCCCTTTCGACCTGGGCCTGAGAACATGGAGCAGATGTGAACCCAGCCTATAGCCTGGAAGCAAAGCTAGCCAATCTGCAATCTGATAGAGTCATTTGAGACACCACTGGTCTCCAGAACCTGTAAGCATAAGAAAAAATGCTTGTGGTTGTAAGATGCTGAGTTTTGAGGTGGTTTGTTACACAGCACTGTTGTGTGTCAATAGCTGACTAACACATGGACTAGGATGCTACATTAAACTTTGTTCCATAGGCCCCGCCTACATTAAGAACAGCCTTATGGATTACTTTTTCCCAACCCCAATCTCAATTCCATTCCTCTCCACCAACACATGTGCCCGGTGTCCCAGCCTGTCATGCACCTAACCCCACCTGGTGTTATACAGGTTATTAACTCAGTCAATATACTCAGTGGCCAAAAAAGATACCGGCATTGCAATCCCCAGAAGTAATCAAACATTCTGCAACACAAGGATGTAAAAAAGTACATCTAAGTGAAAGCTCAGGCACGAACCCTCAGACAGAAGACACAGGAAAGAGACTTTAGTTGAACAGACTTGAAGGCTGCTTATGTAATATTCTCATGCCTTTTGTAGGTAGAGGTATAATTATTTCATTATGTTTTCCTGTGAAGTGTGAAAACTCTCTTTACCAATCCTCTTAAATTAGTTAAATATAATATTCAGCGAGACAGGAGACAGAGCAATGTTAATTGAAAGTGGAGAGGTGTTTATAGGTTGATATGGCGCAGCCAACTGTGACTAAAATTAATGTTTGGGGGTTCCTGAAACTGCCTGATACCCTCAAGTTTATTCTGTGTTTCCAAAAGCAGCTCCTGGCACCCGGAGGGTCTTGCTCAATGTGTCACAATTCCAGCATGCCTTGAAGAAGATTTCTTTGAATTGGGTCAAAGAAGATGTGATTTTAATTAAATTCCATTTGTAAGTTTTTGCCTGATGAGGTGTTAAGGACAATGGGGGGGATTTTAAAAAATTCATCTTATTCTGGATAGATTGTTGGTAAAATCATCACTGAAGCCTGTCCCCGGTCTTACCTTGGAGTTTATCAAGGCTGGGGTTGCTCCGTCATCTATATCAGACCACAGTTAGAATCTTTGAGATTACAATGGTGTGGACATTGCAGGATATTATGAGACAAAGACTAGTCAAAGGGTTTAATTCCACCTCTGTTCTTTTTGAAATGCAGTATCAAGTTATCTCTGCCGGGCTCCGGCTTGAAAGTGAGTTCTTCAACTGTCTGACCAGTCCTAGATTCCATTATTTATTTGGTCAATGGAGCAAATGTCAGTAGAGTATCCCAAGACCCCCCAGCTGAGCCCCCAGCATGAGTCCCCAGCATGACCAATGACCCTGCCCAAAGAATGAACTGGCATATTTTGATCCCTTTTTTAACTTCCCTCAGGGCAGAACTTGTAGGAACATGCTGGCATCCAATCACACCTTAATTTATTTGGAAAACCTAGGGTATGTTTGTAACTATTCTTTTATGGAACAGTCTGGCAAGTCTGGTTTAAACAAACAAACAAACAAAAAACTTGTAATAGGAAATGGGAAGATGATTGAATTTTCTTCCCTTTGTTATATTTGCAGCCTGTATTTGGGAAGGGAAACAGAGTTATTAGTATAGTTTGCTTAGGAAAAATAGGTAATAATAATAATTGCTAGTACCATTTATTTCCCATAAGGAAGAATATTGTTACACAGTGGTGTCCTTGGGTCCAAAGCTGATGTGGGATATTTTCCCCAAAGACACCATGACCGTATCTCTCTAGCTTTTCAATGGCCGTGGTTTTATAGTTGGATCAGGACTAAACTTGATCTGCGTCTGTCTTGGACATGCTGATGTTCATGTGGGTTTCACTGAAGCCCTGAACTTCATGACACCGCTTTGGCCAAACACCTACTTTTGAAGATTTTCCACACTTGAAGGCTCAGGAATCCACCTGTGGCTCTGTTTAATTTATGGAGGAGTTTTTTTCTTCATAAAGAGATGTCTCCTTGCAGAAGCCTTCTTTAGTCACCCAACCTAAAATAGCTCCTGCCCTGCCACTTTTGATCACATTGCCTTATTTTATTAATTTCATAACTGTATGGTCCTTATTCATCTATTTATACGATTGTCTTGTCTTCACTAGAATGTAAACTCCCTGAGGCCAGGGTCCTTTCTGTCTTATTCATTGCTTTCTCCCTAGCACCTGGAAGGGTGTTGGCACGTAGTAGTTGCTTGATAAAACTTTGTTGAAATAAAGAATTGATGGCTGAGTGAACTTGGGCTCCTCTCGTTTGGACCATTTCCAAATTACCTCTTCTGTCTGTGCCAAACACCTGCTTCTCTCAACTTCCCGTGGTTTACTCCTCTTCTTCACTTTGGTTGTCCTTTCTAGAAGACCCAGTTTTGTCAGTGCTCCATATTAGAATGTGTAGCCAGAACCAGTGTACATATTTCAGGACTGGCCCAATGAGGATGACTAGATAGTTGGTTGAGAGATTCTGACTGGGGAGATGAGATAGAAGAGGGATGAATTTCAATAAGAAAAAAACTGGGGACAAAGATAAATTCTAGCAAGGCCTTGAAATGAAAGCCAGTGCAGGAGAGATTCACCTAGTAGGTGCTTTGGATGGTCCATTGGTGGAAGAACCATACTAAAATACCTGATCTGGGACAGTGAGACAGCCTGTCTATGACAGGCTCTGGGAGAGTGACCAAAAGGAGGTGAAGTTTGGACTGTCATAGAGTCTACTAATGGACTACAGGGACCCCACCATTTGCAATTAATTTAGAACGAAATTTCCCACTTATAGAGAGAAACGCATAGGGATTCTTTTTTTATCCATAAACCCATCCCAAAGCCTAATTAAAAACCTCAATCCCCAAACTAGTTTCTCTTGATTCAAGTCTTTGGTAGTGGAGCCTCGCCAACTCTCCTTGGAAAACACACTTCACATGAGCAAATGAATCAGGCTGGATTTATCTGGAGAAACAAGGAGGGTCTAGTCTCATAAAGTCTAGTCTATATGGACATAACTGCTTCTCTGTTGATTTCTCTGTCCTTCCTAGGGTGCCTGGGTGACCTGGTAGAGGGTGAGGCTCTCTTCACTGACTTGGGGTTCTCAGGTGCTGCCTCGTGGGTGGGGGTCAGGCTGGCTCTGCTCCATTTCTCAGCTGAGAAGCCATTCGTAAAGATTTGTTCCACATTTCGGCCAACACTTCCCCAATTTCACCCTTGAGTTCTTTCAAAGCACTTGGGCGGATGCCATCCAGCCCTGCGATTTATCTCTATCTAGCTGGTACGTTTGTTCAGGTTAGATTGAGTGCCTCAAATCCATGTGCGTCAGGAGACGATGAGGCAGGATGCGTCTCAAGCACCTTCCTTGTTCCTCCCATACTATTTCAAATAATCTTGAGGTCATCAATGAGAGAAAGTTTGCAACAACCAGATTAAGAATTCCCCTATTATCAGCTTCTTGTCTCTGTGTATTCAGAGAATGTTCTAGATCTTTTAAAGGCCTCCTCACATTATCTTTTGAGCCACCTTACGCTGGGTAGGATCTTGGCTGTTGCACAGATATGAAAGAAGACGCCCTTTCCTCTTCAATACTTCATTTCTGGGTCCACAGATTCATTGGTGGTGGAGATTTCCAAAATCCTTTAAAAATCATCTCTAAGCTCCAAGATTCTAGACCCTATTCCTAATGTATTACGCCTAAATCCTGCCTCCATTTGGACCTAGACATGGGATAAACCTGGAGTGTTGAAAAGGATCTTAGAGAGAAGGGGAAACCCAAATCCCAAATAGACATGGGTGTGGGAACTTGAGATTATGAAACAAGAGGACAAATTTGGGGAATGATAAATCTCTGTTCTTTAAATTTCATTATTATTTCCTAGGATGAGTATTATCGCAATGACCCTGGTCAAAGGAAGGGGAAAACGCTACCGAGACTTTCGCATTTCTCATGCAAAGTGCTTTCCATGTGTCTGTGTGTGTGAGTGCCACGCGTTTGAAACAGCCCTGAAGATCCCATGCCTGGTATAAGTGGGCCTAAAAAAATCTGTGCCCAACCTTCATTTCCAGTTTTATCCTCCCTCACCTCACCCTCTCCCCCTTTCTTCACCCTGAGATGCATCTACACAGCTTCCAGGAACATCCAACAGACATTCAAGTTGCCCCGTGCATGCACGCCTCTTCCTATAACCTGGGTCCTCCTCTCCTGTACCCTGAAGACTCCCACTCATCTGCTGGGGTCCAGCTCTGTGAAGACTTAGCACATCTCCCTTTCCCTGTATCTAACAAATCAGTTCTTAGCAAGGCCATCTCGTATGTTATGTAGTGTGTTAGATTATAATGACCTATTAAATATAATTGTTACTATACAAGGGAGTTATGGCCGTAGAGGTTTTGATGTCGGGCAAAGAGGGGTCATTTCCCTTATGCGCCGACTGGGTCTGATCTCTTACCTGTTACCTTCCTCAGCCTCTGCCAGCTGTAGTCCCAGCATTTCCTCCTGTGGGCTCAGCGCTGCCCAGTTCCTGAGCCAGTCTGACCAGGCAAGGGGTCCCATCTGGAGACAGACCACTAGATGGAGTCTTGCTACCATAGAGCTGCTTCCGTGGGAGCCCAGGGCCTCTGTGTGCCCAAGGATCACTGCCTCTGTCTACCTCTGGGCTTGTGTCTCTTTTCCCCTCCTGGCTCTCTGTCTTGTCTACTGCTCTGACACCTGCCTAGAAGGAGCCATACACCCCCTTAAGACTTCAGCTCTAACCCCAGGCCTATTCCAAAAACCCCATCTGGATTCCTCCGGAGACTGAATTACTACCCCCAAACCACATTTCCTCTGCCCTCCTGACCTTGCAGATCCCCCTAGTCCTGGCCTCACTACCCCCACACAGGCAGCCCTGGATGTCTGTATGTCTGAGCCAAGTTCTGCTGTCTGGAAACAGCCTCGCTGCTCCAGACTGGGTATCTGGGGGGACCCAAGGGATCTGAGGGGAAGCTGTTGCAAGGATGGGCTTGGGAGTCAGGAAGATCTGGGATCAAGACCCACTGCGTTACTTACTAGCTGTGTGGCCTCGGGAAAGCTCTCTGAGCTTCCGTGTCCTCACGTGGAGAATGGCGCGTAGGTTTGACGTAAGGATTAAATGATGTAATATTCTCGGCACAGTGTAAGCATTGAGCGAGAGGTCAAAATAGGGAGATTGATGATGATGAAAATGATGGTGACGTCAGTGCTGGCTGGTGTCCTTCGGCCGTTGCTCCCGGTGGGATTGGCCTCTTAGCTTTGTTCGTTTGCCCATTTCTTTTTCTGTCTTTTCTGATGCTCATCCCCTCTTCCTTGGATCATTATTCCTGACTCAGAGCTTGCCTTGTGACCACCTGGCCCCAGGTCTATCGTAGCCTGAGGTCCCTCGGGCAGATCCTGCGCCTTGGACAAGGCACCCAGATCCACCTGTGGGCTCAGGCCCGATGGCGTCTGGCCTGTGGAGCTGCTAGAATCCAGCCGCAGCACCAGCACATTCATATCTCCTTGTATCGCCAATGCTGCTTCTTGGGCGCCACAAGGGGGAAAATTCAAGGTCAGAACAGACACATGAAATCAATTTCACCTGGGGAAGTAGCTCCCTTACAGAGCGCCTGTCTGATACTCATCTGCTTCGCCCTGGCTCAGCTCGAGGGTGGCACTCCGGGGAAGGCTGCTCCCGGGATCTTTGCAGAGAAACACAACACAAAACAGACCGCAGGAGTGTGTGTCTGTGTGAGTGTGTCTGTATATGTGTGTGTGTGTCTGCATATGTGGGGAGGTCTTTTATGTTCTCTCTCTTGCTGTCAGCCTCCTTCTGTGTTTTTTCTTTTTCTTTTCTCTTCTCCCCTCCTGTCCGATTCTTAACAGTCTGTCTGTCCCTCCGTTTCCCTCTGTCCTCTCATTTCTGTTTCCTTGCCTCCCCACTCCATCTCTCCCTCCTTCCCCAGCTCCCTCTGCTCTGCTGCCATCTGTGCTCTCCTCTTTCATCCTTAATCTCTTTCCCGCCCTTCTCTCCCTGTTTCCCTCTTTTTTCTCACTGCCCCTCATCATCTCCCCTTCTCTGTCTCCAAAGGATGGTAGTGGTTTCTCACTAGACAATTCTCGTTGGTTTTCTCTTCCCTCAAAACGCAGGAGCCCCTGGGTTTCCCCTGCCCAGGGCTGGGGGTTACCTGGGCTGCTTTGTCCACAGTGGACTTGCGTGTGCATCCTGCTTCCTTCTGGTGCTACCTTATCAAGACCTGCATGAGTCTCTGTCTCCCTACCTGTGAAATGGAGCCAATTATAGTCCCTACCTCAGGGTATTTCAAAAATGAGAATTCCATGAAATAATGCACAAGAAATTGTCAGAACAGAGCCTAACAACTGGTGCATGCTCAGTAAATATTTGTTGGATGAATGAATGAGTGAATTAACGACAGACTTCATGTGGTGCCTGGCACGTGGTAAGTGCCCTGTGGATCACTGGTATCAGCTAAGAGGGATCCAGTTGAGGTGCTTTGTGGCCAGACTCGGCCAGGCCGGGCAAGGGTGGAGGTGGGGTTAGGGCTGGGGTGCAGACCCCCTGCCTGCTTCATGGTCATGGTGGAGGCAGGGGGCAGGCGACATCACTTGTTTCTGCTTCTTTGATCTTAATCCCACGCTGGCTTCATTGCAGCCTGCACTCACCAGGAGCGAAGCTGACCCAGGAGACCAGGGAGGAGCACACCGTGTTTTTCCTCTTATGGTACCCTGAGAGTCAACCTGCCTGCTGAAATCGAAATGAACTTTTTCCCCAAGCAGGAGGTAGGGCGGTCCAGGCTTTGAGATCCATTGAAGTTTTTAAATGAGTCAGTTCACTTCTGGCACCTTAACGTGCTCATCTGCAAGACGGGATTATTTGTCCCAACTCACCCGCCAGGAAATCCTACTAAAATGGCAATGTGTTCGTGTGTAATAGCTGCCCATGGCACATGGTCTCTGATGTTGCTTTTTTTTTTTAAACTTCAATCATTCTTCGGCAAAGACTAGTCCTTTTGTTTTATTAATTAATTTATTTAATTTTGCTGTGTTGGGTCTTCGTTTCTGTGCGAGGGCTTTCTCTAGTTGTGGCGAGCGGGGGCCACTCTTCACTGCGGTGCGCGGGCCTCTCACTATCGCGGCCTCTCTTGTTGCAGAGCACGGGCTGCAGACGCGCAGTCTCAGTAGTTGTGACTCACGGGCCTAGTTGCTCCGCGGCATGTGGCATGCTCCCAGACCAGGGCTCGAACCCGTGTTCCCTGCATTAGCAGGCGGATTCTCAACCACTGCGCCATCAGGGAAGCCTATTATTTTTTTAATTGTTGATTTTTCTGTTTCACTGGCTGGAGCTCTCTAAAGGTGTAAGGGAGAAGGGTGACCAACAGAGTCAGTTAAAGCCTTCATGGAGGATGTTTTCTTAGAGGCATTCACTGCCACGTATTTCCATCAAAAATAAACGTGATACACACACACACTATATGTGTGTATATATATATATATATGTATGTATAGGTGTATGTATATATCTGTGTGTATATAATATATATGTATATTATATATATTTTTTGGTCTGTTTTCATTATAGTCAGGAATTTTATTTTATTTGAGAGCTAGAAAGTCTCCTGTAAGAGTAAAACTCTTAAAAAAAAAAAAAAAAAAAAAAAGTTAAAATCTTTTTCCAAAGGCCACTTCCCTGCTGGGAGTAGAGGAAAGCCTGCCGGCACATTCTAAGGACACCAGCTCAGCCTAACAGCAGCCCTCCATGAGGGAACGCGGCACAAAGAGAGAAATCAATTTCACATCTAGGCCGGACACCAAACACGCACGTGTCTGAGTTGCATCATTCTCTGAACTGCTGCTGACTGGAAGCTTCTTAGGAATAAAATCTCGTTCCAGGCTTCCCTGGTGGCGCAGTGGTTGAGAGTCCGCCTGCCGAGGCAGGGGACGCGGGTTCGTGCCCCGGTCCGGGAGGGTCCGACATGCCGCGGAGCGGCTGGGCCCGTGAGCCATGGCCGCTGAGCCTGCGCGTCCGGAGCCTGTGCTCCGCAACGGGAGAGGCCGCAACAGTGAGAGGTCCGCGTACCGCAAAAAAAAAAAAAAAAAAAAAAAATCTCGTTCCAGCCCTGCTCCTTTCTTGACCTGGTAAAAAAAATCAAAGGGGATTTCGGTTCCGGGCTTGAAGCACTCATCACTCATCACTGTATTGTTCGGGGGTTGGCTTGGGGCCTCTCATATTAAGAGGCTAAAAGCTGACCATTCGTGACTGGAGTGGATGAAAGGCCAGCTGACTGAGCACTCAGCGTCTTTCCTCTGTCTCTTGCTCACCACTTATCTCTTCCCCACCTCCTTCATGGGTTCCCAGCACTGGATGCTTTTGGAAAATACTCATGCCCAGTTCCCACTACCTGACTCATAATCTTTGGGGGTTGGTCTTAGGTATTGGCATTTAAAGAATCTCCCCAGATGGCGATAATGTAACCCAGGCCAAGCACCACTGATTTAAAATGAGCCTTAATTCTAGCCCTCGCCCCCTCCCAGACCTAACTCCAAACCTAACAGAGCCCTGATGCTGTCCACACCTGCACCCCCAGTGCTCTCTGGCTCCCTCCCTACATCCTGTCCCTCATTCCTTCTTCCCTGTCACCTTTTCATGTCCTTAACGCTGCTCCAGATTGACTGTCTGCTCCCTCCTTCTCTGCTCTGAGGGCTGGTCAGCTTTGGACTAAATCACTGATCCTCGGCCTTATTTCTCCTGCAGCACATATGACAGGACTTTTACCTGTCCAGTCGGCTTTCATGGTGGTCCCATTGTGGTCAGATTTTGACAAAACCCTTCCCCTATTTTGTAGTTAAGGAAAAACAAAGCTCTGTGATACTATGAAATCACTGGGCTTCTGAGGGACCTCAGCTCCGATCTGGAGGGCTGGAGCTTCTGTCCATGGGCAATTCCTGGTGTCCCTCCCCGTGGCCAAATCACCTCCCACACAACGACTGTCCTCACAGTGTGTGCGCCTGTTCTAAGGTTAACTCAAATCTGTTCAAGCTTATCTATTTTTGAGAAAAAGAAGGAGGTATATAATTCACAAACTTGGATGCTATGTTACACCAGTATGTTGTGAAACCACAGCTGTATTAGGGCTCTCCAGAGAAAGAGTGCCAATAAGATAGATACAGATACAGAAATAGAAATAGAAGTAGAAGTAGATATCGATATAGACATAGACATCTTTCTTTCGAAAAAGAGATTTATTATAAGGTATTGGTTCACCTGATTATAGAGGCTGAGATATCCCACGTTCTGCCATCTGCAAGCCAGAGACCCAGGGATGGTGGTGATGAAGTTCTAAGGCCTGAGAGCCAGGAAGCTGATGGTGTAGATTCCAGTCCGCGTCTGAACACCTCACAACCAGGAGTGCCAAGGGCAGGAGAAGATTGCTGTCCCAGAGTGAATTCAACTTTCCTCCATTTTTTTTGTTCTCTTCAGACCCTCAGTGGATTGTATGATGCCCACCCACACAGGGGAGGGTACCCTGCCTTACTGAGTCCACAAATGCTAATCTTTTCCAGAAACACCCTCACAGACTCACCAAGAGATAATGTTTAACTAACTAACCATCTGGGTATCCTGTGGCCCAGTCAAGTTGACCCATAAAGTTAAGCTTCATCACAGCTTAAACTTGAAATGAGGATTCTGAGTCAGTAGGTCTGGGTCAGGGCCTGAGGGTCTGCATTTCTAACAAGTTCCCAGGTGATACTGATACTGTTGGTCTGCAAGCCACATTTTGGACAGCCAAGTTAGAATACTGGTCCTAGCCGACAAGGAGAGGAGGAAGGAAATGATGCTCTAGGTCCCTGGGAACGGTCAGGGCCAAGGTGACTCTCATCGTAAGATGCTGAGAGTTTACTTCTGCCGTTGTCCTTATAGAACTGCCGTGAAATTGTCTGCCTGTTTCACGCAAGGCCATGAGAGACTCTGCTTTTCCCAAAAATCTATGAGATTACATTGCTGGTCTCCTCTTCCTCACTCCGCATGCCCCTCCAGCCCCTCCCTGCCCAGCCCTCCAATCTTACCTGGGCCCCATCCGGGCCCAGCCCTCCGAGGGTCCATCGGGATGGGTGACAGGGCTCTAAGGCTAAAAGCAGAGATTCCCCTGGGCCTTCGCCCTCACTCCAGCCTCTCCCTCTGCTTCCCACGCCAAGTTGATGAGATTCCCAGCTGGACCAGGTCCTGTCACTGCTCTAAGGAGGACATCAACACTTCTCTCGCCCATCAGTCCTGCAGCCCCGTAGCTGCACCAAGATGCAGAAAAGCAGGAGCTCCACTTCTGCTGCTGTGCAGACGGGCAAGAAGGTCAGTGGTGTCTATGGGAAGAGAGGCGATGACTTCCAGGGACATTAGTTTTTCAGTATGTGTGTTTGGAAGTGTGGCAGCTTAATCTGTGACAGGCTGGATTGCAGGCCCCCGTCAGACTCAGAGCTAAAGGATGGCTCTGAGTTTATAATTTAGTTCCAAGTAAGGCTCACCTGGCTGGGGCCACAGAGAATGGAGTTAGTGGGCAGGCGGGAAGAAGGCAGGTACTAAGGCACCTTCCTAGTACCACATGTGATGCATACAGGATCCCATTTAATTAATCTCTGCTGCTTTCTGAAGGGCAGATCACGGCTATTCCCAAATTAGAGATGAGAAAACCGAGGTTCCCGTAGGTTACGGTCAATGTCACACATCTCATTCATTCATTCTCATTCATTCAACAAATGCTGATGAGAAACTGCTTTATGCCAGGAAGTGTTCTGGGTCTTGGGGACACAGTGGCCACGAAGACAGACACCGTCTCTGTCTTGTGGGGTCACGTTTTCTAGTTGGGGAGACTGAAAATGCAACGAGGCAACTTATTAAAATAATTCAAGTTGAGAAGCAAATAATCATGGGGCCGTGAAGGAGGGTGCATTGTCCAGCTGCCATCCTGTTTCTTCCTCTGAACAAATCACTGGGCCTGGCTGTCCTCTCCATCCCGTCTTACCATCTTCTTTTGCCACATGCAAATCAGTCTCTGAGCATAGACCCAAGGAGGTAGGCTTCTGTACCCACCAATTCATTATTTACACGTAAACAAGTCTGAATTGTTTTTGAGCTACAATAACAAGTAAACACATACGTGGTCATGTGCAGGCACACACACACACACTTGCAGACACATGCACACACACCCAGAGGCAAGCGCAGCTCTTTGGGTCAATCGTGTAAAATGTCAGCCTGACCTTCCTGTGAGTGTTTAGAAACAGGATGAAGAACCCTTGCTAAGAAGTTGGAGGGGTGGTGGTTTTCTGTAAAAGGTTCTGTCAGTACGCCTGGCAGAAAAGTTTTTAATTTTTTTTCTCCAGACAATGAGAATCTCCTTTCTGCAGAGGGAGGAAAATAAGCAGGTGTCTGTTGGTTAGGTGTGTAAAGTAACCTAGTTGCGGGCATACCGTGTTTGGGGAATCAGCCTGGCTTTGCCACACGGTTGCGTGAAGCTGTCAGAAACCCTGGTTCACACCAGACTCTTTTGGCCCAATCTCCCTTTTGTTTGGAGGGATGAAGAACGTGCCTTCTTTCCGTTCCACTCCTGAGATACCTCCACTGCAAATCCTAACAAGCACTACTGTTCAAATATATAACGATGTTAACCTTCAAGGTAACAGCAGTAGTGATTAGCACTAAGTGCTGGCCACCATTCTGAGCCCTGTACATTGTATTGACTCATTTAATCCTGCATCAACCCTATCAGGTAGACTCTGTTCTTAGAAATCCATTTGTACCTGAAGAAACTGAGGCACAGTGGGATTAAGCTACTTTGCCAACAGCAGTGGTGAAGACCAGCTTTAAATGATGATACCGGGGCTTCCCTGGTGGCGCAGTGGTTGAGCGTCTGCCTGCTAATGCAGGGGACACAGGTTCGAGCCCTGGTCTGGGAAGATCTCACATGCCATGGAGCAACTAGGCCCGTGAGTCACAACTACTGAGACTGCGCGTCTGGAGCCTGTGCTCCGCAACGAGAGAGGCCGCGATAGTGAGAGGCCCGCTCACCGCAATGAAGAGTGGTCCCCGCTCGCCACAACTAGAGAAAGCCCTCGCACAGAAACGAAGACCCAACACAGCAAAATAAATAAATTAATTAATAAACTCCTACCCCCAACATCTTAAAAGAAAAAAAAAAATGATGATACCGCCTTGTGTGTATGGGGGTTAGGTTGGGCATCTCCTTCGAACATCCAGGGTCTCGGGGTGGCACCTCCCTAAAATGACCCACCCACTTCCCAGTATTTCTGGGTAGGTTTAGTGAGGAAGAAGGACATATGAATCTCCCTGCACTTGCCAACGGATACGATGTCAGTGCCAGCTAAATCTGGCAGCCAGGGACTTCCCTGGTGGTCCAGTGGTTAAAAATCCGCCTGCCAATGCAGGGGACACGAGTTCAATCCCTGGTCCAGGAAGATCTCACATGCCGTGGAGCAGCTAAACCCGTGCACCACAACTACCGAGCCTGCGCTCTAGAGCCCACGTGCCGCAACTGCTGAGTCCACGTGCCACAACTACTGAGCCTGCATGCTGCAACTGCTGAAGCCTGCGTGCCTAGAGCCCATGCTCTGCAACAAGAGAAGCCACTGAAATGAGAAGCCGGTGCACCGCAACGAACAGTAGCCCCCACTCGCCGCAACTAGAGAGAGCCCGAACGCAGCAATGAAGAACCAACGCAGCCAAAAATAAGTAAAATTAAAAAAAAAAAAAATCTGGCAGCCAGAAGCAGCAGGTGAATTTCCTCCTCCAGTGCCTCTTCCTCTCACTCTCATCCTTACTCAGAGCAGCTCCAAGGAAATCCTCCAGCTTATGTAACTGTTTCTTGCAACCTCTAATTGCCCCGTTTTCTAATACAGGCATTTCCACCTCAATGCCAGATGCTGTGCTGTGGGCCAGTGTCACTGCTTTGGGAGGTTTTGTCTGTTAAGTAATTGCTTGGAGGGTCCTCTCTCTTTCCTGTGCATTTTCTTTTATCATCACTTGGAGACCGAGAGCGGGGCTGGGGCCCTGAGAGCATCTTCCAGGGACTGTGCTTCATTGACCATGTCTTCTCGTCCTCTCTGCTGGGCCCTAACTCACAAGCTCACATCCCTGGCCTCCAGGAGCCCAGCCAGACCCTCACTCTGTGCTTCTGGTTCACAGAACCTGAGAATCAAGATGGGAGGGCCCTGAAGAGTCTCCCAGTCCAAGCTTTTATTCATCTGTCAGAAAGATTTTTTATTAGTAGTTGAATCTATTGCTTCCCAGCAAAACTTACATACAGTAGATCAAACTAAAGCACTTCAGGTTGAAGGAGCGCCCTGCTTAGCTCCAAATAACACCACCCTCACCATGTGGCCCCCTAATCCCCATTCTTTATTTCCCATCCTAATTCCCATCTTCCCTGGAGCTCTGCCTTGCTCCAGTTCAAATGCACTGCTCTGTGGGTCGGGGGCTTCGTGCTAACATTGTACCCAAAAGCATCACGCAGCTTTAGCTCACGTGCTCCCAGCATGGCAGCCCCCTTCCTCCCTAAAATAGCCTCTCCTTAACTGGCTCACCATCTCTGGCCTTGCCTCCTCTCGTCCACTGGGCACACTAAGGACATGGAGATCCTTTGACAGTGTAGATCTGGCCATGTGACACAATGGCTTAAAATCCGCCCCCTCTTCCCTGTCATTTCGTATTGACCTGAGGATGAAGTCCAGACTCCTTCGAAAATATTCAAAGATCCTTCTTGTCTGAGCTGCTGCTTGATTCTCCAGCCTCATCTTTTACCATATGTCTTCCGTCCAGCTGGATGGGACTTCGAGCTGGACCTTAAATGTGCTGGGGCTTTGCTGTACTTTGAGACTTTGCTGAGGGTGGGCCTCAGCCAGGAGCACCCTTCCCACTCTCACTCCCTGCACCTTTGCTGGACTTAGCTGTCATCATCACCAACTTCTTCCACCTCTTCTACCCTATTAGGACCCTACCCCCGCTGCTCCTAGAGCCCTGTGGGCTTTCTCAGTCACCCCAGGGGCTATGCCTTATTTCCTCATCTGTTGCCCTCACTAAAGTGTAATCTCTATGAAGGCAATGACCACAGGCATCTTGGTCCCTTATGTATTCTCAATGCATAGTAAAACTTGGTACAAAAACGATGGTCAGTGGGGATTTTCTGAACATATAACTGACAGTCACTTGCCCTGACCCCCATACAGTGATTTGCAGGCTCCCTCTACCCAACTTGGCTTGACCGCTGCTGGTAACTGATGAGGCCTGAGGTCTGACTGCAGACCTCACCAATTCCCTACAGCTTCCACGATTTGCTTTTCCTTTCCTGGTCTCAACCTTCCAGCCACACCCCATGGCTTCTTCCTTATAGGAATGTCAAGGTCTGCAGCTCCATGAGGGCAGGCATCTCCTCCATCTTGTTCACGGTGATGTTCTAGTGCTTGGCACTTAGGAGGTGCTCAATAAACATTTGTTGAGTAAATGAAAAAGAAAACAGTCAGTTCTGCAGTTCTAGAAGAACGCGGGGTCAACATTCCGTACAGAACGGGAGCCTGAGTTCGTGGCTGCCCAGTGTGTATGAACAGAGCTCTTCTTGGCCTTCTTGGGCCACTCATGGAATTGCTTTTGGGGTTGGAGCTTTTCCAGGGCACAACTGCTTGTCTTGAAAACTCCTCTGATGACATTTAAGTTCTGGCTCTGATCCCCCCTGGGCCTGGGAGCAGGTTCCTCACGTCTTCACTGCTGTGTCCTCCCTCCCTTCTTCTCAGCACCTGCATCATAGACGATTCAAGAAGCCCAGCTTTCTGCAAGAGGAGAGATTTCAGCTCTTATGAGAATTTATTGCAGAACTTAGCTGCTGCCAGACCCTTCGATACCAGGTCTAAACACGCTCTTTAAACACGCTCAGGAATAGGAATGAAATTCAAGTTGTCTCTTTAGAAGGTTTCTGCCAGCTTCAGGAAGCCACTGCCTGTCCTTTAGGATTGATTTGCAGGTAGATGATGAGGAAAGTCTAGGCATTTAGTGACAAGGCTCATTTTTGCCAAATATGTCCAAACGGCCCAGGCACAAAATTCATCAAGGGGAGGGAGTTGCTGTCACCCTTTTTACCAATTGGGGATCCTCATCTTTGAAACTCCCTGACACCAAGACTCCTCAATTCTCACTTAAAATCAAGATAATTTTATAAAGTAAGAACATGATGAAATAAATTAAGCTGAAGAGTGTCTTTTTTAAAAGTGGCAAAAATTTATAACATGTCCATCAACCTTAACTAAAAAAATTAGAAAAATATGACAAAATGAAATAATACATAGACAGCAAAAAAGAAAGTTCATTTTATTACGATGCTTAAGTGGAGCAAAACGTGTTAAAGAATGTGTAGGAGTGAAAGGTTCTCAGGAAGAAGTGAGATGGAACATAAAATGAATGGACTTTGGTGAAAGACATGTCTGGGCTCCAAACACAACTTGGCTACCTTCTAGCTCCCCACGCCCCAAATCACAGGTCTTGGCTGAGTGTCTTTCCCCATCTGTAAAGTAGGTTTAGGGATACTGTTGTGTACTTTTGTTGTTTTGTACCTCAGCGTTCCTCTGGGGAAATAGCCCTATCCCACTCATCCTGTTGGAAGAAGTCAATTCTTACATCTCAACTCAGGTATGGGCACATGGCTCATGTCTGGCTCATCCCAGTCCGGGGTGGGGTAAGGACTGTATCAATGGAACCAGTTTTTCACTCTCCCTGCAGGTGTGCCATTGCATTTCTCTTACCAAAAGGGGGGATTTTGACATTGGGGTTGGCTTGTGACGTGTTTTGGCCTATTGGACATGGTAGAGTGATGGTGAATCATGGTGCTGGTGAAGTCTTGTGTGCTTCCACTTGCTACTCTTGTGTCTCCGCCATCACCTTGAGAACATGCCTGGGCTGGCCTGCTGAAGGAGGAGAGACATGTGGAACAGAGGTGAGTCACCCACATTGCCTTAATCTCCAGATATGTAAGCGAGACCACTAAAGATCAGTAGGGCCACCAGCTGGCCCACGACTGATCCCGGATGCATGATGGATAAGTGTATTTTTATATGCCACTGAAGCTTTGTGGTTGTCTGTTGCTCAATTTTTTTGTGACAGCAGAAAACTGATACAGTCTGTGACCACATTTCAGCCCATCAGAGTTGGGATAGAGACAGTCACTGGAACAATTAGAGGAAAGGTACTTAGTTTTCTACGGGAGTTGCTATGCTGGCAAGATATAAGCCTAGAACAGTTGGAGGATACCATGTCAATTTAGGGAAAGCCTGCCTGAGACTGAAGTTAAAACAGAAGTATCAAACTTAAAGATGGGAAGGAAGAATCCTGTGTCTTTATAGCTCCTGGATCCAGCCTACCTGAAACGGTTATTATTAGACTTTTCAGTTAGAAGTAATAATAGCTTCTCATTTTTGCTAGAGTCAGCTTAGGTTGGATTTTTTTGACCCTTGCAATATAAAGCATCCTGATCAATGAAATATCTAAAATTTAGAGGATTGTGAGGATTAATGAGTTGTGAATGTGCCTCGGCTGGAAAAGCAGTCTAGCAAAACATTGCCATGAAGTTCCAAGTAGTAATAAAAACAATATTTTCTATGTTTCCTGGTGCGTTTTACTTTCTAGGGTGCCAAGGGCTTGGTAAATACATTTTGCCCCTCCCTGAGTTGTAGAGAGGCAGTGATGACTGCTGTCCCCACGGGATCTCACCAGTACCTTGGAAACAAGGGTGACTCAGTCCTTATTCAGATTTGGTGACAAGGACACAGCAATTCTGAGAAAGATTCACCAGGTTGCTCTATGTGTCAGTGATTTAACTCACTTCATAGATGACAGAAACCAGCTATTTTAGACTTGAATGAGATGGCAAAGATGATCTCATCAAAGATTCATGGTTTGCCAAGGAGGAAACTGAAGCAGAAAAGGGGAGCGGGCAGTGCTAGTAGAGCATGGCACCCTGTGCAGTGGAAAGAAGATGGGCATTGGTGTCAGAGAGATGGAGATTTGAACCCAGCCTCTGTTACCTGTATATTTAACTACCCTGGGCAAGTTGTTCAACATTCTTGGGTCTCCATTTTCACCTCTGTAAAATGGGGGTGCAGTGCCACACAAGATGAAAGTGTGTTGCCCACAGAAGACTTCTGTTTAATATATGTAGGCACTCCCCACTTTAGGAGGAGGAATTTAATCTTTCTCATCTCCCCTGAGTTCCTGCCAAGCGTGGACTTGACTTAGCGGCTTGCTTCCAAAGAATGAAGTATGGAAAGGGAAAAAGAGTAACTGGACAGTGAAGAAACCTGCAAAACACTACCTTAACCAAGTGATGAAGGACGAGATCACCAGTGATGTCACGTGGCTGTCACATACCCCCGATACCACGTGATGCACAGGGCACCTCACCTCGGTGGTCTCCTTCCCCCAAACCCCAGACTCCAGTCTGATCATGAGAAATACGTCAGACTAACCTAGACTGGGGAACATTCTTCATTATATCTGACCAGTATTCTCAAGGCTGTAAGGTCATGAAAAGCAAGGGAAAACAGAAACTGTAACAGATCAGAGGAGATGGGGAAGATGGGACCCCTCAATGCAACACGGTGCCCTGGATTGGATCCTGGAACAGAAAGAGGATATGAGAAATTAGGTGACATTGAAATGGAATCTAGAGTTTGATAATAATGTACCAATGTTGGTTTTTCAGGTGTGACAAATTTACCTTGGCTATATAAGATATTAACAATAGGGGACATATGACCCAGCAATGCCACTACTGGGCATATACCAGAGAAAACCATAATTCAAAAAGACACATGCACCCCAATGTCCATTGTAGCACTATTTACAATAGCCAGGTCATGGAAGCAGCCTAAATGCCCATTGACAGACGAATGGATAAAGAAGATGTGGTACATGTATACAATGGAATATTACTCAGCCATAAAAAGGAATGAAATTGGGTCTTTTGTAGAGAAGTGGCTGGGTCTAGAGACTGTCATACAGAGTGAAATAAGTCAGAAAGAGAAAAACAAATATCATATGTTAATGCATATATGTGTTATCTAGAAAAATGGTACAGATGAACCGTTTGCAAGGCAGAAATAGAGACACAGATGTAGAGGACAAACGTATGGACACCAAGGGGGGAAAGAGGTGGGCGGGTGGTGGTGGTGGTGGGGATGAATTGGGCGATTGGGATTGACATATAGACACTATTATGTATAAAATAGATAACTAATAAGAACCTGCTGTATAAAAAAATAAATGAAATTAAATTTTAAAAAAAACAATAGGGGAAACTGGGTGAGGGCACATAGGAATCTTCTGTACTATCTTTAAAACTATTCTGTAGGGCTTTCCTGGTGGCTCAGTGGTTGAGAGTCCACCTGCCGATGCAGGGGACACGGGTTCGTGCCCCGGTCCGGGAGGATCCCACATGCCGCGGAGCGGCTGGGCCCGTGAGCCATGGCCGCTGAGCCTGCGCGTCCGGAGCCTGGGCTCCGCAACGGGAGAGGCCACAACAGTGAGAAGCCCGCGTACCGCAAAAAAAAAAAAAAAACAACTATTCTGTAAATCTAAAATTACTTCAAACGCAAAAAAATTTTGATAATATATTTTAAATAAAATATTGAATTGATCTTAGTTAATCGTAGACATCAGTCCCATTTTTTATCCATAGGGCCTCAAATCCTCTAGCTCCCTGGACTTTGTGATCCAGGAGAGAAGCTCAACAGTAGCACATCAGCTGCAGTAGTTGTCACAACACCTTTCTGCATCATCTGTGTCATGCATGAAGTCCTCCGATGGAATTTCCTACTGTGCTTCCCTGGGGAACCCATGCAACCAGAATTTCATTCAATTATCTATTTGCTTACAGTCATCTGGGTTTAAAATTGTGCAGCTATCATATCTTGAAGGCAGAGAGTTAAAACACCTGTCATTAATTGAGCACATGCTCTGTGCTAGGCACTCTGTAGATATTATATGCACATCTTCTCATTTCATCTTTGTAGGTACATAATATCAGGGTAGGATACAGCAACTCAGAGGGGTTAAGGGACCTGTCGAAGGTCATACAGCCAGGAAGAGGAAGAGGTAAGGTTTGAACTAAGGTCTTTCTGCCTCCAAAGCATGTCTTCTTAACCCCTGGGCCAAACTGTTTTAACGTAGGTTATTAAAACTTGGGAGGTTTTTTAGATATTACCTATTATCTAATACAGAGATCAGAAAATGGTGGTTTACAAACAGAATCCCATCTTCAACTCACAGATGATTTTAGTTTGGAGCTGCACAGTTTTGTTTTGTTTATTTTGTTCTTGTTTTCTCTTTAAATTGAATTAATCACCAGCATTTGAAGTTTTACTTCCAAATGATAGACTTTCATTTCTCTCAGATAAACATGAAGGCTCTGTCCGCATTAAGCTTCCATTCCTGCCTGCAGCTGAGTCCTGACTGCCCAGTTAGATTAGGTATATGATCTTCAGGTAACAGGGATCCCCCAATCCACTTCACTCATTTGCTTTCTCTCCCTGTCTCTTGTAGTTGGCAGTAGCTGATTTACTCCAATTTATAGGAGAGGAAATTGCTGCTCAGAGAGGGGGAGTGACAAATAACTCCATTTTTGTGGGTGTTCATTCATGTGTTTGGAATCGAGCAGTCCATCCCAGGTCCCGGCTCTCTGTCCTCTGTCTCCTGTGACTAACCTGTTTTAGCCTCCTATTGGCCGCATGTTCTGGATCAATCTTCCCCACTTAGTCACACCAAGGAGGCTGCCTGCTCTCAAGGTATTTTCATGAGATCCATAAAAATCTTTGCTCTTATTATTATTCTCAAAATTCATTAAGTGTGAGCCTTCCTCTCAAGAAGATGGAAAGCTAGTTGGAGTGTTTTGAAATTTAATTTCATCAAAAAAGGAAGGGGCTTCCCTGGTGGTGCAGTGGTTGAGAGTCCGCCTGCCGATGCAGGGGACACAGGTTCGTGCCCCGGTCCGGGAGGATCCCACATGCCGCGGAGCGGCTGGGCCCGTGAGCCATGGCCGCTGAGCCTGCGCGTCTGGAGCCTGTGCTCCGCAATGGGAGAGGCCACAACAGTGAGAGGCCTGTGTGCTGCAAAAAAAAAAAAAAAGGAAGAAAGAACAAGAGAGGGAGGCAGAGGAGAGGGAGGGAGGATGGATCATGAATCTGAGAGTGTAATGTCTGTAGTGTTTATTCCTTTCCTTCGTTAGTTCTGATTAAACTCCTACCACCAGTAACCCTCTTTCACTTTCTTCCAGGAAAGAATTAGAGATGTGAAGTCAGATTTCACAGGGAAGTTAGGGACTCCCACACCCAATTCCTAAGCCAGCTTTGATTTGGGGTGGGACACATACATGGAGACTCCCTGAGAGCCCAGGACCAGGTAAAGACTTGCAGGGGGATTGCAAACCCTGTAACACACTCCAATCATTAGAAAAAGAAACAAATAAAAATGTACTTTTTGCTATTTCCATTGTCTGTTGTCATACGTAAGAGTGAATAGTGAATAGGGCCTGCGTGCACAGTTTATGGGACTTTCATAAAAGAACATCTGTGAGTGCGCTGCCTTTTTAAGAAACAGAACATCCCCCATACCTTCGTAGTGCTGTGTGCTCTTCCCTTATTCCATCTCTGTCCTTCTCCCTGCAGGGTTACTGATTTCCTGATCTTTGTGTTATTTTTCTATTTATTCAGACATTCAGTCCTTTTATTATAAAAGTGATCAAATACACAGAGAAGTAGAAGGGATGGTACAACTGAATGGAAGTTGTAGGTATATAATAATATATTACTATAAAATATTAGTATAGTAAAATATTACTGTGTACCTACAACTGGATTCAAAAGCTTTGGCCTTATTTTATGGCACCTCCATCTTTCTATTTGTGAAGCCATTATTTAAGGATTTTATTTTGTAAAGTATCGACTCCATATAAAAGCAGTGAGACTGGAATAATGGATCGCAACCGCAGCACCCTCAGTTTGTGAGCAATCTTGTTTCATCCGTTCCCTCAGTCACTCCATGCCTCTTCCGCCCTGGTTCTGGAATTGCTTTGAAGCAAATCCCAGACAGGATATAATTTCATCTGTAAATAGTTCAGTCGCCATCTCTGAAAAATAAAGCCGCTTTTAAAAATATAATCACAACATCACTATCACTCCTAAAATAATAATACTCTGAATATTACCATATACTTAGTATTCAAATTACTTGATTCCTGTTCTCCCACATACACTCTCTCCCTCGCTCTCTTCTCTGTTTTTACAGTTGCTGTCTTTGAATTGAGATTCAGACAAGTTCCCCACAGTGTATTTGGCTGATCGTTGTTTAAGTCTCTGAGTTTTCTCTCTCTCTCTTTTTTTTTTTTTTTTTGGTTTTATTTTCCCCAGTGTACTTTGTTTGTTGAAAAATCTAGGTCATTTCTCTTGTACAATTTTCTTCATCCTGGATTTTGCCGAGGCAGCTCTATGGTGCCGTTTAGCATGTTCTTCCTGCCCTTTTATCTTCTGTAAAGTGGGAGTTTGCTCCAGAGGCTTGATCAGATTCAAGTTTGACTCTGGCAAGAGTATTTCCTAAGTAGCATTGCTATGGTTCCACCAGGGACATAATATCCAGTTGTCTCTTTTTATGATGGTAAGTAGGTTCTGGTGTTAAGTTATATAATCCACCCATTATTAAGTCCCCAACAGTTTTCACCTAAAAGGTTTCACAGCCATTGGCAACCATTCCATAAGGGTTGAATGATTTTAAAAGAAGCTGTGATACCAGCCCACTTTATCTTTCGATACTTGCAGCATACAACTTATCTATGAAACAGAAAAAGACTCACAGACATAGAGAACAGACTTCTGGTTGCCAAGGTGGCAGGGGGTGGGAGAAGGTTGAAGTGGGAGTTTGAGATTAGCAGATGCAAACTATTATATAGAAATGGATAAACAAGGTCCTACTGTATAGCACAGGGAATTACTGTGTGTGTGTATATATATATATATATATATATATATATATATATATATATATAAAAAACTGAATCACTTTGCTGTACACCAGAAACTAACACGACATTGTTAATCAACTATACTTCAATAAAATAAATTTTAAAAATACTTGCAGCATGCATTGCCAAAAAGTAAGGACATTACCCTCATAACTCAATACACTCTACCTAATAAAATTAATAATTAATTAAAATTATTTTTAATAGTTTCTATTAAAAATATCCCAATCATCCTCATTTGTTTTTGAATACTGTTTTAAATTTTAGAATAGTTTTAGGTTTATAGAGAAATTGGGAAGATGGTACGGAGAGCTCTCCTATACACCACATCTAGTTTCTCCTATTATTAACATCTAGCATGTGCAGTAGTTTTGTCACAATATTGACACATTATTACTAACTAAAGTCTATACTTTCTTCAGATTTTCTTAGTTTTTACTGTCCCACAGCCTTATCCAGGATATCAATGACATTTAGTCATCATATCTCCTTAGGCTCCTCTTGGCTGTGACGGATCCCATTTGTGTTTTATTTTCCTTTTAATCTGAAATTGCATCTCCTCTATTATCTTGTAAAATGTCCCACATTTTCACTTTGTCTGTGTATTTCCCTGAATTTATGTTCTTGTATCCCTTGTATCAATATTTCCTAGGAACTAGAATTTAGAATTAGAGGCTCAATTAGATTCAGGTTAAATATTTTCCCCAGAATATTTCATAGGTGAAGCCGTGTCCGTTATATACTGCCTCACAATAGTGAAGGATTAGGATGGAAAATACAGGAGACAGAAAGACAAGACTGATAACATAGGGATAAGAAGCCCAAGGCTGAAGTGGAAATAAGCCACATCTCCCCGAGTTCAGGAGAGGCTATTCCAAAAGCCCGTTTCGTCTTGTTTTTCTTTCCTTAAACTTAACTCAGTAAAATTGACCCAGTTCTAAGTGTTGATCTGTATGATTGGGAAGACTGTGTTATTTTATTTTCTTGTCTTGGAGTGTGGCTGGGTGAGTTTACAGAACATTAATTTGGGCAGAATTCACCTATTGAAAAAGGTGCATGTATTTGACTCAAGACTTTTTAAATTTCTGGGGCAGATTGGAAACCTTCCTAAAATGTTTTGATGTATCTTTGGAAGACTCTCAGACTCAATTTATGTTTCCTTTTATGGATTTAGTGTTAGTTATAGGAAACCACACATATGATAAAATTGCATTAAACTATACACACACACAAATGAATGTATTGGTATGAATGGTGGTTCTGAATAATTCTGTGAATTGTACCAATGCCAGTCTCCTGCTTTTATTATCATCCTGCAGTCAGGAAAGGTGACGACATGAAGGAGGCAGATTGAAGGGTGCATGGTGCCTCCCAAGAATACTTCTTTGCAA
Source organism: Phocoena sinus (assembly GCF_008692025.1). NCBI lineage: Eukaryota > Metazoa > Chordata > Mammalia > Artiodactyla > Phocoenidae > Phocoena > Phocoena sinus. Next base: position 70,081,370 of record NC_045777.1, on the reverse strand, counting down.
TTTTCTATGAATCTATAGTTATTCCAAATAAAACTGGGAACAATTCATGTGCTGAATTTCGTGCCCAGTGCAGAAAGACAAGATAAATAAATGAGCTAAAAATTCAGAAGGGAAGAGATGCAGTTATCATTATTTGCGGATAATATGGCTGTCAACTTTGAAAATTGGGTAAACCATGTTTTGAACTAATATGAGAGTTCAATAAGGTACAATATAAAAGATAAATAGGGGGCTTCCCTGGTGGCGCAGTGGTTGAGAGTCCGCCTGCTGATGCAGGGGACACGGGTTCGTGCCCCTGTCCGGGAAGATCCCACATGCCGCAGAGCGGCTGGGCCCATGAGCTATGGCCGCTGGGCCTGCGCGTCCGGAGCCTGTGCTCCGCAACGGGAGAGGCCACAACAGTGAGAGGCCCGCGTACCGCAAAAAAAAAAAAAAAAAAAAGGATAAATAGATACTATTCACAATAACAGCAGCAGAAACAAATTAAAGTATCTAGGAATACAATTTACTAGAATTGCACAGTCCCTACAAGAAGAAAACCACTACATTTACAAAAGGATATAAAAGATGAACAGATTGATGCGCGTCCGGAGCCTGTGCTCTGCAACGGGAGAGGCCACAACAGTGAGAGAGGCCTGCGTACCGGAAAAAAAAAGTAAAGATATTGTGAATAATGGGAAGGGAGGATCAGGGAGGACTCTCTGAGGAGGTGACATTTGAGCAGAGGTCTGGATCAAGTGAGGACAGGAGCCATGAAGACATCTAGCAAAGGAGCTGTCAAGCGGAGGGAATTGGAAATGCAAAAAGCATTGAGCATGGTGATGACCTGGAACACATACGTGGTTAGATTCACATTTTAAAATGTCCCTGCAGCTACTGTGCGGAGAACAGACTGTACAGGGCCAAGGAAAGAAATAGTAAAACACATAGAGAATCGGCTGAGAAGAGGCTATTACGGTGTTCTACAGGTGATTAACACACAAAGAAGTCGAGAAGTTTACCAAAGGTAGCACAGCAAGTAAGCAGAAAAACCAAGAGGAGAACCCGTCCTTGGCTGTCTTCAGAGCCCAAGTCATAAGCACTATTATCCTCTTAGGCCTTCTGGATGCTTTAATAATTCAATCAGAATATATTTTATATAATGTATATATACAATTTATATCAATATATATCACTATCATTTTCTATCTACTGTACGTCATAGCCTTATTTTAAGTACACAAAAACTTCCCTAATTCTTATGGACAGTTTGATTTCTCATGTACGCCTAATCCAAGTATTGGGGTGGGCTGTGTACAGGTAAGAAAGGCCCATCATTGTGATGTTCTGGGCTCAGAGAAATAGCAGTTAACCTGGGGAGGGGGAGGGGGTTCCTCGGGCTATACTTGTCTCAGTGTCATTTCCTGCACAGGATCTGTAGCTCTTGTCTCCCGTTCAGTTGCGGGCTTGTATTGCCCCGTGGCTGACTCTATTCAGACTTTCCATCTCCTATCTGCGTTCACAGGGTTTGGCCCCAAGCAGGACCCATGAAGTAGCAGAGATAGTTCTGTTCATCCTGTTTCCTCTTCCTCCTGGCCACACAGCTAGATTCTACTATCTAGCCTTCTTTGTTAGGGCCACAAGACAAAAATGTGTTCAAGAAATTGTGGGCAGAAGTGATGCATGCCCTGCTCTGACAAGCCCATTAAATCCTCCCATGACATCATCCACACTGTCTGGGGAAACCACCTGCCACAGAAGTGGGATTCCAAAGGTCTTGAGAAAGAAAGATCTGCGAGATGGAAGAGGCCTGAGTCCTGGAATGACCCTGTGCAGCAGACCCTTCCATTTACCCATGTTTTATAAGAGAAATAATTGTTACAGCAGTTAGTCCACCCTGACCAATGGACCTCATCTTTTATTCCTTTTGACTTGGATTTGATGCTTTCCCTGTGTTCTTCTGGCCTGAAAAGTAGTTCAGCTGCTGTCTTGCAACTTGGCGTTTCTTGGCATCGGTAGAGCCCAATGAAGATAGGACATTATACATTTCCTTTCGGTCTTGTTGACATGTTCCATGTGCTTTGAAAGGGACAAAGAGAGCAGTTTAATGGTAATTACCATTTAATGGGAAGCTAAATAGCTAGGAACTCTGAAACAAGAATGAAAGAGCAGCTCACTTTTTACTATATATCCTTTTGTGTTTTTAAAACTTGGGGCCATGTGACTCATTCAAAAACTACATATTTTGAAGTGCAGATATCAATGGCAGCTCACTATAGTTTCAGCTTTTTCTGGGGCAAGGACCTACCACTACCGATGATTTCGTCTTAGACTCTCAGCATATGGTCTGGCATGTAGCAGGCAGCATTGTTTAGAGGTGAGAAATGCAACTCCAGAATCAGACAGACCTGGATTGAAGTCCTGCTGCTACCAATTACTCTCTGTGTCGCCATGAGCATGTTTCTTCATTTCTCCAAGCCTCAGTTTCTTCATTAAAATGCAGCATAAGGCTAGGATCTATTTCCCAGGATTGTTGGAAGGAGTGCATAAGACAGCGGGTGCCAGCATAGTTTAGCACGGGGCCTGACATGGAGTCTCTGCTTCGATAAACACTAGCTGTTGCAATTAGGCATTGAGTAAATGTTTTTGAATTCTGAATGTATTCTGACTGTAACACAATCAAAGAGCCACAAAACAGCGAGCTGCAGAGGTTTCTCCTTTACTCTGTCCTTCTCATCTTATTTGGCATTTATTGATAGCCATTTAGAAGGAATGTTTGTTTCCCACGCAATCACATTTTCAGAAGGAGTGAACAGGGAGGGGGAGTGATATCATGAGGAGAACATTTTATTAAGAGATTATTTAATGTTATTGACACATTGTACCAAGAGTCCAGGAAATGCACCAGTCGATAGATGCCCCCACCAATGTTTAATCTACTTTTAGCCCTTTGCTGGAGTATTTAATTAGCTTGTGATTTGGAAAATTGCATGGAGTACACAGACAATGAATGTTCTGGAACTAAAGACAGAAGTGATTATTTTGCTTCCAGCATCTTATGAAAAACAATGGCCGAAAAATGTAGTGATGTTGTACGGAGAACTTAAAATAGGCAAGATGAGGGAGAGAAAATTCCGGAGGGATGGGCTTGCTCTGAGTTTCATAGTTATCCGTATATATTTTTGTCTCATTTAAATTTCATTCCCATCCTATGGGGTTGGTGGCTGTCCGCACTTTTTATACGAGGAAATAAATATTGGTTTAGGGATTTGGGGTCACTTCTCTCCAGTGCATCAGTTCAAAGGACGTTACTAGGTCAAAGTAATTGACCTGGTCCTGTTTTGCCCATCGTTGCTCCAGGGAGTGGTGGGGATGGCGGGAAGGGGGAGAAGTGCTAAAATGGCCATTTTGTGGGTTGGGCAACATGATAGGCAGAATAATGATCTCTCAGAGATGTCCACAGTCTAATCCCTGGAACCTGTGAATATGTTAAGTTACGTAGCAAAGGAGGATTAAGTTGAAGATGGAATTAAGATTACCAATCAGCTGACCTTGAGATGCAGGTTAGCCTGGATTATCCAGGTGGGCCCAATATAATTACAAAGGTCCGTATAAGTGGAAGAGGGAGGCAGAAGAGAGAGAACTGGTGTGGCTGGACCACACTGACTGGGTTCTTTCAGCTCCAACTCAGGCCCTCAGTCTCACCCCTTCCCCTTTGTGCATGACTGAGCTTTAGCCTGTTCACAAGGAGTGTGCGCAAGCCATATCAGTTCCCTATCAAGTTCTACCCTTGCCTTGATCTGATATGAAAACTGGAAGAATGCCTTTTGCTGATGCCCATGGTTAACGAGCATGAGACCACTGGTTCCTGTCGGTGTGGATGTGCTTCTCACTTAGTCAGATTTTGTTTTTAGCTTGTGCCCCTTTAAATCCCCCTGGACCCCTTTCAGCATTGTGGAGTGCAGCTGCCAATGCCTCTGGATCCTTGTTCACTCAAATCCTGCCTGTATGTAAGTTACCCACAATAAACTTCATAATTGCACTTTATAGAGTTGCTTACTTCATTGTTTTGGTCTCAGTTCAGATATTATTCAATGTCTTTGCCATCCAACGGAACCAGAGAGATGGCAGCACGAGAAGGACTGGGCCTGAGGTTGCTTACTTTGAAGACGGAGGAAGGGACCACAAGCCAGTGAATGCAGGCAGCCTCTAGAAACTGGAAATGGCAAGGATACAGGTTCTCCGCTGGAGCCTGCAGAAGGAATACAGCCCTGCTGACACCATGATTTTATGCCAGCGAGGCTGCGTCAGATCTCTGGCTTTCAGAACTGGAATTTATAAACTGGTGGTCTCTTAAACCACTAAGATTTTGGTGATTTTTTACAGCAATAGAAGACAAATACAGGCAGACTTTTTTACGCAGCGCACTCTTTGTCTTTGCATTTGAGTTTACTCTTCACACAGTCCTGCCCGTCTCTTAGAAGGAGAAATTTCTAATCTGATCGGGTCCTAGTGTAGGACAGTGGCTGGGCCCCTGGGAGAGGAAAGGTCATCCATGCAAATATCTGATGATTGTTTCTGCTTCCTACTTCTCATAGAATGTAGGCTAAAATGCAGTCCTAATGGGAGAAGGGCTGCCTGGCTGTCTCTCTTTTCCTGCGTATGTTCACTCTCACCCCTTAGGGCTATTGTCTGACATGGATGATCTGCTTGTGGCATCATTTGGGCTCAGAATAAGGGGGAGAGGGGGGACCCTAAAGACGACAGGCTCAAACCACAGCCTCCAGCTGGGTTATCAACATGGTCCACTCTGGCCTTTTAGGTTCATGTCTAATTGATGTTGAAGTGGTGCTTGGATCTCCTATTTTTCTTTATCCTTCGAGTCGGTAACTCAGTCAGGGCTCTCATGGGAGAGGTGTTCGTGGTTTGGGACAGTGTTTAGGCATCTGACTCAAAACTATCTTACTTTCATTGAGATTCCACATTAAACCTAAGACGTACTCCCTTGTGAACAATTCCTTCCTTGTCCATCAGCTAATGGAGGAGGCTGCCTTAGTGTCAAACAGCCTATAGCAGATACTTCATCACTGTCAGTCATCACAGCAAGTATTCTTCTTCTTATTATTATTATTTTTTTTTTTGCAGTACGTGGGCCTCTCACTGTTGTGGCCTCTCCCGTTGCGAAGCACAGGCTCAGCGGCCATGGCTCACGGGCCCAGCCGCTCCGTGGCATGTGGGATCTTCCCGGACCAGGGCACAAACCCGTGTCCCCTGCATCGACAGGCAGACTCTCAACCACTGCGCCACCAGGGAAGCCCGCAAGTATTATTATTTAAGCAACTTGGAAACAGAGTCTAAACTCGCTAACACTGCCTAGCACCTATTTATCACCAAATGAAATATTTATAAATGAATGAATGAATGAATGGTTGTGTCTGTGATTTCCAAGTACCGCACCTGGGTGTCCCAGGAGCACCCAGCCCCCTCCTGTCTCCCCGGCCTCCTGGCATGACCCCGTCATCACTGAGCATCTTGTCTGTTGTTTGCCTCGTGCCCCTCCTGCTGTCTGTGGGGCTGTGAGATCTCTGACGCAATCGGTTCCGTCACTGGGCTGAATCACCTTGTTCCTGCGCTGTTTGTCAGCGACAGGGATTTCTGGGGTGGATAGAACCCTTCTCGGGCACTTTCCTCTTCCCTTTGCACTCATCCCTCCTCCCAGTCTCCATCCGTCAGCTGCCCTGAGCGTGTATATAACCTTTCCCTCTCTCTGTTACCTTTGCTTCCCTTGAGTCAAACACAGGTAAGGGGTGGCAGAGAAGATGCACAGCCTGCTTTGCGTTGGTGGCGGAAAGCTCCGAGACTCTTTAGGAGTGAGCTGTCTTCTCATTCATGGTCTCCTTGGCTGAAATATGGTCGTGGGGAGCTTGGGAAACAGGCCCCATCCTCTTCTCCTGACAGAATTGAGCCATCTTTTTCCTAGTTGCTGCCTGCCACCCATGCTGAAAGGTTAATCTCTTCCTCTTCTCAACTAGTGCATTTATCATAGGGAAGTGGTCTGCTGTGGAAAATACTGATCAAAGGCCTGCCAGGTCCTCTGCTGGGTTGAAATTGAGTGTTGCAGTCAATCAATGGCTTGGCACTCAGTGGTGTGAAGAGAAGACGGTGGCCCCCACGTGGATGGAGGAAGGGTATTGAGAGACGGTCTTTCCTCTGGCTGCGTCTCCTGATTGGCTTAAAGGGCAGGGTGGGATCAATGTTGCTGGGCCTGGATGGGGAATCTCTGGTGGGTGATCTTGGGAGCCTCAAAGCTCCACAGATGGCCAGGCTCTTTGTGTTGACCTGAAAGGAAATGGTCTCATAAGCTAAACCGGTCAGAGTCTATAGGAATCATGTCTTGATGTAGACTTGGCACTCAGGAAATGAAACTCAATGGAGGTGGTAGAAATGGGCTACACTCCCCACAAGTAAGTTTCTGTTTCCAGAAATTCTGACGACCTCCTTGCACAAATTATGCCTTAATTTAGTACTAACTCTGGGCTCCAGTCAGTAACTTGAATCTCTCCCTCCCTCTCCCACTTCCTTCTTTCTGATGGTCAGCCTCAAACACGTGCCACCAAGTAGCTGCTACCTGCCAGGCATTTTTCTAAACATTAGGAATAAAGAAAACGACCAGGGCATCCCCTCCCTTCAAATTGCTCTCATGCTTGTGTAGAGAAATATTCTTTAGCCGGAAATTGTTTTACAACTCACTAAGCTCTCTGGTTGAAGGATGATCAGGGCGATTCACCTGAGAGGGGAAAGCATACTCTGCTTAGGGGAGAAGCATAGCAAGGAGGGCTTGAAGGAGGAGGTGACTCTTGAGCATTGTCTTAGGGAAGAACTAGGAATGCATCAAGAAAGGCAATGTGAGGTAGGAATAGGAGTTTGCATGTAGAAGGAATCACCTGTGCAAAGAGGCCAAAAATTAATTCAGTGTTGACAGGCATGAAAAACACTGGGCCGGAGAGGTAAACTGAGTCATTTTATGAAGGTCTGTGTCACAAGTGAAGGAGGTTATTGTGAGAGGTGAATGGGATAAAATAAGTGAAGGACTTAACACAATGCTTACCACAAAGCAGGTACTTGAAATATTTTATTTCCCGTAATAATTGAGATTATTGGTTGTAAGTGACAGAAAACCATCTGTGTCGGTCAGGGTCTCAGCTGGAAGCAGACGAACATTCAGTTTGGGTAACTGGAGTAGAGTTTAATAAAGGAACTATTTACAAAAGTGCGAAGCGTCTGTAAGGAAAACCACAAGTGATAGGACAGCACCCAGGGAACGGTGGCAGCGGGACACCATTATTACACCTGGGTCTAAAATGGCAAGAGAAAGCAGCTGTTACCAAATCCAAGGGGGGAGGGGGTGGAGAAAGAGAAGGAGAGAGGGGCAGTGAGCACAGGGCCATCTGTTACATTTGGTTGAAGTTATTCAACCTACCCTCAATGATATACCAGTCAGGGGTCCAGGGAATAAACCTCTGGCCTCACTCTCTCCCCTCCCTCCGATACCCTGCCACTGTGCTCTGTTGGCCAAATTCTACTGGAAGCTAGAAGCCTTGGGAACTGGTGATGAAGTCCATACGGGTTAGCCTCCCAGGGCAGTGACCACGTTGGAGTCGGGAAGTCGATGAGTCCAGATGGAACACAGAATACAGGCAGTCTGCCAGCTCAGATTGAAATAAGCCAAAGAGAGATTTCATCAGCTTACGGGAGCAGAGCTGTCTTCAGGCATTGCTGATTCCAAAGCACCTCTTAGCCCTGCTTTCCCAGGAGATGGCTAAATTTTCAGACCATATAAGATGGTTTGACACCTTGGAGCTCACCCACGTCCAACCAGCTTAGAAACCCAAGTGAAGAGAGGAGGTGCCTTTCCTAGAAGTTTCGGCAATAATCCAGGCCCAAGTTGGGCCCTACTTCCATTGGTCCTCACTTAAATAGTCCGGGCTGGGCTTCCCTGATGGGGCAGTGGTTGAGAGTCCACCTGCCGATGCAGGGAACACGGGTTCGTGCCCCGGTCCGGGAGGATCCCACATGCCGCGGAGCGGCTGGGCCCGTGAGCCATGGCCGCTGAGCCTGCGCATCCGGAGCCTGTGCTCTGCAACGGGAGAGGCCACAGCAGTGAGAGGCCCGTATACCGCAAAAAAAAAAATAATAATAATAAATAAATAAATAGTCTGGGCCTCGGTTTTCTCATCTTTAAAATGAGAACAACGATAACTATACCTATTTAAACCAGTTATGGAAAGAAGGGGTATAAAATCATGGTCAAAATCATGGATTTTGGAGCCACACTGCTTGGACTTAAATCCCAGGTCCTAACCCCTACAGGATGGTGACCGTGGCTGTGTCTCCATCCCTTAGCGCTTCACTTCCCGGTTCTGCAGCGTGAGGATAGCAGCTACGTCACAAGGTGAGTAAGCGGCGGATTCGGTAAAATCATGCCTGAGAATCCTTAGCAGAATATTTCGCACCTAGTAAATGTGCAATAGATATTAGTTGATGTTGTCATAGTTATTATTGTTTTAATGCTTAGTCTCCATTCATGTGAGGAAAACCCTTTCCTTTCGAGTTTTCAGTTCCAGCTACCCTGTTAGGAACTCCTCTCTTCTATGCTAACAATGGTACCCAGATGTAAATCTCTAACCTCCAGTCACGGGAGAGCATGACGATGCTGATTTGCTTTGCTTCTCACGTTCCATTCCTACCTTTATGAACGTATTTCCGGTTTGATTCCAACTCTCCCATATTGTCCAGAACAATCTGATCAGCCCTAGAGGATGGTTTCTCTGGCCCTGCAGAGGCCAGGTGGCAGCGACCGCTGGCCTCTCCCACAGTGCCCAGATTTTTAGTGTTCACTGTTGGGATTGCATCCCTGAGAGTGTCTGGCAAGAGCCCTGGTGTATGTGACCAGCATGTTAATATCATTAAGGATGGGGAGATGGGCTCCCCAGGTCGGCCTCCCGCACATGCTAATGGACTTCCTTTCCCTGGGAAATGTGCAAGCTGGGAGGAACAGGGAAAACTCTTTTCTATTTTCTTTTGTTTGTGAAAAACCAATTGTCCATGAAATCAAATAAAGGTGAAATACATATTAAAACCCTGTGGGCCTGCTAAAATCAGTTAGATGAAATAACAAAGCTCCAGAGTAATGCCAGTCCGTGCCTCTGAGATTTATAATCATATTACTCGCTTGTAGTTTGGTAGCAAAAAGCAACGACAAGAAATAAGTGTGTGAGTTTAAAATATGCTTGTGGGCAGCATAGTGTAGTGGAAAAAAATTCTCAAACAGAAATCAGATGGCCAGATTCCAGTCTTCAGCCATCCAGCTCCACACTGAAAAGTCCCATCTCCTCTAAGACTCAGCTCCTTCATCCATGCGATGAAGGTGCAGGGCCAGACACACTCCGGAAACCATCCCAGCTTCACTTTTTTTTTTTTTTTTTTTTTTGGTCTCTTTCTATTACTGTTTGGTTGTTGAGAATCTTCAGTAGGGTTTTCCCTCTTGAAAAGTGAAGTGATGGACGAAGCCAGCAGAAAGCTTCGCAAGCCCACCTTACCTGAACCTTCTCTGGGTACCAATGCCTCTTAGTTGCAATGAGGTGATAGCTCACCATTGTTCCAGCACGAGGAACGCATTGAACTAAGACTGTTTATGATGCACACATACAGGTAAGGGTGGAGGGTTCTTTCCAGTCTCTGCCCCGTCAGGTGCCCAGGGCCAACCTTCATCTAGTTGTCAGAGATGAAGCATGTGAGCCCCCTCAGTTAGGGAGAGGTGACTATCCAGACAGAGCCAGGCTGGGTGAGGATTAAACAGTGGAACAGATGGATGCCAGCCCTGCTAGACCGTCAGTAGGTCACTGAATGATTCCCTGGCCAGTGTTCTCAGTGAGGCCCACACCAATGGACACTGGGGCTGTGGGCAGAGACTCAGCCCTACTTGCCCCTTGGCTTTGGCCAGCCATCCCTTGAAAGGAGGGAGGGGGGGTGGCATGGGATGCTGAGCCCATCTTCTCCATGGGACCCTCAGCTCTACTTACCTCTACCCCAGAACTAGTGCCTTACTGCAGCTGCAACTGACTAGCACAAATTTACTGGCTTAAAAGAATACAAATTTATCATCTTACAGTTCTGGAGGGCAGAAGTCCCAAATGGTTCTCACCGGGCTAAAATCAGGCTGTGACAGGGTCGCATTCCTTCTGAAGGCTTTGGGGGAGAAGACTCTGTTTTCTTGCCTTCTCTAGCTTCTGGAGGTGACCTTCTTTCTTAGCTCACGGACCCCTCCTCCAAGGACAAAGCCATCAACCACACCACGCTGACCTCCGCTTCCATTATCACATCTCCTTCTCTGACTCTGACCCTCCTCTCTCCCTCTTATAAGGACCCTTGTGATTGCATTAGGCCCACCCAGATTATCCACGATAATCTCCCATCTCAAAATCCTTAAGTTGGGCTTCCCTGGTGACGCAGTGGTTGAGAGTCTGCCTGCCGATGCAGGGGACATGGGTTCGTGCCCCTGTCCGGGAAGATCCCACATGCCGCGGAGCAGCTGGGCCCGTGAGCCATGGCCGCTGAGCCTGTGCATCCGGAGCCTGTGCTCCGCAACGGGAGAGGCCACAACAGTGAGAGGCCCGCGTACCGCAAAAAAAAAAATCCTTAAGTTACTCACACCTCCAAAGTCCCTTTTGGCACATAAGGTCACATACTCACAGGTTCCGGGGCTGAGGATATGGCCATCTTTTGAGGGGGGTGGGGACTATTATTCTGCCAGCCACGCCCCGGATCCCAGTCTCCCCTCTTCATCCCCTCTCTTTCGTACTGGAATCATCTATCATTCTTGGACGTTTTTGATAAAAAGATTATTCAGATCTTGTTGTCTTGCAAAAGTTCCAGGGCTCTGGTTACTGCTACTCCCAAAGCACTTTTCTCTGTTTTTTCTGCTCTAAAATCCTTCCCTGAGGCTATTGGTGTTTCATGGTTTGAGTTTAAAAGAATGACAAGCCATAGGGTAAAAAATAATGATCAGGGGTGGAAAAGATGTTGATAAATGCATCACCATATTATCCCAATAAGAGGGCATCCGTCAATCTGTGATTCTGCAGCTGGGCTCTAGAAGTTCCTGTTGATAGTTCTTGCAGGAGTCCAAGGTGCCTAAGTCACAGTCATTCCATCATTTTTTTAATTTGCAAACTTCTTTGAATACGTACAAAATGCAGGGCATGGTCTCATGTCAGGTAGAACGGATACAGTTAGAAGAACACCCGATGGTCACACCCACCAGAGTGGTTGAAACAAAGAAGACAGAAAATGCATGTGTTGGTGAGGACCTGAGACAACAAGAACTCTCCACACTGTGGGAAGGTGTGTGTGTTTTCACAAACACCACTAAAGAAAACTACTTGTCAGGATCTCCTAGGTGATCACAAGCACAGCCTAGGACCTGGTATTTTCCTAGAAATGGGTACGTACGAGCACCGAGAAACACACACAAGAATGTTCATAGCGGCCCCAGCTGAAAGGGGCCCAAATGTCCAGCAGCTGATAAGAATATGTAGTACAAACAGTGGACTACTATACAGCAATGCTGTCTCGGTCTGTTCGGGCTGCTAAACAAAATACCACAGACTGGGTGCCTTAAACAAAAACATCTATTTCTTACAGTTCTAGATGCTGAGAAGTCCAAGATTAAGGCAGCAGACAATTCAGTGTCTGGTGAGAGCTTGTTTCCTGGTTCATAGACTACCATCTTTTTTTTTTTTTTTTTTTTTTTTTTTTTTGCGGTACGCGGGCCTCTAACTGCTGTGGCCTCTCCCGTTGCGGAGCACAGGCTCCGGACGCGCAGGCTCAGTGGCCATGGCTCACGGGCCCAGCCGCTCCGCGGCATGTGGGATCCTCCCGGACTGGGGCACGAACCCCTGTCCCCTGCATCGGCAGGCGGACTCTCAACCACTGCGCCACCAGGGAAGCCCCATAGACTGCCATCTTCTTGCCATGTCCTCACATGGCAGAAAGAGGGTGGGAGAGCTCTTTGGGGTCTCTTTTATAAGGGAACTAATCCTATTCATGGGGGCTCCACCTTTGTGACCTAATCACCCCCCAAAGGCCGCACCTCCTACCACCGTCACATTGAGGGTTAGGGTATTGCATGTGAATCTGATGGAGACACAGACATTCAGTCTATAACAAGCAAGAAGGAATGAAATTCAAATGCCCACAACATTTGTATCAGTATCAGTAAGTATTATGTGAAAGAAGGCAGCTGCCAAAGAGGACATGCTCTATAATCCATTTATGACGCTTCTCCGCTAACAGGTGAGGTCCTGTTTGCTTCCCTGGATCTGGGCAAGTCTGTGACTCTGGTGGAAGGGAAGCTGCATGACTTCTGAGGCTGGTCAATGACGTGATACAGCTTCAGCCCAGCAATCTCTCATGGGAAACATATCTTTGGAGTCCTGAACCACTGTGTAAGGAGTTTGGCTAAGCTGAATGGGCTGGGCTGGAGAGACCACAGAGAAATAGAGATGGCAGAGGAAACCCAGCCATTGTTTGAGTCCTCCCGGCCCAGACCTCAGATGTGGGAATGAATCTCCTGATAATTCCTGTTCCTGGCCTCTGAGATGCTCCCATTGAGTGAATAGAGCAGAGACAAGCTGTCCCCACCCCGCCCAGACTGCAGATTTGTGAACAGAATAAAATAAAACAAATAAACCAACTAACTAACCAAAAAATAAAAAACCAGGCAAAACTAATCTGTGATATTAGAAAAGAAGAGAGAGGTTATACCTCCAAGGGGCAGAGAGGGAGAGACAGAGAGACAGAGAGAGAGAACAGAGAGAGAGAGAGAGAGAGAGAGAGAGAGAGAGAGAGAGAGAGAGAGAGAGATGGTTACTTTCACGTATGTTATTTTTCATATTCTTCACATCTTCCATTTTAAAGATAGTGATAAATGAGGCTCGTGGAAGTTAAGTGACTTTCCCCAAATTACACAATTCATGTCTGGTCAACAGATTTAAAACCTGCTCTTTCTGACTATATCAGGGGTTCTCAGTCTTAGTTCAGCATTATGGATATTCTGGGCCAAATAATTCTGGGTTGTGGGGGCCATCATCTGCACTGCAGGGTACTTAGCAGCATCTCTGGCCCCTACTCACTAGATGCCATCCTAAGCTGTGACAACCAGAAGTGCCTCCAGACATTGCCAAATGTCCCCCAAGGATACAAAGTCACCCTGGTTGAGAACCACTGCTGCAAATGCAGTGATGGAAATCCAGACTTTGCCCCTTACCAGCTGTGTGACCATTGGGTGACTGTGTTATTTTTCCAAAACCTCAGTTTCCCTATCTGTAAAATGGGGATCAAACCCATAATGCCTACCTTCAGCACATGGGTAGGATATTTAGCCACTGCCTGATACTTTAAGTGCCTCGTATGTGGTAGTCCAGGTAGTCTCTCTCACCGACCTGGATATAATTTTACGCAGAGGGTTTTTTTTTGGCAAATTAAAGACACACTGAATTGCAGATGAGGACAGGCATTTGAGGCCCCTCCTGTCTGCCTAATTAGTACAACTCCATTGACAGCCTGGCTCTTTCAAAGGATGCTCCCTGGGACGTGGGCCCTCTGCAGAGTTGGCTGGGAACTTGGAGTCAAATGTCCAACATCAAATGTTTCATAGCTCAGAAATGAGGCCATGTTCTCCAATAGGCAGCTGTCTCTGTAAACGCTCCCGTCCTTATTAAACTCCTGCAGTGGCCACTTTAATTGGACTCGCCTCCCTCACTTGGCTAATCGCAGCTGCACAGCCCTGCATTGGCTTTGTCCTGACAGCAGGATTTCCCAGCCAGGGGCTCCCGCTTCTGTCTTTCTTTGGTCCTCAAGGCTGACTCGACAGACTTGCTTCCTGGCTTTTCCTGTCTCTGAGCCAGTGTCAATCAATAGCCTCCCTTCCTGCCCAAAGGTGCTTGGAATTAAGTTGCCCTCCCTGATCCCACACCCATTGTCCCTCCTTGTTCACCTCTGTGTCCCCAGCGCCCAGCACATGTCCTGACACCAAGGGGCTGATCATTAAGTGTAGAATAAATTAATGACTGAATGGGTACCGAGGTCTTGCCCTTTGGACATAGTGACCCCCATCAGAGGCTGCATTCTGTACTCCACATGTAAAGCCTGGGGACCAAGGTGGCCTCCAAATTGCAAGTTTCCCTGCTTCTCCCAAACTACCCACCACATTGGAGGTCACAGTTTTTCGGTCTGCTTGTGACTGTGTTTTATCTAACCAGATTGATGCTTTGGCAAACAGGTCATTGGAATATTTTGGGCTAGGGCAAAAATATTTGTTACAGTCTCCATCATTGTAGAGCTACATCCTCAATCACTTATGTTTCCTACCCACATGCTCCAGGCATCTGAGTTGGGATCTGTGATAGGACAAGACTCCCCCCACCCATAAGAAGGCCCTAACAGGCTGTTCTACCTCGAATCCAGGACCCCAAGCCCGATCCTAGATATCCACGTGGGTCTCTGTCCATTTGGCTGGAGTCCTGGTCCATTGTGCACTCCTGTCTAGTTTTCCCTCCCATCCTTCTTCCTCCAGCTTTCTTGCAGCTGACGGTCAACAAAGGCTAAACAGAGATAAGTCAGTGCTGATCACGGGAGTCCCATAGCACCTCTTCCTTCACTCTTAACCTTGTCTCTTATTCTTCCAAATAGCTCCGTGTGAGAGCAGATCTGCCAGAACATAGAAACTGGCTTCCAGGGTGAATGTCTGGCTTCCTCTAGAGACCGAGATAGAGCGGGCTCCGAATTGTTAGAGGACCTGGTGATGAGAGCCTTCAAAATAAACACAGAGACTGCTTCTCCCTTTGGACTCAGCTCTCAGACCACACAGGTGTCCACTCAGTGCCACCCAACCCAGCACGGTCCTAACAAATGCAGCCCCTGCTCTGTCTCCCCACATGAATTTCACTCTTAAGCTGGCCATGGAAAGGACCTATGCCAGGGTGACCTGAATAATCCTAGGATTGGGTTGAGTGAGGAGCAGAGTGGGCCGTCAATGATGACCAGGGTGGGAGGGCATGAGTACGGGTCAAAGATGTTCAGGGCAAATGCTTTAATCCCCTTTCATTTTAAGCATGCGCAAACTCTTTGCACCACATTTTGGGGTAGCACGTTATATGCAAGCAGCAATAGGATGTGGAAATTCCTTGAGAACAGATGTCCCAGACTGAGAATTTACCTTGTGGCTAAGTGGTTATTGCTCAGCCACAAGGTAAATGCAGCAAAAATCCCATTTTAATAAACTTGAAGGAGCGCCAGAATTTCTATGTCAACGGGAGGGTCGTGTCTGTGGAAACAGTGCCCAATATCATGCAGGGTTTGCTCGATACTCAGAAGGCTGGCTTCTTAGGATAATAAAGTAATAATATTTGGAAGACACCCCACCCCAATCTTCTTATTTTAGAGGTAGGGAGACTGAGGCACAAGGTGTCAGTGTGGATACTGGACCTTGGGCAAATAGTATCCTCTACCTGTAACTCAGGTTCCCCATCTGCAGAGTGAGAAAGTTGAATATTTCTAAATTGGAATTGGAAGGTTGGAATCATTTCTTGCCCATGTCCATTTAGAAATCCTTGACCTCTACTGACCAGACCCACTACGGTGTCACATTTAAAGATGCAACACCCAAACAGGAATTTCAGCCTCTGCTCGTGTATCTTTCAGATATTTACTGGACCTTGTATTTATCCTGCTACACCGCTCATTAACATCTCCTTTCCTTATATATACTGACATGTGCTGAGATTCCAGTGACTCTCTAAATACCTTACCCCGCGTTCACTACTGACAGAGACCCACTTACAGTGCTTTAAACAAATCAGGGGAATGTGCTTTTACATAAAAGAAATCCAGACATGAGTGGTTCAGAGTTGGTTTGACGGTTCCCAGAGTCATTAAGAAACTTCCGTTTTCTATTCCACTATCCTCAGAGTCATATGATGACTGCTAGAGCTCCAGCCTTCACGGCACCTTCCAAGCAAGAAGGAGAGAAAGAGCAAGGGGCAGGATTACTCCTCCTGAGTAAGCCCCCTTTAAAGAGACTTCCCAGAGGCTCCATTCAATGATTTCTGCCAGCAACTCATTGGCCAAGCCTAGCTGCAAAGGGAGGCTTAAAAAAGTAATATTTTCTCTGGGACATTTCAGAAAAATAGGAGTTCACTTTTAAAGGAAGAAGAGAAAATTGATATTGGGTAGGCACACACAAGTCTCTGCCACGTTGCACCCCCTTTCCTCTATGCCGCCCATAAGACCTGCTCCAGGAAGGCCATCTCTCCCCCAGCGGGTGCCATTCTCCTGCTCTGACAACGCTTTCCTGTGAGCTGTGACTCTGTGGTGCAGGGATGTTGTGCTTCTTGGACAAACTCAGGGAAAATCTCTAGTTCCCAGCCACCTAGCCCCCACTCCCCAACTTTCTCCTTCGTCAGGGACCTGATCTGTTAACCACCTTTGATTCCAACTCCAGTTAGACCCCCTAAGACCCTGCTTGGACTCTGCTGGTACCCAATAAAAATAAGCTGATTCCTGCTAGGCTGATGGCTCCTGGTTTGGAATTCTGATTTCTTTGTTCCCTTTCCACCTGGTTCACTCCTGGATCTCCTTCCCTGGACCCTGATCCTTGAGCTCAGAGAACCCCAGTGCAGGTCCATAGGCTCTTCTTCACAAACTGTGTTTTTACTGGGTCTCATAGATAAGTGGAATTTTCTCCTCCACAGATCAAAATCCACAGTTATATATTGTAACGTAACAAGGTTATACATGAATAGCTCCTACGAGATTCTACAGGCCATAAATGACTAGGAAGCACGAAAAAAAATGTTCACTCCCTCAGTAATCATGAATATGCAAAGTGCAACATCAGAGACACCATGTCACACCTTTTTAATTGCAAACCATTAAAAAGTCCAACAATATTAAGTGTTGGTGAGGCTGCTGAGAAACTCAATATCTTATCCACAGCTGGTGCAACTATAAATTTGAGCAACTTTGGGAAGTAATTTGGAAATATAAAGTTAAAGATGTGCATACGCAATGAGCATACACTTTCCCTCCTAAGTTTATACATTAAAGAAACGCTTACACGTTTATACAAGAACGCTTGGGTATGGATGTAGGTTGTGGCACTGTATGGGGATTGCTCTAGCCGAGAAATTGGCTTCCATAGCGTCTGAAACTGAGCACAGACCCCAGTGACCCCTCCATCCACCCTCAACAATGCTCCTTAAATCAATTTCCTGGTTAGGAGGCGTGTGGCTCGAACAGAGACTGGAACAGGTCCGAAATAAAAGCGTCTTCCAGTTTCTGTGTGACTCCTGACTTAAAAACAAGTGACACTGAAAGGAATCCTTGTTTCTCATCTAGGTTTCTAGCAACTTCCTTGAAAGGAATCCTTGTTTCTCATCTAGGTTTCTAGCAACTTCCCAGGAGAACTTTTGTACCTGGTTAATGGTTGGATGGTCCAGGATACAACCTAGGCAGATTAGACGAGGGGGCAGTGCAGGGCGGCAAATGACGGGACCGGAGGCTGTGTAATGGTTCTTGGAGGCACTTAAAACCACGACAGACTGATTCTGAACAGCCACTGGGACAATGAAAACAGACACCCTCATCCTCTGGTGAGGATGGCAGGACCTCAGGAAGGTGACAGAGCCTGGATATAAAGGGGATAAATGGGGCTTCAGGGTCACGCTCCAGTCCCAAGAGGAGCTATGATTACATCAATAGCATAAATTGTTACCATCCTCATAATAGCTAATTCTAATTAGGCATTTCTCATATGTCAGGAACTGTATAAACTGACTTTCCTACGACGGCAGATATTGCCAATTGCGTACTAATAGTCATTCTCCCCTTATGCCTTATTAACAGGTCTGTGATTTTGTTCAGAATGGTCATGTGCACAGAAAAATTACTCCCACGATTTCTTAAGGCTAAAAGTGGTCATGTGATGCAGTTCTGATCAATGAGATGAGAATAGAGGTCTACTAAAAGGTCCTCCCAGGAAAGCTGGACTTCTGCAATTACTCTCCCTCTTTCTCTGCCTGGGATGTGAATGTAATGATCAGGATGCAGCAGTCATATTGTGATCAAGAGGAAAAGGTGCCCAAGCTAAGGATGGCAGTGCAGGAAAACCGAAGAATTTGGGTCTTGATGATGATAGTGCCGTGCGTTACCTGCCTCTGCATTTCTTGTTTCGTGAGAAAAATCCACCTATTTTGGTTAGGACACTGTGACATTCAGATAAACACGATCCCTGAAAATAACATTATCTCATTTAATCCTCACAACAAACTCCCGAGGTAGGCACTCTTACATGCCCATTTTCCAGCGGAGGAAACTAAAGCTCAGAGAAGTTAAATTAGTTTGTAGCAGAAGCATGGCTAGAGCTCCATCTGTCTCATTCCAAATTTGTCCTTATTATTATGCTATTCCCTCTGCTTCTTCACTGCACATTAAGAAGGGGTTTAATCCAATTCTTGTGAGTCAACAGAGAGCCAGTGGGGTGGGGGTCAGGGGAAGAATGATATGAGGTTACATTGATGTTGTTGATTCAATCCTGAGAGGCATGAAAATGGAAATTGTAAGCCCCATCTATTTCCCCTTTCCCCGGTCAGCACCTGCCGGGTAGAGAATGCTTGCAGGAATTCCATGGGAGGGGATGGTGGTGGCCAAATGGAGGGGGATCCAGTGGAGAAGTAGCCATTCATCCTTCCAGCTACACAGAATGGGCAGCAACCCTTGAATTCAGGATGCCAGTGAAGTGTGAGTGAGGCTAAAGTGAGGGTCCAGGGTGCCGATCAAATCAGACTCTCTCTGGGGTCTCTTCGGAGAAACTGATTATAAACAAAACCCTGGTAAGAGTAGCAGATAGGATGTTTGTTTCTGCCTCTCACCCCATTCGCCTCATTCACCCCAGAGAAACAAGGACATCATCCTATAACCCCTGGGAGGACAGACTCAAGTGTGGGTCATGAGAGATGATTAGAAATTTCCCAAAAAGATGCAGAGAGAGACAACTCTGGGTTTTAAATCCTTGTGCCTCCACTTAAAAGCTCTGTGATTTTTTTAAAGAGTCACTTAACATCTCTGATTATCGGTAACTGACTGAGGAATCCTCGTGAGGATGTAAAGAAAATCTGTGATTGCACCTGGCAGATGCTGGGTGTACAGAACATAAAAGTGCTTCTGCCGTCTTCCCATGTGAGCCTGAAACAGGAAAGGGAATGCTTCTCTTCTAGTTTCCCTTTTCTCCTGAAAGATCCACATGGCTCCCCAGAGGACATCCCGGGGCTGCCATTTGTCCCCGACGCTCAGTTCTTTACCTTCTTCATGGTTTTAAATGTTCCCATGAGCCCTTTGAAGTAGAGATTATGATCTCCTATTATACATAAAAGAAAGCCGAGGTTCAGGGAAGTTCAAGTAATTTGTCCTTTGGCACAAACCTAGTAGGTGGTAGAGCTGCATTTTGATTCCAATGCTTGACCTTTAACCATCACAATATTCTTCTTCCCATCAGGGACCCAGAAATTGTGTACCAAATCCAATTTGGCCATCTAGACTTTTGCACTTCATCGATCAAAAGTGGAGCAAATTTACACTGGTTTGTGTGTCACAGGCTATGAAGACGTGGCCAGGCAACTGTAGACTGCTGTGACTGGCTCTGTGTCCCCTGGAATTGCATCATTTTCTTCCTTCCTTCCTTCCTTCCTTCCTCCCTCCCTCCTTCTTTCTTTCTTTCTCTCTCTCTTTCTTGCTTTCTTTCTTTCTTTTTCTTTCTTTCTCTTTCCCTTCCTTCCTTCCTTCCTCCCTCTCCCTCTCTCCTCTCTATCCTTTTCTTTCTTCCCTCTGTCTTTTTCTCTCTCAAAAATATTTAGAAGCATCTTCTGCTTGGTACCAAGTCCTACTTGTGGTGATGGAAGGCTTGTGGAGATGAATAAGGCACTGTTTTACATGATTTCGATTCTTTTAACGGCAGGACACAACACACTGACACTTGGAGAGATGAAAGGCAGAACTCCTTCTTACATCTCCAAAAGAGAGGAGGCTGTCACGCAGGGCCACATAAGAAGTTGCACTTGGAACAGGGTAACAGCAATCTGAAGCTATGGGGGCAGCTTAAATATGGCAAGTGGGATGGGGTTAGTGAGGTTTTGTGAACTCCCTTTGGATTGGCTAGTACTTTGGGGGGGTCTCAGGGTCATAGAGACTGTCCCTGGTTGTCTGGCGCCTGGCCCTGGGGCAATTAGGATGGGTGCCTAGTGTGACAGTCTGATAAGGGAAGTGACTGGGGTGTGGCATACATTCACCCAGATTATCTGGAATAGCCTTAAGTAGTTCCTTTATTAATTCATTGATTGATTAATTCTGTCAAAAATTATCTAGGAATAACTTGTGTGTGATAGGCCCTGGACATAACACAGTAGTCAGAGCCCCCGACATCAGGGAATTCCGAGTCTGATGAGTAGACAAACATTACACAAATAAGCACGTGGTTACGTGTAGGAAGCATAAGGTTATACTGGCTTCAGGCAAGCTGTGATCCGGGTGGACTTGGTCTTTCCCCATGTCTTTCTGTGCTTTCCTCTGATGGGCTTTATTATTTTTTTCTACATTTTGAAAAACTGAAGTACAGTTGATTTACAACATTGTGTTAGTGTCAGCTGTACAGCAAAGTGATTCAGTTGGTTTTGTTTTGTTTTTTTTTTTTACCAGTACGCGGGCCTCTCACTGTTGCGGCCCCTCCCGTTGCGGAGCACAGGCTCCAGACACGCAGGCTCAGCGGCCATGGCTCACGGGTCCAGCTGCTCCGCGGCATGTGGGATCCTCCCGGACCGGGGCACGAACCCGTGTCCCTTGCATCGGCAGGCAGACTCTCAACCACTGCGCCACCAGGGAAGCCCGATTCAGTTTTATTTATATATATAATATATACTTTTTATTTTCTCTTCTGATTGGCTTTGTTCTTAGTTTACTCTAAGGCAGCATCCCCTTAACATTAGCTTCAGGCTTAACATGAAACAAACTAGTTTAGCCATTTCCATGGAGGGCCCCTCTCTGTTCTGACAGAAGGCTGACTCTTTTTTGGACAGACTTGGTCAGGGAAATGGAATTGGCTGACTGGACTAGGTCTGAGTGGCATGACTTTCCCTGGAGCCCAGGTGGAAGGGGTATGGTCAAGACCACCTATATGGCTAGATTGAGCATGTTTGAAGGGTGGCTCCTCGTAAAAGTGGGGTGCAGCCTGCAGCTTGCCTAGACATTAGCCAAGCAAAGACAGCTTATATTGACCGATATAGGAAAAGCTTGGAAGGAATATGAGGCCCCATGGCCTCTTCTGGGTCCCTGGCTCCTGCCTGCATTTTAAAAACTGAGCTTTCCTTAGTGGCCAGTGCTACAAGTGGTTGTTTCTTCATCTCTGCATGACGATTGTCACCCCTCTCCCCAGCCTGACTCTCTTGTTAAGACCACCCAGGTCTATGATATTGACCAGAACCTTGCTCATAAAAGCGTCCATACAATTGCAAAGCCAAGTGGATCCTGGGTGATATTGGGACAGTTCCCAAAGGCTGTGGTGCAAGTGACTGACATTGGTTAGGACTCATTTTATCATACAATGTTATCTGGGGTAAAAAGAGCCAGAATAGAAAGGTGATTTAACTTCTAAGTCTTTTTAACAAAATTCATATGTCTATTCACACATCAGGGGGAAAAGGTGGTGTCATTTTATGTGCCCTGACTTATATGTCAGAAAGTAGCATCCTCTTGGGCCAGTACTAAGAAAACTATAACTGAAGCTACACACATAGAATGTATCATGTGTGCTAAAGAAAAAAGTGATTCAATCATTCATGACCCTTGTTAAAGAGCCATAAGGCAGACCTTATTCAGGATCATCACAGGGACCACTGCAGTGAGGCTTTACAGTGGGAGGAGAGATTGACCTCAACCCCAAATACAACAAGGAACAGTGGGAATTTATAGCCAAGGAGCAGGGAGAGGCTCTGTGGATGGACAATTACTAAGAGGACACATCAGGAGTAAGGGGGGTTCTGGCTAAACTGACCTAATAGGATTCTTGCTGGTAGCAGCCCAGGGTGAGCAGACATCACCTGGGAGAAGGTGCAAGATGAGGAACCCAACCGATGTTGAGAGTGGGGGATTTTTGCTAAACTGACTTAGCCGCAGTCTTGCTAAAATTAGACAATCAGAGACAAACACGGAAGACCTGAAAATCAGGGTCTAGTTGAGAAGAGAGTTCAGAGGAGTTTGACTAGAATTTGATCAAAGAGAGAATTTTTGTCAAGTATATCCCAGGTGCTAGTACTTCTTTTTCAAGTAGGGTTATCCTTTGGGACACTTTGGAGTAAATCAGAGTTGGACTGGTTTTCAGAAATTTAGGAGGCATTTTCCTTTAACCCTGAGGTCCTTTCACAAAAAGACAAGGAGAAGATTTTGCATGCAAGAGTGACATCACAAAGATTTTATAAATCCTAGATTTAGAACAGCCCCTCCCCTTTCCCATATCTGCACAAAAGGCTTGGAGAAGGTTCTGATCATTATTTTGGGGTTAGGTGTAGAGAAGTGTTTATCTTTTTGACATTCCTTGATTTGCATCACAAATGCAATAGGCTGGGATCCTGGGGTGCTTAAAGATCCAAGCCACTCAGCAGAAATCCTAACTTGCAAAGGTTGCATTCACCAGATGAAGGAAGGGATCTCTTTCCCCCTTTTCAGGTCTGTGCCCTGGTCTGCTGGGGGCTGTAGCCAGGCCAGAGTTACAGAACCTCCAGCTGTCAGCAGGGTATCCTAAGGCAATTAGCTGGAAACAAAGAAAACAAGAGGTGAGCCTTGAAACCAGCACAGAGAGAACGAGTCAGGTCCCAGGCAGAGTGTGGAGACAGAACAGAGAGGTGTGAGGTCAGCTGAGTACCTCCAATGTCAAAGACATGTGTTTCCCCACACTATAAGGTTTCTGCACCAGGACCTATCTAACAATTGATGTATGTTTTTTTTTTGTTTTTTTGTTTTTTTTGCGGTACGCGGGCCTCTCACTGTTGTGGCCTCTCCCGTTGCGGAGCACAGGTTCCGGACGCGCAGGCTCAGCGGCCATGGCTCCATGGCATGTGGGATCTTCCCGGACCGGGGCACGAACCCGCGTCCCCTGCATCGGCAGGCAGACTCTCAACCACTGCGCCACCAGGGAAGCCCTGATGTATGTATTTAATGTGATTAGATTTGTATATGTAGGTGTACGTTGATCTGTTTGTTTTCCTCTGTAAAGCTATTAATAAATCCATTGTACATCTTAAAATGAATGGTGCTTCAGAACTAGAGAGTGCGATATTTCTGGAACAGGCCAAAATGTACAATCTAAACTAGATAAAACCCCTTATACTGTTCATCTGTATCATTTTTTTATGTACTGTTTCTTTATCCATCCATCCATCCCTCCATCCATCCATCCATGTAGTTAGTAGAAACAAAGGAAAGTTATTTGACCTTTCTGTGTCTTAGTTTATTCACCTTCAAAGGGCAGTTGTAAAGATTAAATGGAATAATGCAATGCTCACGTATAGCACTTTAACCATGCCTGATACAAAATAAGGGCTCAACTAGCGTTATTACATTGTTAGTTCCATTCGTTCATTTTCATTCATTCATTCAACCATTTTTGCTGACGCCCGGCATCTGCTAGACTCTCTGAGGCACAGAGTTTGTCAAATTGTGCCGCTGAACTGAAAGGATGCCTTTCAGGAAGGTGAAGTCAGTTTAGTCTGCATCATCCCAAAGGGCATAAATGTGTAGATGTGTCACAGGAGGTTAATCAAGGCGGCCCACCCATAATTCTTATTCATCGCCTGCTTATCTCTCATCTTGTTTTCTACCTCAGCTGTTCCTTGGGTCCTGGTGCATAGTATATACTTGGAGGAGGAAGGAGAAAAAAGTACCTCTTTCTTGCTTCCATTATTCTATCACAGACCCCTGTTTGCACTGCTGCCCATATCTGCAGTTTTGTCATGGTCCCTCACTTCCCTTCCCCCGTTGGCCTGTTTTCCACCTGTAGCCTGGACCTTCAACCCTGCCCAGCTTTATCCACCATTGTCAGCTTTCCTAGGCTATACACCCTGTGGCAAGATGGACAAATCTTCTTCGGATTGGGTTATGTCCACCAATGCATGACACTGGGGCCATGGGAGAGGTTCCAAGCTTCCCACGGTTTCTGACGCCCTTATCTGGCACTGATACAGCCTGGTGAGTTGGCTGCAATCATGGGAGAGTAAAATTCACATTGGCAGTACCCTTGGGACCGTGTTCTGAAGGCTAAGGTGAATCTCTTTGGCTCTACCTGCGTGTGTCTGGGGACCCAGAATGTAAACTCCATGAGGGAAGGTATTTTTTGTATGTTTTATTCACATTGTTGAATATCCAACACCCAGAACGGTGCCTGGCACATAGAAGGCATTCAATAAATAGTTGTCGAATGAATGAACCTATAAAAATCATCTCTGGGGCTTCCCTGGTGGCACAGTGGTTGAGAGTCTGCCTGCCAATGCAGGGGATATGGGTTCGTGCCCCGGTCCGGGAAGATCCCACATGCCGCGGAGCAGCTGGGCCCGTGAGCCATGGCCGCTGAGCCTGCACGTCCGGAGCCTGTGCTCCGCAACGGGAGAGGCCACAACAGTGAGAGGCCCGCATACCGCAAAAAAAAAAAAAAAAAAAAAAAAAAAAAAATCATCTCTGGACGCATAGATGTGAACTTCTGCTTTTTTTCCATGAAGGTAGGGAATCTTTCAGAGGCTGTCTCCCTTTGAGATTCTCTGGGAGTTAACTGGCCTAAAAGGTGAACAAGGATAGGACTTTGCATAGCTACAGACGTGGGTCTAACAGTATGTGTAAAGGCATGTATTTGCACACACATGGGTGCACACAGCATGTAAATGCACGAGTGTATAAATCAGAGTGGGAATGCATGCATACACATGTATATCCATTTTTCTTCCTAGAAATGGCTGCACGTGTGTACATGGTGTATATGCCTGTGATTTGACTTTTGATGTATGTGTTGCGTGTGCATGTATGTCCATGCCTTCCTGTGTGGACCTGTATGTGCATGCATGTGCAAACCACCTCAGGCATAGAACTGTTCATAAATATGCATGTATCCATATTCATGTGCCCACACATGCATGAAGGTACTTTTGTGGATAGCGTTGTGATTGGGGGAGGGGATTCTCAGTTTGTCTGTTGGCTAATATGGTTCGTAACAAATGGGGGAAAACTATCAGGCAGGGTCTGGAGATTTCTAACCTGAGGTCCACCCTTGCACACCGTTGCCCCAGTCTCAGCCAAAACAGCTGAAATTATGGAGACTTCCTAGGATGATGGGGGAGGTTCTTGGGTTTTAGTTTCCTGGAAGAGATCATTGAACTACACTGTTCACACAAAAAGAAGGAAACATTGCAGAACAAGAAGCTCTAGATTATCGGTACATGTATCCAGAAGACCCAAGGAAATCCAAGCACTGAGCCTCGCTCTGGAGCCACACTGCCTGGTTTTGATTCTCAGCTTTGGCTGTTACCAACTCTGTAGTCGCAGGCAGTTATCTGACCTCACTGTGTCTCAGCTTGTGCATCCATAACATGGGGAGAATAATAGTATCTACTTTGTAGTGCCTGGGAGAATTAAAGAGTTAATACATATGAGTACACGGTAAGTGCTAGATAGTAAGTGACTAGTTTTGGCTGGACCACGCAGACCAAGAATTATTTTCTTATTCCTGGAAGCAAACGCTAGCCTTGATTATTATATAAAACTAGTACATACTCATTCTAGACAATTTGGAAAATACAGATAGACCAATATAAGAAGAAAGAGAATCCTAGTTTTAATCTCTCCCTGTACCAGATAAACATTGTTAATGTTTTAGAGTATATCCATTTGGGTACTTCTCCTATAAACGTGCTTTTCTGTAACTGTGATTCCATTACCACATACTGTGGTGGTGTATTAGCAATCCATTGGTGGTCCCCAGGGCAGCGTGCTTCCGGTAGTCTTCCTGTGTAGTGCTTCCGGTAGACTTCCTGTGTAGTCTCCTCCCCTGGCATCTGGGCTGGTCCCGTGACTTGCTTTAACCAATAGGATGCAGCCTAATGAGGCTGTGTCAATTCCAGGCGTCAGCCTTTAGAAAGCTGGGCAGCTTCTATTGTGGCTTTCTTGGGAGCTCTGAGCAGCCGTGTAGGATGTATATGCTGCTGAGAAACCACATGGGGAGGAAGGGGCCCTGAGACGTCATGGAGAGACGGGCCCAGTCTGTCCAGCCTCCCGGTTGAGCCCAGCACCCACCTGACCTGCACTGTGAATATACCCCCGCAAAAGACCACCAGAAAGCCCCCAGAAGAACCACCGGGCTGGGTCGAGTCTGGATTGCAGAACTGCAAAAATGCTTATAAATTACAATAAAAATTGTTATTACTTTAAGCCATTACTTTTTTGGCGTGGTTTATTACACAGTAATAAATAACTGATAATTGTTCCATTTTATAACTTGCATTCTAAAGCTTAAAATTAGACCATATTTCTATGTAATTATGTTATAGTTATAGCAGTGAGTTCTGGATAAGATTGACTGGGTTTTGATTCCAATTTCACATATTAGCCATGACTTTGGGCAAATTAATCCACCTCATCTATAAAATGGACTTGATAAAAACCTCATTGATTTTCGGGAAAATTAAATGAGCTGATACATGTAAAGCGCGGTGCCCGAATTATAGTGAGATATTAACAGATTTGTATTTCACCAAATCACGTCTTAATGGTCATGGTATGTCATTGCATGGGCATGTCATAATTTAGCCAATCTCCTGCTGGTGGACATTTATGCTGTTTCAAATTCTTTTACTACTATATAGAATACGCAGAGCAAAAATTCTCATTTCCATTTTTCAAAGGAGAAACAGAGCGAGGCTGAGAAAGTCCAAGCGACATGCTGAGGCCACACAGCAGAGCTGACGTTAGAAACCTAGGGTTCTCATTCCTAGGGTGGTGCTTGCTCCTGTACCCAGTTGGAGCATTTAGCAATCCACCTGCATGCAGTTTTTGTCTACCGCCTCCTGCATTCCATTATAACCCTGGAGTTTCCCTGGAGACTAGAGTTATCATAGGCGGGTAAAGATTTTTTGACATGCTAAGTTTTGTAAGAAAGTAAACATTCTAAATTTCTCAATGCTGCTTGCTCAAACTGGCAAGAGCATCTCCTGGTAAGGAGGGACTGAAACCAAAGATGAGAGATGGTGTTTTCATATGATTAAATGAACTCTCCTTGACTTTCAACAGCCCTTCATTTGAATTTTAGTTCTGTTTTCCCCCAAGTATAAGATAAAAGGAAATTTACTTAACTCTCTGAGCCTCAGTTTCCTCATCTGCAAAATAGTGATACTTATCCCTCCTCCCATCTCCACCTCCTACTCTCCTTCCATTGTTGTGACAATTAAAGGAGATAGTTGATGTAAAGTGTGTGACCCAAGTGCTCAAGGCAGGATAATTATCGTTGGATTCTTGGTATTAGTTAGAGAACTTCCAAAGAAGGCTAAAATAACTTTTCATCTTTCTGACCTGAGAGAGTATAGCCCTGAGAATGGAAAGACATTTGGATCTGAAATCTGAACCTCTCTTCGTGCTCTTTGAGGTGTCAGGAAAGATGGGGAAAAAAAAGTAAAAATTATTTCTATAAATGGGAAGGCTTAGGGTAGATAGTTCATGCCAAGTCACCAGTGGATGAAATCCTGACTTCGAACACAGTTATTCACCCATCCTACGTCTCCTCTCCCCAACGTCCACTTAACTTATGCACGTGGTGCCGAATGTCATGATCGTCTGCGAACGAGCAGGGCTGGTGAGAAGGAAGCAGGAGGCCATGTCCGTGGTCGTTGCCACGGTGGCCCCAGATGCGTTTCCATTCCATGGCTCTTGTTCGGTCTTTCCTGTCACCCTCTTCATCTCCTTCAGAGGATGTCATTGTATCATTCAATGTCCAACCACTGCCAGGAGAAATTTCATCTTCATAGGAGTTGGACAGCCTTAAAGATGGTGAAGTATCCTAGTTCCATTCTTTCTAAAATGAATTTAGGTTGATAGATGGTCATTTTGGTAACATTTCATTCCATTTCTTCCTTTCTGAACCTTCCCTGACAGTTTGGTTGGCAAGGGGCTTAATCTTATATTCAGGGGCCAATAAAAGGCAGTTTTAACAAAGGCTTTTGTTCTTTACTGAGATTATCATCATTCATTGCTTTCTTCTTTCCTTCCTTCCTCTGGGCCTCTCTACTTCCCTCCTTCTCTCCTTTCCTCCTCCTTTCTTTCTTTCTTCAGACATGTATTGGGCATTTTCCATGTGCCAAATCATGTGTTGGATGTGGGGGAAATAGATTTATATGTAAGGGACAGTTTCTGCCCTTCAGTTGCTCACAGTTTCAAAGAGGGGGAAAGCAAGTAAAAAGTAAATATTCATCACCTATTGCCACAGAATGCTGTGTAGTAAACCACTGGCTTACAACAGCAAGTATTTGTTCTCATGCTTATAACCTGGCTAAGGCTGGGCTCAGTTGGTCATCTGTGCTTTAGGTTTGCCAATCAGCTGCATTTTGCTCCAGGCTGAGGGCTCGGTTCCAAGTCTATTTTCCACGTATTTGTTTTGGAGCCAGTCTGAAAGGTCAGCAGTTATCCAGGGCATTCTCTTCCTGTAGTGGATCATAGCAGCACAGGAGTGCAAGCCCACTCATGCAAAAGCACAATTAAGCTTCTGCTTACCTCACACTCACTAACATCCTATCGGCCAAAGTACGCCATGTGGCCAAGCCAGCAATAGTGGAGCAGGAATCTATTCCCCTTTACATACAGTAGAAGGCAAAAAGAGTGAATATTTGCTGGAAAATATTTCAGACCATCACAGGAGGGATGAGCCAATAGTTAGACATAGCACAGGGCACTGGGCAGAGTACCTAAACCAGTATAACCCGGGAGGACATCCTAGAGGAGGTGAACATTCAGCTGAGCACTTAGAGTTTCAGGAAGTGAACTAGATGAAGGTATAGGATGGGATTGTCTATTCAAGGCAGAAGGAGTTGCCCATTTAAATGGTTCAGAGTTAAAGACTCCAGGGCCCTTCTGGTAGCTAGTGTTCTGAGCCCCTGTAATGGTATGGAACACCTTCCAAGAGATGTTCTTGGAAACAGATACAAAGGTCAGATTCCCAAGGCATGTCTTACAGGACAGACGTTGAAAAAATCTGATAGCCAGAGGTGTGGGCAAGGCAGAGAAGGATGCTAAGCAGGGATAGAACTAGTCATAACTGCATCTTTGAAGTTTACATGGAAGCTGATGTGAATGAAAGATAGGAGGGCGAGAACCTGGAATTGGGGAGACCAGTCAGGGGCCCACTTTGACCTACAGGTGAACAATGATAAAGGCTTGGAAGGGAAAGGGGAACAGGATGAGGTATTTAAGAGATAGGCTGCCCAGGACATAAAGGATGGAGGAGAAGGGGGAGTTGAGACAGACTTTGAGGCATCTCTTACTATCACGGTTACTCTAACTGATGTCCTTGATTGAGTTACAAAGAGAAGCGAACACTCAGAAAGGAAAGCAAGGATTACCAAAGGCATCATAGAAGACTCACTCCGTTTCTTTTTTTTTTTAGGAGAGTGATTGGGTGTGGGGGAAAGGACTAAGGTTTTAGAGGCAGACACACAAGGGTCTGAATCTCAGTTCCATACCTACTGATTCTGTGACAAGCTCTCTGCCATTATTCAGCAGCCCTTAACTTCACCACTCTGGGATTCAGTTTCCTCCTTGTAAAATAGAAAAGATCTACTTAACGTGGTTATCATGAAATTAAACAGGACAGTGGATGAAAAGAGTCCTAGATCAGGCCTGACAGATAGTCAACTCTCACCAAACAGGTTAAGTGATTGACATGAATTAACTCCTTTATCTTGTTCCAAAACCACTCTATGAGATAGGAAGTACTGTGGTCAGCACCCTCAATTTACAGAGTAGGAAGTAAAGCCCAGGGAAGCTATATAACTTGCCCAGGATTAGAGAACCCATTGGTGGGAGAGCCAGGATTTGGACCCAGGGAGTCTGTCCAGAGATGGTACATCTATTCATCAGGCCCCATGGCCACCCTAGGGCTTTCCACTTGCTCTTTTTTGCAGGTGAGTGAGTGCAGTTAATAAAGGCAGAATGTTGGATCAAGGTCTGCATCAGAATCAGTGCAGTGAATACCACTCTATGCTCTCTCTCTTCCCCTATGCCCCATCTTCATACTTCTTCTCCCCCTATCCTCATATAAAGCCCCAGGAGCTTGCAGATGACAGCACTTAACCAAAATTGAACAGAGTAGGCTGATACCAGTTGGAATTTGGTGAATGAATGAGTGACATGAGAACGCCTAGGCCCTGAAAGTTTCAGAAACTTGGCCTGAATCAAAACTGTTGAAGCTGGGATTTGACCCGAGGTCTGCCTGGCTCAGAGCATTGGACAAGTCTCAGGGCAGTCACCCCGTATGTCTACAAGGCTGAGAATTACTGATGTTGCTGTTGTTTTGACAAGATCCGATTCTGTAGGAAGTTTTTGAAGACTTTTTTCCTGTAAAAGTTCTTTTTTTTTTTTTTTTAATCATCACAGGGAGAACAGAGGATGAATGGAGGGGCGGCAGAGATGCTGCTCTGGAAACAATCACCGCCTCTGTCTTGTCTCCATAAATAAATGTTCTCATGTTAAATAAGCTTCCGTTTTCTTGGAAAATGCTCAATTTATATTCAGACACAATGTGTTTGCACAAAAGCATTGCTTCTCAATGTTGATAAGGGAGCCACTAAATTTTGCACTAAAGAACATTAGCTCTGGAGTCAGGCAGACTCCTGGATTCACCACTTAGTAGCTGGGGGACCACAGGAAAGTTACTTAACCCTTTGAGCCTCAGTTTACCCACTGGCAAGATGAAAGTAAACATAGTGTCCACTTGATGTAGTTTAGCCTGATCCCAGCTGCTCTGTAGAGAAGGGTCCATGTCCGTGCTTAGACCTGTATGATAAAAGGGAAGCTAGGACTCCTCGGAGGTGGAGAGCAATGGTGATCTTCAAGGTCAAGGTCAAGAAGAAGGAGAAACTTAAGGAGAAGTATCGGGACTACAAGATCCACCCACTCCTTCTACTACAGTGATTCTTCTTTTGCTGCTTTGAATATTAGGGAGTTGTTGTGGGAAGATGCTACAAGTACCTTTGTGGGACCAAGGTACAGTCATTTAATGAGGGGCTGGGGCAAGAGGAAGTACAAACACCCCAAACTTTCCTACCATTTTTGACTTTTTCTCGATTCTGCATTCACTTAGTTGCTAGAAACTTTTGATCGTTTTCCAGAGTCCTGACCAAGTTGGTTCTGACAGCTTCTGCTTGCCTTTTGGTGTTTGCGGTGGAGGACGGGGCTTGGTGCGGCTTGCTCTGCCATTTCACAGACGTCACTATTCACTCTGAACATTTTTGTTCATCTCTGCTGTCTCTCCCGCCCTCCCTCTCCAAGCTTGCTCTAAAAGGGTGGAATAGGGCAACGAGGCAGTGGTTAAGAGCACAAATCTGAAGCCCAGCGCCTGAGTCCAAATCCTACTGTCATCACTTCTACAAGCAGGTTACTTAACTTTACCTGTGACTGGATATCCTTATCTTTGAGAAAGGGGAGGATAGTAAAAGTCGCCATCTCCAGAGGCTTTGTTAAATAAAAATGATACAAACGACTTATTTACAAAACAGAAACAGACTTACAGACTTAGAAAACAAAGCCATGGTTACCAGGGGGGAAGGATGGGGGAAGGGATAAATTGGGAGTTTGGGACTGACATATATACACTACTATATTTAAAATAGATAACCAACAAGGACTTACTTACTGTATAGCACAGGGAACTATATTCAATATCCTGTAACAAACCATAATGGAAAAGAATATGAAAAAGAATATATATATGTATTAATATAACTGAGTCACTTTGCTGTACACCTGAAACTGACACAACATTGTAAATCAACTATACGTCAATAGAAAATAAAAATTAAGAAAAAAGAATCAATGGTGGTGATCTCTATGAAATACTTAGAAGACTGACCAAGTACAAGTCAGATCCGATTTCCAAATTCCTCCTCTGTCTTCCTAAGATGCAAGAGAGGCTCTAAAATTTCCCTCACCCAGATCCTGAAACCAGAGTTATGTGGGCTCCCAATAACCAGTCTCCTTGGGAAATCCTTCTTATGATGGTATAACTTCTTCCCGAAGAGAAGCAAAGCCTGCCGGAAGCTGAGCAGTAATCCTGTACTGGTCCCCACAAATCAATGAGTCTCCCTCTGAGCAGCTTTATTTAATTCTGTTGAGTTCATTCATTCATTCCACAACTATTTGTTAACCACCATTATTTTTTGGCCCATGTTCTAGGTGCTGTAGTACAGAAAAGGCCTTATTTGCATAGCACCGGCATCCTGGTACATAAAGATAGACTACAAACAAACAGAGCAGCAAGTAAATACCCACCAGGAAATTCCAGATACTGAGGGGTGCTCTGTAGTGAAGTAAAGTAGAGTGACATGTTGGGAGTGATTGGTTGGTTGCTTCGGAAAGAGTGGCCAAGGAAAGCACACCTGAGGAGGTGATATTTAGACTGAGATTTGAATGATTGGAAGGACTTAGCCATGACGAGATCCAAAGGGTTGGGACTACAGGTGGAGGGAGCAGCTAGAACAAAGGGACCAGCGTGAGAGATAATGCCCTGGTACATACCCAAGCGGGTACCCTCGTGGACTTCACATTCTGGTGATAGTAACAGACAACGGCCAAACAAACATATAAGCAAGCTACTGGTGGATTATGATAAAGGTTATGAAGTTAATAGACGAGGTCATGTGAAAGAATGGGCAGGGGGCACTGTAGGTAGAGTCACTGGCAAAGATCTCTTGGAGGAGATGAGAATTTGAGCTTTAGGCTGGCACTCTGGATACCAGGTCCAGAGAATTAAGACTAATTCCAGATGCTTCTAACTGTAGCTTGAGGTTGTTAAATGTTCCTGTTGCCCAGGCCAGCACAGTTCACCATGGAGGTCAGTTTTCCCTAAAGAAAGAGACAGAAGGAAGGTAGGGAAACGGGGTGCATATTTCAGATATGCTACCTAATTAGCCCGAGCTCCCTTGCAAGCCTATGAGGTAGGTCAATACTCCTCTTTTGCGTGTGAGGATGCCGCACCCCAGAATGTTCTGAAGAGCCCGTGTCCCCAGCACTAGGAGGCAGCAACCTTCTCTATTGGACTCACTCCCAGTCCCATGAGTTTGATGCCATCAGCAGGAATTTCTGAGAACACTGAGTGCACTCTCACCTGAACCTGCCTCTCTGCTGGGTTCCAGGATAACTTTCAGAGTCGGGCTGTCTCCGTGTTCCTTCCTTTTATCCTGGGGCCTCTGCTGGCTTCCTCTCTCTAACACTGCCCTCCTTCGCTGTTTTATCTCTCTCAGGTAATTTAATGTCACCAAGCCTCCTCTTCATAGCACAGACCTTCGGCCCAGCTAGGGAGCCTCCACCTCCTTTGGAACATTCCCTCAGCAGAACAAGGTCCGCTCTCAATAGTTTCTTGGATGCTGGCTGTGTCTCACTCTCAGATTTCCCCCTCAAAAGCCCACCTCCATAAAGGCTTTACTGTGAATCACCAGGTATTACACCATCGAGGAGAAAGAAATTTGCAAATGTGGGGCTTTGACAGAGGTTCCAGAACCTTCCAGACTTCTTGGCTATTATGTATAGCCCTCTTTACTCCTTCTCTGAGACAACCAGAAAAAGTTCCTTTGGATTCATGCCTCTAATATTAGTTTTTTCCTTGACTGTGAAGTTCTATCAATATAAACCTAGTCTGCTAAAGAGGATACAGAAACAACTCCTTTCTGCATAAAAGCCTGAGAATAAAAGTCCCCTTGACTCAGCCAGGGGAGTTCGAGTTTCTATGGTATAATGAAGATAGAATTACTGTTGGAAGCATTTGGTCTTAAGTTCTATTTAAGAGCTGTGTGAGATAGATGACCCTTCTGCATCTCATGTCCTCATATGTAAAAGAGCAGTAGTGCACACCTCATAGGATTGCATGAGAGCTTGGGTTAATTAGGTAACAAATCTGAAATGTGCGGAACGTGGGGTATGATGAGCCCCATTCCCTCCCTTCTTCAGCGTCTCCCTTCAGGAGATACTGACACTCCTGACCTCCCTAAAACTGTCCTGGTTTGGGCCATAGGAGCATGAAGCTACTAGTCAGAAACATCTAGAACTAGTCTTAATTCTCTAGACCCGGTGTCCAGAGTGCCAAGTTACGGCTCACATTCTCAGCTCTTCAAAGAGATCTTTGCTTACGACCCTACCTAGAACACCACCCCACTCATTCTTTCGCATGACTTCATCTGTTTACTTTGCAACCTTCATCACAAGCCAGGATTATCTTGCTTATTTGTTGGTTTGGCTGTGGTCTACTGCATCCACTAGGATGTGAGGTCCATGAGGTCATGGACTAGGTTATTTGATCCTTGTTGTGGCCCCAGCGTTAACACATAGCAGGTATGTTATGAATGTTGGGTGAATAAATCGTTGTTGGGGTGAGGACGGGGGAGCCGTGGACATCCACAGTTCTAGTCAACTGTAGCCTTTCTGGAATCTTTCATCCATTGCCCTAAGTCCTTTGCTTGGATAGCTGCCTTGGTTTCTCTTCTTGGCTCCCAGTTTCCCACTGAGTCTGTGACCCTGTCATAACCTGTGGCTGACTTGGCTGGGGCTCTGACACTCTCTCCAGGTGTTGTCATGGTCTTCCCTTAGGGAGCTGATTCCTGAGCCCTGAACCCTCAGCACTATCTGGAATCCTGCCGCAGCTGGGGTGATTAAGTGGAAGAGCCTGATGTCATCTTGAGCGCTTACATCTGTGACTTGTCTGCATCCTGTTCCTTGCCAGTGGGTAACTATGGCCGGAAATCACACTTGAGTTTGGACACTACACATCACGTTTCCCAACTGCGTTGATAGGATCAGTCTTAGGAACAGATTCACGTCTTCCTTTTCCTCTTTCTTCTTCGACATCACGACCATCATCACCGCTATGGTCAGCAGCGCCACCATCGTTATCATCACAGCCGTCACCGTCATCATCGCCGTCATCTGTATAGCACAGAGGTTAAGAACTTACTCTCCTTACCTACATTCCAATCTTGCTCCACAGCCAGCTCTGTAAACTTGGGCCTACCACTGACCCTGTTGGAGCCTCACTTCCTGATCTACAAAGTAGGGATGATAATCATTTTACCAGAAGCTATTGTTTCAGAGATCCAGTAAGAAATGCATGCCATGAGCATAGTGTATATAGCACTGTAACACCTAATAAGTGTTATTGTTCATATCATTACCATCAATATCATCTTACTACCATTTATCATACATGAGCTTTTACTAGAAACCAGGTATTGAAATTTGCTGAGCTGTTTCCATTCATTAATTTATGGAGAGAGAATGCCTGCTATGTGCTAGGTATTACTCTGGACTCTAGAAGTATAGCAGTGAACACAACAGACATAGCTTCTGCTCTCGTGGAGTTTATGTCCAGCGAGAAGAATAGACAATGAACAACCTCACACCAATGCTTTTATCTAGAAAAATCACTCCCATTTTACAGATTGGTAGCTTGGAGTGGTTGGAAGGATTGGGGTTTGGGTGCCCAGCCCCTATCCCCACCACTCCTGGCATCTTTCCTCATTCTGCCAAACCATGAGGTCAATGCCCACAGGATCCCTCACCTCAGGCTTGGCCAAATTACCTTCCTGGATCTGCCCCTAAAGATCCCCTTCTCTCCTGCTCCCTCCGTCCGTCAGGGCATGCTTCTGGACCCAGAAATCCCTCTGGGCTGCTTTGGAACGGAGGAATAGCTGCACCTCTTATGAGCACCTTGCTTTCCTCCGATCATGAAAATATACAATGCCAGATTATCTATCTCAGTGGGAACAGCCTGTCTCCTCGGTGAAGGACAATTTTCAGCTAAGTGCATCTTATTTAAGGCTCTAAGAATGGCAGTTAAGCAAATGCAGGAAGAGAAATGTACGTGAAAACTCTCCACTGAGAGCCCGTGGCTAAATATATCAACTGCTGAGGGACGGTTTCCAGGTAATGGAGCACAATCGCCGCTCTCCAGTCACGGCGGCATCCCGGGCAGGGGCAAAAGGCTTCAGGGTTTGATGTGCTCTCATTGATTTTCTTTATAGGTCCGTTTGATACTAGATGTTATAAGGTTAATTTTGGATGATTAACTCCTCCATACTGGGATGTTTGATTTAGTTCTCCTTTCAGACACTTTCTCCTCATTGATTTTCAATATCGCACTTTCCAAGAGGGAGGTAGAAGGCTTCAGCAAAAACCCATCGAGCAGAGGTTCCCCATGGCTGTCCAGTCTCCCACCCAAATATCCTTCCTGGGCAGGAGGAATAAGGTGTGGGCAGCTGGGGGAAACCTCTGCCTTGTGCAGGTCTGGGGAGGCAGCAGTGACTACTTACCCTACATATACCTGAGCAGGTCCAGGCACGGGTGAACGAGAGAAAGGATCTCAGAGTACGTTATGCCT
Source organism: Phocoena sinus (assembly GCF_008692025.1). Lineage (NCBI taxonomy): Eukaryota > Metazoa > Chordata > Mammalia > Artiodactyla > Phocoenidae > Phocoena > Phocoena sinus. The sequence continues at coordinate 70,044,619 of NC_045777.1, read as the reverse complement.
GAGCTTGAAGTCCCACCTTGCCACCCACCTGATGATCGATCCTGACAGTAATGAGGCCAAGCCTCAGTTTCCTCATCGGTACATAAGTATAATGAGTACTTGCTCTTTTGGAGTCCAGCATCCAGTTCCTCTTCTTCCGGAACTAGAAGCCTCGTCTCTCAATGTGCCATGCTCCCTCATACCCCCGGGCCCTTGCACTTGCAAAGCCTTTACTTTGAGTCGGGGAATCATCTCTTTCCACCCTCTTCTCGATGCTTCCTGCCCTTAAACAATGGACACATGTCACCCCTTTCTTTTTTTTTTTTTTGCAGTACGCGGGCCTCTCACTGTTGTGGCCTCTCCCGTTGCAGAGCACAGGCTCCCGACGCGCAGGCCCAGCAGCCATGGCTCACGGGCCCAGCCGCTCCGCGGCATGTGGGATCTTCCCGGACCGGGACACGAAACCGCGTCCCCTGCATCGGCAGGCGGGCTCCCAACCACTGCGCCACCAGGGAAGCCCGTCACCCCTTTCTTGATCATTCAGCATATTCAATCAGCAGCAAAAATGGGTTGAGTTTCATAGCGTCCCTCCTCTGTGACCCACACTCCACCAGGCCAGTCCTAGCAGAGCCGGGGAGAAGGGCAGGAGAACAGACAATTACAAATCCACGTCGTAAGTATCAGAAAGACCTGAGTTCAAATGTGAACTTCCCCATCAACTCACTATGTATCCTTAGGCAAATTAACCCTTTTATCTCTCAGGTTCCTCATGCAGGAGCAGAATGGTGCAGGAAAGCACGGAGATAACGTTTACCTTGTAGGCTGGTTGTGAGGATACGCATGCAAAAGCACTCATCCCAGTAACAGGCACATAAAAGGCCTCAATAATAATAATATTGTTTAATATTAATAATTGTAATAATCATATTATGTAATAACATTATTAAACGTAATAATAGTTGTAATAATAGCAATGATAATAAATTATTGTGAAGATGTTGATGATGATGATGGAAATGATTATAATAGTGATGAAGCAGAAGGAATCAAAGGACATTCTGGAAACAGCACATAGAAAGTGTATGTATCTGAATAGGGAATCGGAGAAGGATGCTTAGTGCAAATGTCCGAGGAGAAATGATTCCTCAAATGAATTGAAAAATAAAGTAAGAAGAGCAAAGGGATTGAGGCAAAGAGCTGGGTCAGGAGTCAAGAGAATTTCCTAAGCAGGGAGAAGGTCTTCTGCAAAGGCCCATAGACTAGAGAAAACGTGTGCCTGTCAACCCCTCACCCAACAGGGCCACCTGGGTACCCTGCATAATTAAAACCTTCTTCCAATGTTTGAATCAAAGTCTGACTCAGGCTCCTCACACTGCCAAGTTCTCATTTCCAGCCCCTGGTATCATTCAGAACATATCAGACCTCCTTTCTGGAATCATCTTTCTGCTATCTGAACTCAGAACTGGGTCCCTCTAAGTCCCTCCTCTCCCGGGCAAAGATGTCCACCTCCTCCAAGCACTTCTTCTAGCTTTGAGTGACCTCACCCACCTGGTTGTTCCACTGAACCTTTGCTTCTGACCTTGATTTCTTGCATATCTGTTGGGGAGAGCATCTAGTGAGTCACTTTCTCCCCATCATAACACGGGGGCAGCCATGGGTATCCCTGAAGGCAGTACCTCCACAGTGCACAACTCATGTCATATGATTGAGCAATGATAGGCCACTCTACTTAAAGGCTTCAAAAAGACCAAATTTGACCTGTGAATCTGTTAAGACTGTGTTTCCAAGCCCATAAAAGCTGGTCCCTCACTGCTCCCCCACTTCCAAACCATGCTGCCAGCCCCCATCCAGCCCTCCCCTACTTAAGGGCTATTTGCGCTGAATAAAGAGTGCTTGCTTGGTTCCATCCAACGCTTGTGAAGCTGAGGTCATCTGGCTTCTAATCAGAGTTCAGACACCAGCTGGGAACGGCGAAGGATTTCCTCCCAGAGCATCATCTCAGAGGAGACCCAGAGTGTAGGGAAGACAGCAGTAAATTGTGCACCCACGCAGGTGACGGTGGTGGAATGGACAGTGTGTTGGGGTCCAGGGATGGGAGTCAGAAGTCCAGGCTAGTCAACCAGGAGGGGAGTTTACAGCCAGCCAATATCTTACTGCCCAAGGTCACAGTTCTCATCACTGATAGACTCAGCCTCGGGCATCAGCTACAGAATGCATTCCTGAGTGTAAGACAATCCCTTGAATGTACACAGATTTTGATTTGTCCCTGCACTCAAAAAAGAAGGTAAGTAAAACACTAAAATCCTAATTTCTAAAATTGTTCATGATGGTGTATGAGTAAAAATTGTTTTTTACTGGCTGCCTCATAGAGAAGAGAGCTGATGACAGTAACATCTGAAACTCACTTTGTCTTCTCTAAATGTCTCCCTTCTGGGAAACCAGCCCTTCTCCGTTCTCTGTGCTTGTGATTTCAGTGGTGCTGAACCTTTCCCCTGGCTCGGAGAATGGGTACCTGACGGAGCCCCGAACCTGTAAGATCTGTAATCCTGGACATCACTGGAGCTATGAGTAATGAAGGTATCTCTTTTTCTTGTAATCTCTACTTTAGGGAGAATCCAAGTCTAAAGTTACAAGTGGTAATCTGTGTCTCTACTGGGAAAGAGCCCATTTGAGAATGTAGCCAATAAAGAAGGAAGCAGACCCAATAATCAGAAAGAGACTTACTAACACAGAACCTTTGGATCCAGCTGTTCCACACTTGAATGTACCCGGTTCCTGAGTCACCAGTAAATTTCTATTTCAACTGAAGACTGATCAACTTGTGTTTCTGTTGCTTGCATCCAGAGGTTCCTAAGACACCACTCCTAAAATGAGGGGATCCAGAATATGGGAAAGCAGGGAATGGGAAGAGAGTCTGGAGGTGGGTGGGCAGCTAGATGCTACACAGACATCGCTCAGTTCTGAATTCACTTTTTAAAAATGGCTGTGATATAAGTTCCTGGTAAGTTTGGAGTAACTGGAAAACACTTTAGACCCAGGTTTGACAATACTAAGATTTCAGTTATTTGTGTTTCTACAATGTAACTTCTACCTTCTCCTCAAACCTTCCTGAAGGTCTTCTATAAACACTCAACTAGGTTAATGGTTTGGGGCAAATCAAAGGTGGAAATAAAAACTGCTTCAAAGAGCCAATGAACAAAAAACACCCAGGAGAGGTGAGATAAGATTTATCTGAGCTTAAGATTATATCAGGTAGTAGTCCCCTAGGGATGTTAAAAGCTGTAAGAGAACGTCGGTCCTATGCTAACAATGATGGAAATAACCCCAGATAATCTGCGTCATCTTATTTTTTGGAGGCCAACAGAGAGCTAAGGTTATAAGGAAAAAATAAGGTTACTGAATTTAGAAAGGCAACAAGCCCCTCTGAGGAGAGAGAGGACCCGCAGATGACTACATCTCTGGCAGAGCATGGCCAAGAAGGAGAGGTCACCATAAAAAAGAGTAAGAATTGATCAAAATTTTAAACATTCGGGTTTCCCTGGTGGCGCAGTGGTTGAGAGTCCGCCTGCCGGTGCAGGGGACGCGGGTTCGTGCCCCTGTCTGGGAGGATCCCGCATGCCGCAGAGCGGCTGTGCCCGTGAGCCATGGCCGCTGAGCCTGCGCGTCCGGAGCCTGTGCTCCGCAACGGGAGAGGCCACAACAGTGAGAGGCCCGCGTACCACAAAAAAAAAAAAAAAAAATTTTAAACATTCATAAGGACCACATCAGGGCAAGCATTACAGTTTAGAATCCTTGGATGCTTCCTAGACCTAAGGGGAGTCTGGACCCAATACTTGGATTTGTTCCATGGACCTCTAGTGTTTTCTCACTAGGACCCCTTCAGTGTCTCAAGCCTACAGGACCTGCCAAGGTCTAATGGTGGAACCAGAACAGCTGAAGAAGCCATCTATACTTTAGGCTCTCTGTGAGTACCAGACGGCGACCACAAGCCACTTGAGACAGGCTTGAGACTCACCCAGAACGCATACGTTATACTGATAGAAAGCAAAAACTATATTCTACTCTGAGAGGGGAAAGAATCTTTTCACGTCTCAGTCCCGACCTTCCTGTGTGTTCAAACACAAGACTAAAGTTGTGTGCCTTTGGGGAAGACATAGTACAACCCACCAGTCACCTGTCTCTGCTTTCACGCTGGGGGAGGGATAGAAATAGTTACTGCCACTGGGGGAGGGATAGAAAATCTCCCCCTTCCATGCTGCACAAACACTAGACAAAAGCAGTCTGCTGTTGGAAGAGTAGCAGAAAATCTGCTTTATACAAAGCACAGTTTAGCTGCCATGGAGTAGAGGGTTAGAGGACAGAAGACCTACCAGTGCTCTAGACCCTGTCGGACAAAGGTTGTTTGTCACAGAGTGGGGGGAGCACTGAGAAAGCACCACCCCCAAAGCTTAGGATCTGCCTAGGACAAAGGCTGGATAGAAGATCTGAGAAACTCCTTGCTCCATCACAGCCTTTTATGAGCAACGAAGTCAACTGCTGGGTGTAAGGTAAGACCACAGAGAAAGACTTCTTCTTTGGAGCAGGTATATAGGGCCTGCTGAGGGTGTAAGAGGGACACCAAGGAAAGCCCTTCAGAACCTTAGACCCCAAATTAAGTGTGAGGTAGTGGCTACTTGAGGAATTTGAAGACTGTGACATTGAAGTTAATTATGGCAATGATAACAAAAACAAAATCAAACCCAGTTCAACTATAGACTAGATTGACTCAATACCCAAAACTAAAGGCCTGACAAAAAAGGCAGGCCCATTTCCAGATACAAATATGATCCACTTTAGTCTCTCTTGTTCTTTAATGTACAGTATTCATAATTCAATAAAAAATTATGAAACACACAAAAAAGCCAGAAAAAAAAAAAGACACATTGTCAAAAGATAAAATGGTCAACAAAACCAGACTCAGAGATGGTATAGATATTGTAACTCTCAGACAGGGACTTTAAAACTATAATTAATATATTAAAGGATCTAGGTGAGAGACAACATGCACGAACAGATCGGGAATTTCATCAGAGATGGAAACTATAAAAAAGATGGCATGAAAATGAGAAACATGATAGCAGAGATGAATAAGAATGTTATGTCCATCCTTCTGATAGGCTTCTTTCAACAGGCCTATCATAATAAAGGATGTAGCAGAGGAAATAATTAGTTCACTTAAGTGTAGGTTAATAGAAATTAATGAAGCTGGAAAAAATAGGAAAGTAGTGAAGAAGAAGAAGGAGGAGGAGGAGGAGGGGAGGGGAGGGGAGGGGGAGGGGAGGAGGGGGAGGAGGGGGAGAGGAAGGAGAGGAAGAAGGAGGAGGAGGAGGAGAAGGAGGAGGAGGAGGAGAAGGAGAAGGAGGAGGAGGAGGAGGAGAAGAAGAAGAAGAAGAAGAAGAAGAAGAAGAAGAAGAAGAAGAAGAAAGGGAGGAGAGGAGGAGGAGGAGGAAGATGGAGGAAAGTATAGAGGCCTTTGCTTTTTCCATGAAACAAATATTGATCATCTTGTTTCCTGGTCCGAAGCTATGCTTAAAGATTTCCCTAAAAGCCCTCACTCCCCTCTGCAAGTTTCTGGCCTCTCTGAAATCCAGAGCTCGCAGACGTAGTAATCTCTATCTGATAGGTAGAGTTTGCCATGCTCCAGGAGTGAGCTTGAGTGGCATGGACTTACAGATTCCAGTATTATGGATTGAAATCTGGGAAATGTGATCTCCTAACTGCAATAATCAGTTTTGCTTCTTAGAAACCAATCTTGAAATCTCAATAGCTTCCAGGTCTGCAAGCCAATTGCAGTACAGCTGACCTAGACTGAGTTCAGCTGGGTAGCTCTGCTTCAAATTGCAAGTCAAATAGGTGGGGATTGAGTTCGGTCTGCTCCATGTACCTTGTCCTCCTTGTACCAGCAGCCGCCAGGGGTATGTGGTAAAGAAAAAAAATTCATGACACTTTTGGAAGATGGTAAGGCAACCTTTCTTCAAGATGGGCCTTTGTTTTAGGTGTAACGAATACTGTGATGGAGTCTTGCAGTGGGGGAGAGAGATTGCATTCAACTCTGAATACCAGGAAAAGTGGGAATTTATAGCCAAGGAGCATCGTGGGAGGTCAGTGCGTGGAAAATTACTAAGAGGAAACATCTTGGGTAAGGGGTGTGGTAGGGAGGATTCTGGTGAAATGATACTAACAGGATTCTTGCTGAAGGCAGGCCAGGCTGACCAGACATCACCTGGGTGATGGTGGAGGATGAGGAACCCAACTAGGTATGGAAGGTGATTAGGAAAGAGGATGGGGGATTATGACTAAACGGAGAGCGGGATTCCTACTAAAGTTGGACAACGTAGAGACTAACACAGAAGTCCAAAAGCTGAGGACTAGTTGAAAAGTTCAGGGGATCCTGAGAAGAGCTTGGGCAAGGAGAGACTCATAAGAACACAGAGTCAGGTCAAAGCGCACATGCATACTTAAGGCCTCTTTTTGTGTCATATATGAATATCTCTTTGGGCAAAGCAAGTCACTGAACTAAAGTTCAGTTCAAGAGCTGAACTTTAAATCAATGGTATGGGGAATTATACTCCTCCTACAGTGCTTTAAAAAAAATCCAAACCCTTCCATTACCTATGCGAACTTAGATTATTTGCTTAATCTTTGAGCTTCAGTTTCCTCCTCTAAAATATTGTTTCTGTGAAATTTAAGTGAGATAAAAATACAAAGCTCTTAGCCCACTGCGTGATAGTAGGTGTTTATATATATGTATTTTCCCCATCCTATGTATTCATTTAATGAATATCTGTAGGGATCCGTTGACATAGAATTAAAAACAAAAACAAAAAGTATTGTTCTGCAAAGTTTCAGGACGTTGTGGGGGGAAAGTGAGAAATCTGAAGAATACTCTGTCTTTTAGTGAAGAATGGTTTTGCGACACTCAAACACTCCTCCTGAAATTCAGATTTGATTAAACCTGTCAAGATGTTCCACACTGAGGCGAGGTAGCAGGAAAAGACAATGGTGCTTTTGAGATAAAATTACCTTGGAGATAAAAAACACTGTCCGGTCTGAAGGGGCAGGGTGGTTTTGGGTCCCCAAGGCTCTAACTACAGCAGTTTGTCTCAGCTTATCCCTCTAGTGCAGTCTTGACACCTGGGAAGTGTTTTCAAGGCAGTTTTGCTGTGGAACATATTTAGCTGAGATCAGCACAAAGGGAAGGATTGTCTTGCTTAAACCTTGAACCAACGTGGCCTCGGAAGTACATTCTGGAGGTGTGAGTGTCTGGGTCTTGGAAATGAGCACCACTCTTTTCTTCTAAACGGCAGAGATTTCGGTAGGTGGCAATACTGGACCTCTGGTTTTACGATCAACAACAATGTGATGTTGTATGCAAGAAGAGCCAGGTTTTGGTTATTTTTAAGAATTTCAGCCTGAATTACTGAGGCGTAGTAATAATCTCCAGCACCAGCTTCCTTGAAGGTGAAGATGAATTTCAGGTAGGGTTACCAGGCACAATATAGAATTTCCAGTTAAATTTGAATTTTAGGTGAACAAGAGACAATTTTTTAGTGATTAGTAAGTGTACACTAAAAGAAATTGTTGTTTACCTGAAATTCAAGTTTAACTGGGTGTTCTGAATTTTTGGGGGGTAAATCTAGCAATCCTTATTCCAGGAGGAAAGGGATCCTAGGGAAAGGGAAGCCTAAACGGCTGGACAGGCACTAAGCTGGTATATGGGGATTGAAGGAATCACAGCACAGGCATCTAAAATGGTCTGGGAGACATATGGGAACATATGTATATGTATAACTGATTCACTTTGTTATAAAGCAGAAACTAACACACCATTGTAAAGCAACTATACCCCAATAAAGATGTTAAAAAAATAATAAAAAAAAATAAAATGGTCTGGAAGAGTCAGGAAAACTCTGGTGGGCGTGCCATTTAAGGAGAAACTCAAAAGCTACAGAATTGTCCAGGCAAAATGTGAGGGTGAGTGTGGAGTACTGTGCAGGAGTGGTTAGTGAGCAAGGCAGCAAGAAGATCATATACAATTTTGTGGAAATGAGAACCAGCATATTCAAGACACAGGAGTCATTTTTTTCCCACCTATATATGCTAGGCCATTGAGGAATTTTATTTTTATTTTTTAAAATGAATGAATTAATTGATTGATTTTTGGCTTCGTTGGGTCTTCATTGCTGCACGTGGGCTTTCTCTAGCTGCGGCGAGCGGGGGCTACTCTTTGTTGTGGTGCGTGGACTTCTCATTGCGGTGGCTTCTCTTGTTGCAGAGCACAGGCTCTAGGCACACAGCCTTCAGTAGTTGTGGCATCCAGGCTCAGTAGCTGTGGCTCCTGGGGTCTAGAGCACAGGCTCAGTAGTTGTGGCACATGGGCTTAGTTGCTCCGCGGCATGTGGGATCTTCCCGGACCAGGGCTTGAACCCATGTCCCCTGCATTGGCAGGCAGATTCTTAACCACTGCGCCACCAGGAAGTCCCATAGGAGTCATTTTGATGTGGATGGATTGTAGAGTGAGGGAAGGGTGTGCTGGGAGGTAAAAAGGTGGACAGGGGCTAGATCCTGTCCAAGGATGTTCTTAGCAAAATTAAGGCATGGTTTCTAAGTGAAATAAGTCAGACAGAGAAAGACAAATACTGTATGATACCACTTGTATGTGGAATCTAAAAAATACAGCAAACTAGTGAATAAAACAAAAAGAAGCAGATTCACAGATATAGAGAACAAACTAATCATTACCAGTGTGGGGGGAGGGGCAAGATAGGGGTGGGGGAGTAGGAGATACAGACTATTGGATGTAAGATGGGCTCAAGGATGTATTGTACAACATGGGGAAATATAGCCAACATTTTGTAATAACTGTAAATGGAAAGTAACCTTTAAGAAATGTTTAAAAAATAAAAAACAGAAATAGAAAACAAACTTATGGTTACCAAAGGGGAAGGGCAGGGGAGGATAAATTTGGAGTTTGGGATTAACATATATACACTATGTATACTATATATAAAATAGATAACCAACAAGGACCTACTGGTACAGGAAACTATACTCAAAATTTTGTAATAACCTATAAGGGAAAAGAATCTGAAAAAGGCTATATATATATATATTTTTTTTTTAATCTGAATCACCTTGCTGTACACCTGAAACTAACACAACACTATAAATCAACTATACTTCAATTAAAAAAGAATTGTATAAAAATTTTTAAAAATTAAAAAAATAATTGAGGCATGGCTTTTGTGAGCACAATTAAGTACACTCACAGGTGCTACCTCACTGATCCTCAAAACAACCTTGGGAAATACACAGTGTCTCACCTAATGTCATGCATCTACGGCCAGAGCCCAGCAGCCTCCGATGTACCAGTGTAGACGCAGCCCAGTGGAGATGTTCCACAGCAACTCAGCCAGCTCAACTCAGCCCCTCCTTCCTTGGTGAACTGTGACACAGGCGGGGGCTCTAACCTCACTCACTTACCTTCCTCAGCAGGGCTTGGCAATCTTCCTGGCTTCTTAGGAGGCCTGCTGTGTATCTAAGAACCGGGGAGACTGGGGAACAGTGTGAGTCCTTGGGTGATGGATGAATTCCTCTTGCACTTTATGACCCTGTATATTCTTAAAATCCATTTACAACAAACAAAGTGATCTCTGAGTGTCTCTTCTTTCAATCTTGGGAGACAGACCTCCTGGGTCATTATAGTCCCTGGATTTTCTGGGCAGGCCAGCTCACTGAAATAGGAGTGGACTTTCTCACACAGCAGCATTGTAAATTGGAGTAAAACTCACACATGTTCCTTCCTTTTATGAAGGAATTGACTAATTCTACTCCACCCTAGACACTAGGCACAATATTTACTGGTCATTACCCTGAGCTTCTGATTCCTAACAACAGGGTGAGTATCAGATCTCTTGCAGCCCAAACTCCTCACCCAGCAGAGAGGGAGAAGGTCAGCTGGAATTAATCTGGGTAAAGCTTAATTCAGTTTGATTTCCCCAATATTTTTGAGACCAAACCAAAGCACAGGACCAGAGGGGGTGACAGGGACTCAAACACAGTGCCCCTACTTCCTAATACAATTAAATCTTCCATTCTTTTTGACCACCGGAAGACTGGCTATCCCTTTTCTTTTCCAGTAAGGAAGTCTGGTGTCATTTATAGATCCAGACAGGAGAGTGTACCTGGCCAGTGCCTCGTGCATCGTAGCTGTTCTAAAGTATTTTCAATGAATACATGTTCATGAGTGAATTTGTGATAGTGTCAGGGAGAGAATGAAAAAACAGGGAAAGGTAAATTTGGTCTGAGGTAGCTGACCTCTAATAAACTACTGCCCAGTAGATTTGGTGACCTGGATCCAAGCTAGCGTTGATATCAGAAAGGAGTGGGAAGAAGTGTTTTGGCAGCATCGTGGTCCGAGGCTCCACTGTTGGAGCAGATTTGCAATAAATAGCACCCAACTCAGTACCACGTAACCTCGGGGAAATTAACTATATACATTGTCTGGCCCTCAGTCTCCCTGTGTGTACAATGGGCATCCTGATATTGCCCACCCCATAGAGCTGGTCATTCCACAAATGTTTTCTGAGCACTGACTTTGTTCATAGTGTTCTTGGCAGTGAAGATGTGGCATAGAGCAAGATAGAATGATTCCTTACTTCCCACCCTAGTTCTCCGCACCGGGAGAGGCCACGGTAGTGAGAGGCCCGCATACCACTAAAAACAAAACAAAAACAAAAAACGTTTCCTGAGCTCATCAGATAGTTATAACTGAACCACAGGATTGGGGGACATGGGGGCTCCGGATAGCCCTTCTCACTCTGGTGAGCTCTGGCCCTGAAACCAGGTGGAGTCGAAGCTGCAGGTTGGAGGTATGGCTTTCTGCGGTTGAGCAGAGCTGGGACAGCAGGAGCCAACACTTCCTGCCCTTGATTTACCACAGTCTGATCCACGGCCCAGGGAACCTTCATTCCACACACTTCAGAAGCTCTGGCAGCCTAGCCCCAGCTCAGAGGGAATCCAGAGCTGAGTTTATAAGCACGCAGGTGCCTACAGAGAAACTGGCAGAGAAGTACTGTTGCTGAGCGTGTCTTCATCTTGGATCTTTGTTGCAAATACTCTGATGCCAGATCTCATTACTGCTCCGAGAAGGTCCTTGAAAGGGCTGCCTCTTCCCCAACACCTCCTTCTAAGCGGGCTCAGACTTTTGTGGTGCCTGCTGCATTCCCCCTGACAAAGGGACATTTATATTTGATGTTGGTGTTGGGATGAATTATGCACACACTCCGCTGAACGCAGATTTAATGAGGAGATTTCTTTTCTGTTCCTTGCTTTGGCTTTTAATGGATTCTAGCCTTTGAATTAAGCATGGGATCAGCAACTTGATGCTGCAGGAGAGAGAAGAACTGTCCCTCCAACTAGGGACTTGGAGGCGGCTGTTTGGAAGTCAGCTCCATCTATAGGTTTGCTCCACCTGGACCTTATTTCTGGGTCTCGGGTGAATCCAGTGATGAGGTCCTCCATTAGGGTCAGAGAACAAAGATCATGCTCAGCAGGAGAGGGATAAAACGAGAGCTCTAAGAAAAGGGATAACCCAAAGCTCATGATAAGCCATAGCTGCAGAAGTACAGTTCTGAAGGAAAACTATGGAACTGCAAATAGGAAAGTTTTCAGGGGCTCAGAAACTGGGACGATTACTGCACAGCCTCTGTTATCTGTCTTAATCTGTTACCAATAGCTTGATTTTTTTCTTATAAGGAAATAACTTCTCTATTTCAAACTGATATGGTCCAGGGAGGGGTGGACTGCCTCCCTGCCTCAGAGTGGACTAGTCAATCAGAGGCTTACATCACTTTGGGTAGATAATTGATTCAGGTGTGGGCACATACCCAAAACTACAATCAGTCTTGGGATGCTTGCCAGAAATTATGGAAAGAAGATGTTTTTCTTTGCTGTCTGCAGTTGCTAAGTGGTAGAATACACGTCTATGGAGCTCTTGTGGAGCACCACAGGGAGGGGACTCTGGACATAAGTCACTGGTCAAGAGCAAGTAAAGCATATCTCAGAGAAATAAAGGCCAATACTGAATGTACATGATATTATTTGAGTTCCTGGATCCAGCCATACATGAAGCTAATTATAAACTAATACATTGCAACTTTTATTAAAATAGTTTGGGGCTTCCCTGGTGGTTCAGTGGTTAAGAATCTGCCTACCAATGCACGGATTCGAACACGGGTTCGAGCCCTGGCCTGGGAAGATCCCACATGCCGAGGAGCAACGAAGCCTATGGGCCACAACTACTGAACGTGCACTCTAGAGCCCGCAAGCCACAACTACTGAGCCCACGTGCCGCAACTACTGAAGCCCGCGCACCTAGAGCCCATACTCCGCAGCAAGAGAAGCCACCACGATGAGAAGCCTGCACACCGCAACGAAGAGTAGCCCCCGCTGGCCGCAACTAAAGAAAGTTCGCGCGCAGCAACAAAGACCCAACGCAGCCAAAATAAATAAATAAATAAATTTATTTAAAAAAAATATTTTGAGCTGGCTTTGTTTCCTTTAAAAAAGAAAGAATCTTCACTTATATGAAACCTGATAGAGAACCGAAAAGATCAGGAAAGGAGCGTAAAGAAGTTCAAGGAGAAATGGGTCAGAACATAGTAGGAAATGAAGAACTATTTTTATGGGGTGCTGGTATTTGGCATGAAGCTAAATCTTTTGCTTGTAGATAAAGGGCTGATCTGGCCATGTCTCAGTCCCTGTGTCATTCTTATCAGAGCCAGAGCTTGGAACTATAATAAGAGCAAAATTTTTGCTGTGAAATTGCTCCATATGAAAATAGAAAAAAATTGGAATCCGTTTATACTGTACAGGAAATGGAGCCAAGAGTTAAATAGGTTTGAAGAGTTCGTTGCAGAAATAATTTCTCCATGAAAATATAGCAACTTTATTAGAATCTTGATTAAAATAGTTAAGTCATCCCCTTGTTTCAATACTTCTGATGGTTTCAATCACACTTACAATGAATTCTGAAGTCTTTATCTAAATAGTACATGATCTGGCTCTTGCCAGCCCATTTGATGACATGATCTACATCCCCTTTCTGCCTAAATAACCTCGTCACAGCAGCTTCTTTCTGTTCCTTAAGAGTCCACTTTATTCCTATCATTTGTACATGCTATTACCTCTGCCTGGAATGCTGGTTCTCGTCCTCACTCTCTTCTCAGTGCAAACATCATCCCTTCAGAGAACCCTCCTCTGAACAGCCCATCTAAAATAATTCCCTCAGTCACTCCCTGTTTCACTGGAATGTCTTCATAGTGTTTTTCATTATCTGTAATCATCTTATTTATTTGTTTCCTTGCTTATTTCTGTCTCTCTCAATAAACTGTAAAGTCCTTAAGGTCAGGGATCCTGTGTTGCTGCTCACTGCTGAAACCCAGTAGGTGTTCCACAAATGAATTCCTACCTCACATCCCAGCCAGACGTGGCTCACTCTCCACCAATATCCAGTTTTCCTGAGTTTGATTTAAGGTACATGCTGCCTGGGTAGACACTGCTTCCAGGATACCTTTTCGAGGAGGGGCTTGTTGCCCCACTGTGGGGAGGGTGGTCAGTAGGCAGGTTTTATATCAGTTCCTTCAGGGTCTTCCTGTCCTCACCTGAGTTTGTGCCCTTCCTGGGGTAGCCTGCATCTAGCAACTGAGGGAGGCAAGGGGATAAATGTACAGACATCTCAGCCCATCATGGGTCGACTGTGATGGGCAATTCTTTTTTTTTTTTTTTAATAAATGTACTTATTTATTTTTGGCTGCATTGTGTCTTCATTGCTGTGCGCGGGCTTTCTCTAGTTGTGGCAAGCGGGGGCTACTCTTCATTGCGGTGCACGGGCTTCTCATTGCGGTGGCTTCTCTTGTTGCAGAGCACAGGCTCTAGGTGCGCGGGCTTCAGTAGTTGTGACATGCAGGCTCAGTAGTTGTGGCCGATGGGCTTAGTTGCTCCGTGGCATGTGGGATCTTCCTGGACCAGGGATCAAACCCGTGTCCCCTGCATTGGCAGGCAGATTCTTAACCACTGCGCCACCAGGGAAGTCCTCTGATGGACAATTCTTACTCCAGATTTTCCTACCAGGTCGGCCAAGGCATCACAGTTTGACTTCTCTCTGCCTAATCCTGCTTCATACTTCCTTCTACGCGTGTTGATCCCTAAGGCCCATCTTCCACTGCAAACACAGTCTCAGCACCTGCTATTGGAGACTCAACCTGCAATAACACTCAGCTAAATTGACATTACCCTTCATCCCTTGCAACTGGAGGTGACCAGATGAGCAAGTTCTTGTCTATGGAAATGAGGTATAACATTTCTGTCTTATTTCTTAAAAGCTAATTGCCTGCCCTTCTCTCTTCCTCTCCTTTAGGGGCTGCAACACAGACATAATGGTGCCTAGCAAGCTTTGACCATGCATACCAGGGTGGCATGATGAGACAGAAGCACCCTGGTTCCTTTGACAACTTCATGGGACAGAAGCCTCTATATTCACTGGACCAACTTACTTCCAGACTGTGGCACACCAACTAAATAAACTTCTGTTTTGTTTGATAAGCTACACTTTGTCCCCCCTGCCCCTGTTATAGCCATTTAGGTTATACTATAATTAATACAGCTTGGAAGAAATTTACCCCTCTTGACACAGAGTCTTGGGGATCCATTTACTCCGAAGTCTCCTTTTGTATCCAAGACTCAGTAATCCAGGATTGGGCTCTGGGGACCTAGATATACCTAGGTGTATAGATATATATTATGGTGTTCCTAACCTCTTCCTGTATGGACCCATTTCCAGCCAATCTCATTCCTCAATCTGTCAGCGTAATTGTGATCACCCATCTGACACCTGAGTCCTGAGTCATTACCACCTGGTTTCATTTTTTTTTCTTTTATTGAAGTATAGTTGATTCACAGTGTTGTTTTAGTTTCTGGTTTACAGCAAACTGATTCAGATATATATATATATATATCCCTGTGGTGCTCTATTGCTACACAGTAGTTCCTTGTTTAACTATTTTATATATAGTAGTTTGTATCTGCTAATCCCAAACTCCTAATTTATCCCTCCCCCATCTGTCCACTTTGGTAACTATAAGTCTGTTCTCTATGTCTGTGAGTTAGTTTCTATTTTGTAAGTAAGTTCATTTGTATCATATTTTAGATTCCACGTAGAAGTAATATCATAGGTATTTGTCTTTCTCTGTCTGGCTTACTTCCCTTAGTATGATAATCTCTGGGTCCATCCATGTTGCTGCAAATGGCATTATTGCAGTTTTATTTATGGCTGAATAATATTCCATTGTGTATATATACCACATCTTCTTTATCCTTTCCTCTGTCAGTGGACATTTAGGTTGCTTCCATGTCTTGGCTATTGTAAATAGTGCTTCTAGCATGTATCTTTTTGAATTAGAGTTTTCTCCAGATATATGCCCAGGAGTGGGATTGCTGGATCATATGCTTTCTCATCTCCGTGCTTCACTCACACTGTTGGATACCCCTGCACCACCACTCCACTGTTAGGACGCACTTACTGACACAGACACCATGCATGTTCCTAGTCCCCACACAGCTGGCCTTTTTAAGACCACTCAGACAGAGCCACTGCTTCACCCCAGACAATCCCAAATTGTTCCTCCTGTCTTGATCTGAGCGACCCCAAACTACCCAGTTCTAGCAACAACAGGTCATCTCTCGATTTGACCTACTGATGTGAAATGAACACACACAGACATCCACAAATGTAAATCTTAGATCACATGTATAGAATCATAGTGTTTAGACTGAGGGAGATGACGGTTCCATCCCTAAATAATCAGACTAAATTTGGAATATTTTGTCTTTAGCCCAGAGTGTGTTATTTTAATAATTCAGTAGAAAAACTGGAGCATGTTCTCAGGAGGATACTAATTTATTCACTAATTCATTCAACAAACATTGAGCACTCACTATGTGCTAAGCATTGTGCTGTATGATGAGGACATATGGATGAACATGACATAATTAGGGGGTGGGGTGAAGTGAGAAATCTCAATGTTTACCACAAAAGAAAGTTGGAGAGTTCAAATCCACACCCAAACACACGATATGGGGGACATTTTAAGGAACTACAGATGTTCCATCTTCAAATATCTGAATGAATATCATAATAAAGAAAGATTTCACTTGTTCTGTGTAGCTTCTAAGGGCATTAGTTACACAGGACTTTTTTCTGCTCTATAAAAAATAAATTGGCATTAACCAAGGAGGTGGTGTTATGTTTGCACTTTGTGGTACATAGGCAGAAGCTGTCGATCATCAGGGATGATGTGAACAAGATTTCTTTCACTCATTCAACAAGGATTGATTGAGAAACTACTATGTGCAGACACTGTTCTGGACATTAAGGGCAGAGCAGAGATAGTTTTCCTGTTCTTGTGGAATTGATTTTCCTGCTTAGTCTGGTGATGTGGGAAGGGGTGAAATTCCACATGGGATTGAAAAGCCAGCCCCAAGATCAATGTCAATGTTAGATCTGGCACAAAGATGGGAGAGCTAGACTTAAGAAAGGGGACTAGGTATTAATCTGAACTCTGCTAGCTATGGATTTTATGATATCGGACAGGGCAATGAATCTCTGTGATTCATCTTCTCCATTAGTAAAATAATCTTTTAAATTTTCACTCAAGCATCACTGTTTCCTTGTAGTCTGGTTTATCTGGAGAAGATTATGGAGAAATTCCATGTTCCTTCCATGCCTATAGCTTCCCTCTAAAGAAAGCAACCTCAGGTGTTCTTTACAGTATAAAGAGTTTGTTCCAAGCATAAGAATTAAACCAGCCCTCATATGACTATCATAGCTGTTTTAGGTGTTGGTTACTAAGACAAAGGCTATCAGTGATGAGATAGAAGGATGGAGGCCATCTGCCCTTGAGGGACCTTGATGACAATTCTACCCAGTAGAATCCACCATATTGGACGGTGACAGACAACTCCCCAGACTCTATCTGAAACCCCATCTTCCTGGTTTCCCATGGGACCGCTACACTATCAAATCTACTTTGGAGTGCTTAGACAACCAAAGATAATGTTCCCCATATTACTCCCCTGCCTAAAATTCTGTTGACTTTCCATTGCTCTTAGAAGAAAAACAAGAGCGCTGGATGAACTACAAGTCCCTTCACGTCTGGCTTCTGCCCATCTTCAGTCGTGGCTCAAATTCTTTGGCTCTAATTTTATTGTCCTTTCGTTTCCTCCAATGTTCCACAGAGCTTTTGCATATCCTATTCCATATTGCTTTGCTCATTTACTTCTCCTGTTCACCACAGAATCCGCAGTTCCTAGCACAGTTGCTGGCACAAAGTAGGCACCAAAGAAATACATGAATATTGCCTTCATTTCATAAAAATATTTACCGTAACTCCCATCACCATAAGTCATCTGAACATGTAAGCTTCCTCAAAACCTACCTGATATACTAATACCTATAACGTATATATGAGGCAGAATGTCATGGTGGTAAAGTATTTAGGCTCTAGGAGTAAAATCTGTGTTTGGGTTAAATTCCTATTTCTACATTTACTGACTGGATTAATTTAGGCAGCTTTGTAAACTCTGTGTGCCTTGGTTTTTCAACCTGTAAATGAAGTCGGCTAATACTAACTCCCAATAGCGATGTTTGTTGTGAAGATCCAGTGACCTTGTACCAACCATGCTGAGCACACAGCTAGCACTTAACAAATTGTGTTTATTACATATTAGATTCCAGATATAGTCGACCGCTTTCTTCTTTATTACCTCCCTCCAGACTACTTCCTACAATGGGAATTTAAAAAATTAGGAATGGAAGGTATAACACAGCCTCATGCATATACCATTTCTTTGAAATCTACCCTTTCGTTGCATCCCAGGGAGTGTAAAATGATCCTAATGTCATGGTGAGATAGGAGTAAATAGGGTTTGCGATGGGTCTGTGTTCTCTCTCCTGAGTAAACCGAGTCAGCAAAAGAGTTGGGGTCATAGTTGTATAGTTTATTCTCATACCACTTCCATCTGGAGTGGCTATGTGGATTCCAGAAGAAAACGCTTATGGAAGTGCCATGTATATAGTAGATGCTCAGGAAATGTCTACAATTCTGCATTTGAGTAAAAAGACCTGCTTGCTATTAACTGAGCTCAAATGACAAGGGTAATTCAGGCAGACTGTGTTCCCTGGGGAGCCCCGAACATTGTCAATGGAAGAAATTCCACAGTTAGACGAGAAGCTTGTATTGTGCAGATTCTGCGAGTGGTTCGTTAATTCACAATTCTGAGTTTTATTAAATTAATTTGAATTTTAATGAAAAAGAAAAGAAGAAAAAAACCTAAGCCAAAGTGATTCCTGTCTTGGGGAGAAGATAGTATTTCTATGCAGGTTCAGGGAGTAGGAGGCCAGAAAGGAGATAGAGGCCTCTTATATTTCCCCAGAGGTTAGAATCCATCGACTCACAGAGCAGGAAGTTTAAAAAAAGATTATCTTCTACACAGAAACGGTGAGCTTGTCATAAATGGGAAAATGTCACCTGAAAGATGACAGAACATGAGCAAGATGGGCTGGTAAGTAGGTAAGCCACAGCTCGGCAGCGCAGGTACTGGGATGCAGCCCAGCTGCGGGTAGAGCCGCCAGGAGGGTCTTTAGTCTAAGGGGCTGGTGATCTTTCTTCTTAGGTGGGTGAATGATGCTTCAGACCCTTTAGTCTCCAAAGCTAATGCCAGATAGTACTCAGGAAGGTTTTGGTTCCAAGCAGTCAACCACCAAATCAAACTGCCTTAGGCAATAAAGTGTTTGGCTGAATTAACGGAAAAGACAAAGGGTAGGGTTTTAGGAATAGCTGGATCCAGGTGCTCAAATGAGGCCCTCAGGAACTGTGCCCTTTTTTCTCTTGGTTCGGTTTTCCCAACCTTGGCTTTAATCTCAGGCAGGTTCCTGCTATGGGTCATGAGGTTGGTCACAAGCAACTCCAGAGCTTCAAGCTTACATCCTATCAGCCTGATAACCCCAGTGTGAAGACAGCGTCTCTTGGTCAGTCTTCTTGTGGTAGTTCTGAGATCTCATTTTGTTGGCCCAGCTGGAGACACATGCCTATCCCCTAGTTATTGTTGTAAGGGATTGTGGTGGGCTCTGACTGGCCAGCTTGGGTCATGAGTTCACTTCAAGAGCTAGAACCTTTATGTAGCCAGTCCCACAAGAACGACACAGTCATAAACTGAGGTTGGTTGCTTCCTCACAAGTTAATTGGGGTGCCAGTATCGTCTTCAGGGAAGAAAGCTGTGGTCAGGAATTCTAGTGTCTGGGGCAAAGTGAAAATCAGGATCTGAGTCAGGAGATGAATTGTAAACCTTAGAATAACATGGTGAAGATAAACGTCCATGTTTGCTGGATATATATGAGAACTTATCTTATTTAGCATCATATCCCTAGTATTTCTCTTTGTGTCTGGCACGTAGTAGGTGGTCAATAAATATTTGTTAAATAATGACCGAAAGTATATTACAGTAACTATTACTACTAATATGATGATAATAACAGTAGTGTATAAACAATAAAACAAGCAGGATATTCAAGAGAAACAGCCAACTGCTGTATAACCATTAGCTAATATGTACTGAGGGATTTCTATGTGCCAAGTACTGTGCTAAGCGCTTTATTCCCAGTAACTCATTCAATCTTCACAACAAAGGCAAGGCTTGCATTATCCCCATATTACAAATGAAGCGCAAAGAGATTATTTGTTCAAGGTTATTGGATTCGTTAATCTAGACTACAGCTCCCCCCCGACACACACACCCAGTTTCAGGGTGCAGACAAGTAAGTTTTTGCTCAGGTCCACTGTGGCTGGGTAGGGCAGTTGCTCCTACACAAAGTCATTCAGGGCCCTGTTCCTTCCATTGTGGAGCTCTCCCCTCTTCCAAGGCCATGTTCTGCTTTACATCACCCAGTCAGTGAAGAAAGAGAGAGAACGTGGAGAAAGTTCACTGACCCTTGACCAGCAGCTTGATGGCAGGGGTACTACTCACTGATGTTCACATTCCATTGATAGAATCCAAGGAGGGCTGATCCAAGCCCCCTGACCCAAGGAGGGCTGGGAATATAGTCTCTCTGCATGCCAAGGAAATGGCATATTATGTCTTGGTGATGCAACACTCATGATACCCCACCACGCACAAGTCGCCCACACTGCACACATGCATACACACTCAAGCACTTACACTTGTCTTTTCACCTGGGTATTACTCCAGTTCTATTTACCTTTGCCTCACCTCCACATTCTCTTTTTTTTACGGTACGCGGGCCTCTCACTGTTGTGGCCTCTCCCGTTGCAGAGCACAGGCTCCGGATGCGCAGGCTCAGCGGCCATGGCTCACGGGCCCAGCCGCTCCGCGGCACGTGGGATCTTCCCGGACCGGGGCACGAACCCGCGTCCCTTGCATCGGCAGGCGGACTCTCGACCACTGCGCCACCGGGGAAGCCCTCACCTCCACTTTCTTGCTGTATCTCTGCTCTGACCTCCTCCTGGACTCCCCCCACTGGTGGAGAGAACTTTGTGAGAAACTTCTGGACCGGAGGTACACAAGCTGAGCGTCCACGTGGGGACTGGAGGCAAAGCGTGATGACCTTCACTCTTCATCTCAATCAAATTCTACCTGCAGAAGTTCTCTCTGCTGCAGCAACCCCGAAGCCAAAATAATTTGATGATTTGATTCTAAAGAGATTCAGTGATATTAGCTGACTGAATAAGAAATGTGCCTTCTAAAACCATCCCTCTTTCCAATCTCTTTGATCATTAGATTTGCTCTTAATCTCACACACAGACATTCTGTGATTTTTTTTTCTTTCTGGCAGGTTAATTAAACCTGTCTTTAATTTTTTTCTTTTTCTAATTCTGTCTGAGTGCTGGGGAAAAGATCTGAGTCTCTCATCTCTGGCAGCATTTGTCATGGAATATTCCAGATATCTGGAACCATAAACCATCCCCTCATTGAACTTGAGCTCCCCAGCACTGCTCATTTCAGACTGCTAGGACTCATACCTCATTGTTTTAGTAACTCACTTGGGGGGAGGGTCACTTAACAAGAAAACTGAACAATAAAAAACTCATGGAATTGGATATTTAAGCATTCAAAGTAATTGATATTGAAGAAAAAGTATGATAGACTAGAATTATATCCACACAATCTACTGCCCATTAGTTTGGACGTCCATATAACCCTGATCTAAAATGATGAGGGGTCGTTACGGATGCAGTCAAACACAAGGGTTTTCATTCCATATATCAAAATCCATGTGCTCAAAAAATCCCCCTTGTCTTTTTGTCCCTACATTCCTAAAGCAGAAGGTTGATATCTGTGATTTTTTTCATATTAGTTGACAATTTCTGGGGCATTGTGTCCTAGAAGTTCCATATTAAATATAAGACTTAGAAAAATATTTAAATGGTTGAAATGACAGCTAGATAGCTGGAAGTAAAGGTATGAGGGGTGATGCCCAAAAAGGAAGAAAGAAAACCTCTCTATACTTATGGCTGGAGGAGGCTGTTGGAAGAATTCTCCCCCAGCTCAAACACACACTACGGCTTTCCATGATTACTCTTAAAGGTGGTTGGTTAGCACACACCGTGGTGCTTGCCTAATCTCAACGTGAACCTCAGATAAGAGAGGAAAAACAAAATCCAAACCAAAACAAAACAAATGAAGTGTAGAATCTGAGCAGAAGCCAGACAAGCTTTGATTCACTCAATGTTCCCAGCCTCAAATATCCCCTCTATAACACTGACCTCATTCTGCCTTCTCCCAGCCCTGCTCGCTCCAGTCTGAAGGTTTTCCAGCCTCACGTGGCGGAGAAGCCCTCTTTGAATTTCACATCCTTCTTCTGCTACCTCCTCAGTGTATTTTTCTCTCTCCCACCTTTCACTCTGGGAGCATCAGTGACTTTTTACCTGTATGCCCGTGGCACTTGGCTCACCTCTGAGGAAAAATTCTCACACTCCATTGTTCCTGCCTAACAGGGTCTTCCTCTCCTTTTTTGAGGGGTGGGCTCAAAGCCAGGGGCTAAGTTTTATCCATAATGCAACCTCAGAACCTTGCACCCATAATTATGCATACTAGTACACAATAATTACAGACTGGACTGAATTGACTTCATTTATTCATCATTCATTACTCAATAGATATTTAAAAGGTGTTTCATTTATCTTCAATGTCTAATTCAATGATTTTCAAAATGTGGATTGCAACCCAGTAGTAGGTGATGAAATCATTTTACTAGGTTTCAAGTTGTAGTAAGGAAAAAAAATAAAATAGAGCAGTAGGAAACAGAATAGGATGGGATGGTGTAGAGTAGGCTAGACTAGATTAAGACAACGTAGGATAGAAAGTGTCAGAGTGCACTTCATAGAGAAGGTTAAGTGTTATTTCTTTAAAAATATAGATTGTATGTGTCTATGTATATGTAACAATATAAATATGTACACATACAGACTTGTGTGGGGGGGAAGGTGGGTGTGTTCTGGGTCACAGCCTAAAATTTTTGAAAGTCTCTGACTTAGATAACCTAATTTATGCTAAACTTTTGGTAGCAGAAAGAAGTAGATGATGACAATGTATTTTGTCAAGCTACCACGACCATCAGGAACTTCGGAGTCAAACTTTCAACACCAGTAAGGCAAGTTAATTAGCTCCCATGGGCTGCTTATTTGTGTTCTGTTTTTAGGGTTGGTCTTGACTTTCTATCCCAATTTATATTTTCTTGGTTCAGAGACATAGTTATGTATAGATAAAAGCCCCTCTAATAGAATCTGTTGTTTTCAATCGCCTGTCTTCTCCTGCAAGCATGTTAGTTTTATACAGGGGAAACATTGGCTCACCGTTCTTGGTCCATATTGTTCAGACTGAGAGGACCCTGCCCCTCCCGGGACCTAGGGGTCCCATAATCCATGCACGGTTGATCCCCATCCTTTGTTCCCTGTCCGTGGAATTAGTTTAGGCTGAGTCATGGCACTCCAGTTGATCAAATGAGATCGAATTCTGGAACTTGGGCTGAAATTTGGGGGAATTTCTTCACAAGACAATGACTGGAGTTCCAACAGGCCTCATCATGGAGAGAGCCCATCTGAAAACAACACTACACAAAGAAACACAGACTCACGGAGCAGAATGAATGCAGACAACACGTGCAACCCTACCACCAGCGTGGCCAAGGCCAGGCATATTTCCTCTTTCACAATTAAGCCTGCTGGGGACTCCCCTGGGGATCCAGTGGTTAAGACTCCACGCTCCCAGTGCAGGCGGCACGGCTTTGATCCCTGAGTGGGGAACTAAGATCCCGCATGCCACATGGCACAGCCAAGAAAAAGAAACCTGTTGGAGCTGATTTTGTTTGTTACAACTGAAACAACAGCACAGCATGGCAAACACAGCCAACTTACGACCTCTGTGAAATGGGGAATGTGGCACGTTTGCATGGCTCTTCCCAGCTATTCACTTTTCCTCCCTCTGAGAGGGGAATATGGAAGGTGAGAAGTGGCCGAAAGCCAGCACCAAGCTAGAGCTTTAAGAGTTCTTATATGAGCTTTCCCTCTGCCACAAGAAAGGCCTGTCTCAGATGCTCCCTCAGCCTGGGTCGTCCTGCGATGTAAAGACGCATGGAACAGAGCCACACCTGACCCACAGCCGACCACATACAGCATAAGAAAGAAATAGACGCTTGCTGTTGTAGAATTGAGATTTGGGGCTTCTTTGTTTTCACAGCCATAAATAATTGACTTATTTTGCCATCGTCACTGCAACAACCCCACAAGTCATTTTCCTGTATACAACCGTGAGTGGACACACACACACACGCACACACACACGCGCTCACACACACACACACGCGCACACACACACGCACACACACATCCAAATTCCTTAGAGCTCCTCTCCACTGAACATTTTCCCTGGTGCTTAACAAGTAGACCTGAAATAGAAGAAACATTTCAAAACCCTCTGTGCAGATTCCAGAATGAAAAACACAGAGTGGATAGAAGAAAACACTGTGCTGTAAAAGAGATGAAATGATCTAGCCTGGAAGGCTGGCTTCGGGAAACCGGCAGTGGAGACACAGCTGGCTGCCGTGGTTAGCCTGCAGCATGCAGATCTGGGCTCTAAAAGGACACTGGACAATGGAGAGATGGGTTCTAAGAGGTCTGTTCAAACTTTGATCGCTGCAGAAGCGGAGAAGCTCTGGCTCCCGGGAGGTTGCCTGTGATTGTGATTGGAATGAACTTTGAATGCATTAACTCAGCTGCACTGTTGTAGATGTTGTAAGTATGTTGGCAAACAAGACACAGTGTTCCAGGACTTCCCTGGTGGTCCAGTGGTTAAGACTTCGCCTTCCAACGCAGAGAGTGTGGGTTCAATCCCTGGTCAGGAAGCTAAGATCCCACATGCCTCGTGGCCAAAAAACCAAAACATAAAACAGAAGCAGTATTGTAACAAATTCAATAAAGACTAAAAATGGTCCACATCGGGCTTCCCTGGTGGCGCAGTGGTTGAGAGTCCGCCTGCCGATGTAGGGGACACGGGTTCGTGCCCCGGTCCGGGAAGATCCCACATGCCGCGGAGCGGCTGGGCCCGTGAGCCATGGCTGCTGAGCCTGCGCGTCCGGAGCCTGTGCTCCGCAGCGGGAGAGGCCACAACAGTGAGAGGCCCGCGTACCGAAAAAAAAAAAAAAAAAAAAAAAAAATGGTCCACATCAAAAAAGAAAGAAAATCTTTTAAAATAAAAAAGACACATTGTTCCTGCTCTCATGATTCTTTTCTTTTTTAGTTAAAAATTATAGGTTTGGGCTTCCCTGGTGGCGCAGTGGTTGGGAGTCCGCCTGCCGATGCAGGGGACACGGGTTCGTGCCCCGGTCCGGGAAGATCCCACGTGCCGCGGAGCGGCTGGGCCCGTGAGCCATGGCCGCTGAGCCTGCGCGTCCAGAGCCTGTGTTCCACAACGGGAGAGGCCACAACAGTGAGAGGCCCGCGTACCGCAAAGGTTTATTTTGAAAAAGAGACAACAGTCAAAAAATAAAACCCAAAACAACCAAGTATATCAATAATTGTGACATATGTGATGTAAAATACATATATACACACATATATATGTATATACACACATATATATGTATATATACATATATACTCATACATATATGTATGAACTTACATGAAGAAAAAGCTTAGTAAGATGTTTGAAACCAAGGCTGGGCTTGAACAGATTTCTAATGAAATAAAACTAAAAGTTTTCCTTAAAATATCTAGACAATGTTCGGCAATGTTCAAGAAATTATGAGCACTCTTCTATATCCCATTTGCAAAGGTCAGCAAAATAGGCTTGATGAATGTTGTTTTAGCAGAGGATCGTTTCGGGTAATGATCCTGTTTCCTTACGAACAACTCCTTAACTCATCCACTGTGTGGAGGTCTTGTCTTTAAGAGCGTGATGAATACAAGGATGAGTGAGCTCCGGTGATACAGAGAATACGACAGTATAAAAATACTGAAACGGGGGCTTCCCTGGTGGCGCAGTGGTTGAGAGTCCGCCTGCCGATGCAGGGGACATGGGTTCGTGCCCCGGTCTGGGAAGATCCCACGTGCCGCGGAGCGGCTGGGCCCGTGAGCCGTGGCCGCTGAGCCTGCGCGTCCGGAGCCTGTGCTCCGCAACAGGAGAGACCACGACAGTGAGAGGCCCGCGTACCGCAAAAAAAAAAAGAAATACTGAAACATACATTTAAAGCAAAAGAGGGGACCTCCCTGTGGTCCAGTGGCAAAGAATCCACCTTCCAATGCAGGGGACACAGGTTTGATTCCTGGTCAGGGAACTAAGATCCCACACGCCCCAGGGCAACTGCCTGCTCTCTTGATTGAAAGAAGGCAGAGCCATGTGACAGACGAGCAACAAATAAATACATTAGATGACTTCAGAATGTGCTTTGAGCTATGAAGATAGAGGCTGAAGTGGTAAAGAATGCTGCAGTGATCGGTGGGGAGTACCTCTTTACAGGAGCAGTTCTGTTTAAGGGAGTTTAGAGCTGAATGACGAGAAGGCGGGAGATGATGAGGGGAAGAGTGCTCCAGGCAGAGAGAACGGTATGTACAAAGGCCCTGTGGCAGAGAATGCTGGTGGTTAGCAATATCTGAGTTTCTCCTCTCTTTCCTGGGCACATCAATGAACAGTGTCTCCAGTCCCCTGCAGTGGGGCAGGGCCACATAACTGAGTCCTAGCCAATGGCATATGGGTGAAAATGATTCACTATTGCCAGGCTTGGCCATTGTAACACGTCCAGTGTTCCTCCCTGCTTCCCCTGGGTCACCAGCTAATGTAGCCCTCGGGAGCCATGACCTGAAGATGGCAGAGCCTCTGTCAGCTCTCAGCCTCTGAAAGAGCACCACCCCCTCCTCCACTGACTTGTACTGGACAGAGATGAGCGTGAACAAGAAACAAGGTTATTGTGTTGAGTCATTCAGCTCCTAGGGGATGTTTGTTAGAGTAGCTGGTGATCATTATCAGCTCTCACAATACTCTGAGGCAGGAAAGAACTTTCCACGGTCTTTGAATGGAAAGAAATTCTGTGTGGTCCCTAGAAAACGTACCCTACTCTCATGAGTAGAACAAGGGATATGTCCTGGGTGCACTGCTTCTTCTACCCTCTTGACCCCCTTCACCTCGCAAACCTGCTATGAACTTCACCCCAGGCTGAGATGCAACAGTTGATAAACCCATTTGTCAGATGAAGAAACTAAGTCCCAGAAAAAAAAAATCTGGGTTTCTAGCTTCTTTTAAAACATAGAGAAATTTAGCGGCAATATACCCACATTGCTGGAGCTGGTGAGTCTCACTCCACAAAAGATTTATCACAGGCTCCCTATTTTATATCCTTCAGACCCTCTGTATACTTTATTCTTTGTACTATTTAACAAACACTTATACAGTACTTACTATGTCCTAGGTACTATTCTATGAGCTTTGCAAATAGTAACCCACATAATTACCTTAACAACCCTATGAAAGGGTTACTATTATTACAACCATTTGAGAGATGAAGAAACTGAGATGGTTAAGAGACTTGCCAAAGGTCACACAGTTCGCAAATGGTGGAGCAGGGATTTGAACCCAGGTATTTTGGTCTCCGAATTTCTGCTTTTCACCAGTACAGTACGATGCCTTCTGTGGCTTGGCTGGTCTCTATATTTGTGTTTGAGGCCCTTTAATAAACAAGTTAGATTATTTTACATGAATGGAACACAGCTGCCATCCAGCCGTTGTTATTTCCTTTCCAAATTTCTACCTATCAGCTGGGTAATTGTAGTAACTTCCTTTCCACCTCTGGCTGGGCTGCTTCCTGGGTGAGAAGGTGGATGTATGATGTCCACTGAGCCCCTTTCCTAAGTAATGTTTAGAAAATCTTGGAAGCTGATTCCAAACACGAGCCAGGAAACCTTGCAAGAGGCTGTGCGTGGGAGGGAGCCTCACCAACACACAAGGGTGAAAAAGTGCTCTGTGTGTCATCTGCAATCATCCTCTCTCCGTACTTTCACGTTCAGAGCTCTCAGAGTCCCAGTGTCTTGAAGAGCTGTCATTTTATTTCTCCCAACTCCTCAGCCTTTGACTACAGCGTCATTCATAGTGACTGTTTCTTCTTTGAAGCACTCCAGGGAAATGCCCTGTGAGAAATTAAGTTTTTACCATTTTTTTCCCTAGAACCAAAATATTTAGGCTCTCCAGAGAATGGCCTTCCCTGAAGTACACATCATCCTATGGAATGAGTTGGTCTCAATCTGGTGCTCCAAGCTTTGCAGAAAGACTGTCAGTGGAACTGAACTGAGAACTTACCTGAATCAGTTTCCCACTCACTACAGAAACTGCTACCGTCACATTCCTAACAAAGAAGCTCTCTGCTTCCACTGGAACATGCTTCAATGACGAGAAGCTCATTACTTTGCCGTTTCTGGACAGCTTGTAGGAATTGGGAGCCAATTCCTTACATTGAACTAAAACCCGCTTTTTTGTAACTTGAATCCATTGGTCTTGCTTCGATCCCTTGGTCCATATGTAATGAGTCAGCCTGATTCTCTTGCTCTCCCTTTCTTTTTTTCCTATTCTTTTCTTTTCTTTTTTTTTTTTTTTTTTTTTTTTTTTTTTGCGGTACGTGGTCTCTCACTGTTGTGGCCTCTCCCGTTGCGGAGCACAGGCTCCAGACGCGCAGGCTCAGCGGCCATGGCTCACGGGCCCAGACGCTCCGCAGCATGTGGGATCTTCCCGGACCAGGGCACGAACCCGTGTCCCCTGCATCGGCAGGCGGACTCTCAACCACTGCGCCACCACGGAAGGCCCATGACAATTCTTTGAGCCATAATATATATGCCACATAAGACCCATTGGTTGATTGATGATTGATTGACTGACATAATCCAGTACCTTCTACTGCTCTTCATTTGATATGGATTCTGGCTGCCTCACCACTTTTTCTTCACCTGCTGCAAATCTTTTGGAAGGCCTACTCACAGAATGAGAATAAGATGCCAGGTCAGATGGGGCAAGGGACAAGGGCAGGGGAAGCTCTCCTTTCTCATTCTGAGCTCAGCCTGTCCATGTCTGTAGTAGTTTGCCTTGTCAAAACATCACTCTAATGACTGAGAGTGCGTTTGGAGGTGAACAGACTCTCCAGGTTCTTTTCTTTTCTGGGATGTGAATAACACCTAAGCCATGTTTCCCGGTAGTACTACAATTGTGTGCTTGCATTCTTTAATTTAGACGTAAATTACATGTGGAGTGGAAGGCACGAACTGCACCTACACCCGC
Source organism: Phocoena sinus (assembly GCF_008692025.1). Classification (NCBI taxonomy): domain Eukaryota; kingdom Metazoa; phylum Chordata; class Mammalia; order Artiodactyla; family Phocoenidae; genus Phocoena; species Phocoena sinus. Next base: position 70,015,711 of record NC_045777.1, on the reverse strand, counting down.
CAGCTGCTTTTTCCGGATCATCCCTCTTGTTTCGATCTGGAGTTTGAGAAATGCCTTCAGGTTACAGTCCTGTGTGAAGGGGAAGCCAGCGCTTACCACGTGTCTGACACCAATGCTAATTGCTTTACGTTCATTATTTAATGGAATATGTACAAAAGCCTTATCAGCTGAACTGATATTACCCTACTGCACACACACACCCACACGCACACACACACACACACATTTTACAGGTGACTAAAACAAGCATCAGAGACACGAATTGTCCAAGGTTAGAAAGGGGTGGAGCTACCGTCCAGACCCCGACTGGCTAGCTCTAGAGGAGAAGCTCTCAATAACTCAGCCATACTACCTTTCGTGAAAATAGAATTTGGGATCCAGAGAAATGCTCTCCTGTCTCAGCTCAGTCCAGGCAGAATCAAATGGAAAAGGGGAGCAGTGTCCCTTGGTCTTCTCATATCAGCTAATCAGAAGCGTTCAACCCTGAAACCCCTCTTAGTAAGTTCTGAGCCTGTTTTCCTCCAATTTCCAAGGAGTTGCATTTGGCATCCAGTAAATGACTTGAATCTCTGCCATTGTTGGTTTCATTTCCGTAGCCTCGTCATGAATTTTGAGAAAGAGCTGGTATTTTCTCCAAAATTTACCCTCTAATCCCCTGGGGATGAGGACATAAGCCAGATGAAACTCTGTTTCCAAGCCAGACTTCACCTTCTACCTTGGTGATTCTTGGATATGACCACCTGACCCATGCTCATTAGTTACAGAGACACTGGGGGATTCACTCACCCATACAAATGCCGCCAGGGCAGAGAGGAGAGAGGCCTTGCATAAACAGCCAAACATAGAAAAATGTTTCATTCATTGCGTATTCTCCATTGAGAATGGAGTGTGTTTCCATGGTGACCTCTGATTATTTTTGGACCAGGAGTATTAATCCTATTGAATTTTTCTCTCCTAATAACTTAAGAAATTAATTTTCCATATTATAAAATTCAAACGAACAATCTCATGAGCCAAGGTTTAGCAAGTTAAACTAATCCACCCAACGGCATTCTGGGCTCAGAAACACTGTTTTCCGGATGGGAAAGGGCAGGACCTGGTGGCAGATGGGCATGCCAGACTGCACTCTTGCTCTGATAGTTGGTTCTTTAATTACAAAAAGCTGAGGCTCTTGTAGAATTGTTAGAATCTTCCAGAAAGGGCAAGGAATGCTGAGACACACAGAGCTTTATTTTCTCCTGCTTACAGATTTTCAAAACCTGCCTGGTCAGCCTGAGTATGTCTCAATACCTCTTTTCTTCATTCCAAGCTCATCCTTTCCCTAGTTTCTGAAACGAGAGCCAGAGACCTATGAATGGATGAGTCTTAGCATTAAGCTTACCCAACTGGACTCTGGAATTGGATGACTCAGGGACCATCCTTTGTGCTGCTGCCATAATATCCTTTGTGAACAACTTTGGCCCAAGGCAACCCAGCTGCCTCCTAATAACAGAACAGTCTTGTTGGTCCTACATTTCCCCCCTAACCTCAATCATTTTAGCTCAGACTATAGGATTCATTTTTCTGTTTTGGCTTCTGCCTTATCATCCAGTTCCCTTCCATGGCGAAGTTTACCATCATGATAACCATATACGTCTTGCCTTAAACTGTCTTGCATTTGCTACCCCTTTCAGGATTAGCAACACGCTATGAGAAGATTTTTCTGGGCTTTTAACCAGTTGTTTTCCTGACTGCTTCCTTTCAGCTCTTTCACCGCTGTGCCTTGTCACTCTTTCAGGATGATGATGGAGATTCTTGGACGCTTTGGACACAATGTGTCACCAACCTAGAAGAAAATCCAGAGTTGGCCTTTGCAAATGGATCATATCCTCCAGATCTTATTCTGCACAAGTACGTAGGTCCTTACTAGGCTCTGGGTTTATCCTCTTCCCACCTGCCACGTCGCCATAACCACCGTCATCTTCCCAACAGAGGAGCGACACCTGAACAAAATCCACATCGTTGGCAGTTTCAGTCCTGGTTCTTTTAGTTGTAAAGAGTGGAAACGCTTGCGATACCGCTAATAAAAGTGTTGTGCTTTATGATAAGGTTGCTTGGGGGTCTCGCGCTATCGTGGTAGGAACCAAAATAGATCAAGCTTTGCAGGAAAAGGGGCTGCTGGGACTGAAGCATCTCAGGCTCTCATGTTAACAATTTCTCTACACTGATTGGTCTCCTTTGTTTATTCACTCATGTGCTGAGTGTCCCTTTAAGCTTTGACTCATATGTGGTCCTTAAGCAGCCACTGAGGCAGATGGGCACTTTTGCTTATATTGACTCCATAATAAGTTGTTAACTCAATTTCCAAATCTACCCTAGAAGAGGATGTGGACAAAGTAGCCAATGGCCATTCAGGACAATGACTTTCCTGTTCTACTTTCCCATCCTAAGGCCTCAGGGATGTAGGTCAAGCTGGGCATGGACCAAGTTACAGGTCCTGAGAAAGGAAAGATCAAGTCGAAGGTCTCGATGGATTACACACCCTCAAAAGCACAGGGGCTGAAGGACAAAACTTGAATCCAAAATGAAGTAATAGGAAATATTAGAGCAAGAAGTTTTGAGAGCGCAACCTTGATAGGACCTGTCTGATTACTGCTGCCCCAGAAATTGACACAGGAACTGAAGTACTCAGATTTGAAGCCTCAGCTCCTCACAGGACCTGCACTGGGGTTAACATGTGCCAATCGGGCTTCATAAAAATTGAAGTTACAATTTCCCATAGACCCTCTTTGTTTCTCATGGGCTCTCAGGGACCCCGACTTCTGAGTCATATAACTTCTAATCCGTGCGCTTATTCAGGTGAGCCAGGCACCCCGATCAACCCGCTAGGTTATCCTCTGTGATGTCCAGATATTGTGAATATTTTCTTAAGACAACTCTTCTCCAGTGACTCTTAGCCAGACTCTGTGTTTCAGGTAAAATCACTCAGAAGTGGGAGGACGAGAAGGAAGAAAGAGCATTTGGATTCACGATGCCACAGACACTGCACTAGTTCATGGAGTTAGAGAGGCACAAGAGGAACTTTGGCCCCAATCCAATGTGGGAGACGTAGACACCAATTTATACACCACAGTGGGATCAGTGCTTCCAGAGGTTTGTTGAAAGGCTGGTGGACAAGGGAGAGGAAGTGACTTACTGGGATATTCTAGGAAAGCTTAACTGAAGAGGTGACATTTGAATTGGCACTTAAAAGATGAAAGAGAAGTGCATCAGTTAGAGAAGGCAAGAAAGACATTCTAGGTTAAAATCAACAACAACAACGTATACCAAAGCATGGCTCTGTGAAAGGACATGACACATATTAAGCGGGGCCATTTTATCTGGAAGTGACAGAAGACCCAGTTCGAACGAGCTGCAACAGCAACACGACACACCCCAAATAAAAAGGGATTCACTGAGTCATGTAATTGACACATTCAGGAATATATCAGGTTCAGGAAGGACCGGGTGCCGGTGCTCAAACAATATCATCAGAAACCTCTGCCTCTCTCTGTCTCTCTCACGTTCATGGACACATTCATACTAACACACAGAATTTCTATAGCCTTCTCTCTTCACTTGTACATGCTCTTCTTTGCATCTTTCTCTGCCTTTCTTTCCCCACCATCTCTTCTATTCTAAGGCAGGCTTGCCCACGTGTGGCGCACATGCGCGCCCACACGTACTTGTCTCATGCTGTGACCTTTTTCACAAACATCATATGTTTGTCTCATAAGCAATTCTCATGCACAGAGACTTTTCTCTCACTTTCTCTCTCCCTCTGTCTCTCTTTCCATCTCTCATACTGTCTCTTCCCCACTCTCTTTTCCTGTTTTTCTTTTTTCCCCTTCCAAAGCTCTGTCTCTTTCCTACACAGTGATTCTCAACTCCCTATGGGGCATTTGGAAATGGGAAAGGACAATAATTTTGTGTTTCTCTCTCTTCTCTGTCTCTCTACCAAGATACGTCTCTCTCCTCCCTCTCCCATTTACCCAGTTCAGTCTTGTCAGACCCTTCTCTGATAAATAAATAACAGAGCAAAGGTGTAATAAAGCCAGCACTGACCGCAGGCCCAAGCTTTCAGCAGGAAAAATGCCTCTGAGAGGCTTTTCCAGCAAGAGCTAGGCACTTACTGCCACAGCTGAGTATCTCGTTGCTCTTGTTGTACCCACAAATTAATATCAACAATAACTAAAACAAAGACTTTGGCAGAAAACAAAGCCCTTCAGTAAGATAGTCTCACAAATAATTGTTTAAAGGCAAGGGAGAAAAAAGTTTTAAAACTTATAACTCTCTTTGCTGCAAACCCTCTTCCAGTGTGTCTCTGCTCCCTTACCATTGGGACTCAAGTTTGACTTTCTTAAGCTTCCAAATTAACCTGTCATGGTGGAGGACATTTGGAGATGACACTTGTCTACTCTCACCAGTGGACTGGCCATTCTGTAGATTTTCTATGACATCCTATTTTCTCCAGGCTAAAGCCTGAGTGGCCCAGGAAATGGATGCATCCACAGCTGGACGTGTGTCTGGGTTTGATGATGTATGTTTCTATACGCCATTGTTGCCATGTACAAGCATCTGAGCCCTATATAAGTACGTACCCCGGGGTCTTCTGTTGCACCCCAGTGTCGGTGGGACCGAGAGGAAGTGTTTCTGAGAGTATCTGCATGTGCTTCTTTGTCTGAGTTTTTGAATGCATCGGAGTGTTTCTGTGTGAACAGCATTTATTTGACTTTCGATCCAACTGGGGACATGTTGTTTTGAAACTCAGTATAAAAGATATGGAGATTATTTCTTGTTTTGGAGCATCTATTCTTCCAGTGGTGAATAATCAAAATGTAATGATAATTTTGGGTCCTTTAGTTTCTTGTGAAAGAAAAATCAAGAAATGCACTCGTAACATCCCCATCTTCAGAGAACCGGGCTGCTAGCTCAGGAGAGAGCCATAGCGGCAGGCAAGATTCATCTGGGCTTCCCAAGATACGATTTTAGACGTTAGAAGTGACACAAACTGAGGCTGAATTAACTGGAGAGTGTCAAGGAAGCAGGACTGGATGCAGGGAGAGAAGGGGAAGGTTTTCTTGGCTGGGTCCAGAGGTTTTCTCTCTAGGGGCAGACAATCTCTGCTAGTTGGCGCCTCTCTTTGTCCCATCGTTCAGTGAAAGCCCTTTCTGTTTTCCAAACAGAGGATTAGAAGCAACCTTTTCAAGGTCACCCACTGTACAACAAGACTCACACTTCCCTTTCAGGCTTGTTTTGTAGAATCTGCTTGAAGTTCATGTCCTTCTGGCTGTCACCTCCAAAGAGCTCGCCTGCCTGCGTGTGTGTGTATCCAGGTGCGAATGCCTGCACGGCTCTGTGTGCTGGTACCCGACTCTGGCTGAGATTATGCACACGAATAAAGATGCGGATGACGTTTCTCTGTGTGTGTGTGTGTGTGTGTGTGTGAGAGAGACTTTGTACACAATTTGTCAGATGTGTGCTTGGCCATGTAAGCGTGGTTTCATGAGGCCATTGGTCTCTTGTGTGAGATCCTTTGTGTGACCTCACTGTGTGACAAATGATCCCATGATGCTGACTGTTAACCAAATCTGGGCCATGCTCAGTGCCACAAAGCCACAGGCAAACGTAGTGATGGGTGCGCACACACACACACAGATGCACAAAGGGTTCTTCCCATAGGCACAAGTCATTACCATCTCCTACCCCGACACACACTACACACAAAGATATACCCAGCTACAGAGTCACTTGCAGAAGATTTGGATACAAAACTCCAGTCTCCTGAGCTTCCCTGGTGGCGCAGTGGTGGAGAGTCCGCCTGCCGATGCAGGGGACACAGGTTCGTGCTCCGGTCCAGGAAGATCCCACGTGCCGCGGAGCGGCTGGGCCGGTGAGCCATGGCCGCTGAGCCCGCACGTCCGGAGCCTGTGCTCCGCAATGGGAGAGGCCACAACAGTGAGAGGCCCGCGTACCGCAAAAAAAAAAAAAAAAAAAATCCAGCCTCCTCTATCATATGCAGTGGTTCTCAAACCCCTAGGAAGCATTTGGAAATGGGGACGGGGACAGTTTTGATGATCACATGACCTGTGGGTGCTACAATACTTTGTGTCCCTGTTCAATGTATTTTGCAGCCTCATCTAGAATCAGTACATCCAAAAGGCCTATAGTGCTGCCACCCGGAGAAACACACACACACACACACACACACACACACACACACACACACACAATTAGAATCCCTCAAACACATACACATACAGGACAGCCCACCGCATACAAGCACCTAAATATAGACGACCATGACCCATACAACATTAGACAGTGACCAACAAGGCAAGAAAAAGATATAACCAGTCATATACAACAGGTAAACAAAAAATCAAGCAACGCAGACAGCTAGTGACCAATTCCATCGTACAATTGCAAATTAAAGGGGATTTAACATGTTATTCTATACCTAAAATGTAGAAACTTTTTGTAAAGTTTATCTAACCTAATGTTGTTAATACTGCTTTTTAAAATATCTCTAGAATAATGTTTCTTGATTTTTTTTTTTTTTTTTCCGGTACGCAGGCCTCTCACTGCTGTGGTATCTCCCATTGCGGAGCACAGGCTCCGGACGCGCAGGCCCAGCAGCCATGGCTTACGGACCCAGCCGCTCCGCAGCATGTGGGATGTTCCCGGACCGGGGCACAAACCCGTGTCCCCTACATCGGCAGGCGGACTCTCAACCACTGTGCCACCAGGGAAGCCCCTAAAGTCTATCATTTTAATGAGGCTTTCCTTGACCATTCTCCAAAAACTTGCAACCCCTAAGCCTTCCTATGCAATGTTCTGCTTTATTTTTTATAGCGCTCGTCACTATCAGATTTACTATGTATTTATCATTAGTTTCTGTCTCACTCCACTAAAACTTAAGCTCCTCATGGGCAGGGATTTTTGTCAGTTTTTTTCACTTGCTGTATTGTCAGAGCCTAGAACGATGCCTGGCACATCGTAGGTCCTCAACAAATATTTGTTGAATAGATAAAGGAGGAGCAAGCCTCGGTGCATTCATCTACAAAAGGGGGCGTGTTGACGCTCTCCTTTCACAGAGTCGTGATGTCAGAGCAGCTGACACCCAGCAGGCACTCAGGAAACATGAGCAGAGGGTAAATACTGAGGTATCTCCGTAAAGATGAGAGGGCTGGACCAGCAGAGCTCAACCAACCAGAAGCCCCTGTAAGTGAGACAGGGTAACAGCAAAGCTCCAGTGCCTACCTTGGAGACTCAGTGCATTTTTTTTTTTTAACATCTTTGTTGGAGTATAATTGCTTTACAATGGTGTGTTAGTTTCTGCTTTATAACAAAGCGAATCAGTTATACATATACATATGTTCCCATATCTCTTCCCTCTTGCGTCTCCCTCCCTCCCACCCTCCCTATCCCACCCCTCTAGGTGGTCACAAACCAGCGAGCTGATCTCCCTGTGCTATGCGGCTGCTTCCCATTAGCTATCTCTTTTACATTTAGTAGTGTATATATGTCCATGCCACTCTCTCACTTTGTCACAGCTTACCCGTCCCCCTCCCCGTGTCCTCAAGTCCATTCTCTAGTAGGTCTGCGTCTTTATTCCCGTCTTACCCCTAGGTTCTTCATGACCTTTTTTTTTTCCCCTTGGATTCCATATATATGTGTTAGCATACAGTATTTGTTTTTCTCTTTCTGACGTACTTCACTCTGTATGGCAGACTCTGGGTCCATCCACCTCACTACAAATAACTCAATTTAAGCCAATACTAAACAACCCTCCCAAGGCTGTAAAAGTCTCCAAATGTGAGACTCTTGGAGCTTGAAAAGGTCTGCCTCACCAGCGAAAAGGCTTCCCATAATACCCAGAAACAAGATTCATTAAAAGCTCTCTTTCGCGTTATCAGCAATTTTGCTATCATCCTATGTCCTTCATAAAGTGCATCACAGATCTCCACTGTGAATTACAAAAGGAGGAGCGAGGGAGGGGTGGGAAGAAAAGTAGCCCTGGCCCCAGGGAATTGCCTTACTGCACTGGGAGAGTGAAAGAAAAACAAGGAGAGAGGGATCTAGGAATTGAAAGATAAATTCAAACTAGGAGCAGCAGAATCTTAAAACAAAAATAATAGTTTCGTGCCGCGGGGATACGTTTCATAAGTAAAAGAGTTTTATGTGTCTTCCAGATGTCAGGGTAGTGACACTTACGAAGTTTCAATAGTATTTGAGAGGGGAACTAAAAACAGAGGTCAAGGGGACCATCAAGGATTGTCAGAGGGACAGAGGGACAGTCCTTAGCGTGGAATTAGCAGTCGATCAATGTTTGTTGAATTAATACATAAGTGAATGAATGGATACAAAAATGAAGCAATGAACTGCCAAAATACTCTTACATACTCATACCCCATATTATATTAGCTCTCCTCAAGGAGCGCTGGATGCAACTGATGGAGTCTCCCCCAGACTCGGGGGGGTGGGGAGGAAAGAGTCCAGGGCAGCTGAATCCATATGGTGCAGTTAATTACCCCACAAAAGAGAGGGCTTGGTCTCATAAGAGACAGCAGAGCAGGTGCAGTAATTAAATTTCTGAGACTGGTCTAAGATATACGGCAGTTCATTAGCCATAGGTTCTGGAGGAATAAAATCGATAAACAAAGCTACCTTATTCCCTGAAGTTCTTTACCGAACTGTACCACCCCGTGTTCCTTGCGAGACTGTAAACCCATCTTCCGGTGTGTGTTAATTAGTTATCAGGCACTGACTGTGCACCCGGCGTTGTGCTAAGCACTTGACATGCGTGAACTTTATCCTCCTAACAGTCCCCGAGGAAAATGTGATTACGAGCAAGGACTCTGGAGCACGGGGCCAGAATCCAGCTCTACCGCTTACGAGCTGAATGGACTTGGGCCGTTGTGCAGCTCCGTTTACACATCTATAAAATGTGTGAGTAATAAAAGGACCTATCTCAGACACTTGTGAGGTTTAAAGAGTTAATCCATATCTAGCACTTAGAACATATCTGGCACAAAGTAAGTGCTGTAGAGGTGGTAGGTAATATTATTGCTATCACGTTGGTGAGGAAACTGAGATCCAAAGAGGTGAACGTCAAACAATCATGATACAGAAGAGCTAGAATTACAACAAGGGCAATTTTGTCTCCCACACTCATCTTCGTGCTCTCTGGAAATCTGAATTCATCATATTTTTAGGTCAAGGAACCCAAACTCCTAAATCATATAAAAATAGCTCTTACAGCAGCTTTTAAGCTGTTATATCACAATTTTGGGAAACTAGGAATGGAAACAGATGGGTACCAAAGATTTTTAAAAGGCAAAATCTATAGAACTTGGAGCTTTGATCGGTTGCACAGGAAGAATGAAAGAAAGGTCAGTGTAGTTCCCGATTTTCTGGCCTGGATGCCTGGGAATTAAGGAGGAAGACTTAATGTGGGGTGATGGGCTGGGGAAAGGATGCCAAGTGCCAGGGTTAAACCTCTGAGTTTAAACTTTGTGTGGTACATCTTACTTAAGAAGCAGCAAGATATTTGGGTCCTGACCTCAGCTTAGAATCCTGGAATAAATCACAGATCTGAGAGTCATCAAAATAGAAAAGAGGGTGAAATTGGAAATATGATTGAGGCCCCCCAGGTAGAGTCCTGAGCATGAGAGAAGCAGGGGATCCAGCAGGAAGCTCTCAGAAAATTCTTAGGGGTATAGGTGGAAGGAAAGAAGCTGCAAAGTGGATGGAGATGGTCAAAATTCAAAATCAAGGGCGTGTTGCCAGGCACCTGCTCTGCCCCAGATGAAATGCATGTAATGCATAGCAATTTAACTATGCAGTTTGGAGAGAGATAGACAGAGAGATAAAGAGACACACACAAAGACAGGAAAACACAGAGAGAAAAAGTAAAGAGTACTGATGAATCCACCTGAGATTTTTCTCAGTGAATGTATGTGTTTGGAATGACTGTGAAACGGGACGTACAAATCGGTAGCTCTCAGTTGATCTTAGATGCTACACAGTGTATAGACATCTTGCTACCCTGAGTGATATCTAAACAAAACCACCAGGTCCACTCTGCCTTATAGCTGAGCTAAGAGATGGAGGAGTGCGGATCAGATTATGATATACTTATCTGAGGCTTTATCTCTCTAGGAAACCTGGACTCCATTATGAAATAACCATCAATGTCACAAGAGCAGGCTCGCTGAGTGGTACAATGCAGAAGCACCAGAGGAGATGTGCCACCCAGTGAGTATTTTGCAGCTGTTGAAGAATCATTAGATTTTCCCTGGAAAAGTCTGGAGTGAGAGGTTAGGCTGCTTTATCTTCCAAAACTAGTTACTGAGGTTTCAGTCACTCCAAGGGCTGGGCTCAACCCAGAGAATGGAAATTTAGCAAACACCACCGCAGACCTTATTTGCAGATAATTTGGCTTAGACAGACTTGCAAGGGGGAGGCACAGGAGGGGAAATAGAAGCATGAGATTTAGAATCAGTAAGTTAAAATCCCTCTGCTACTTCATACCAGCTGTGGGATCCCAGGCAAACTTTTTCACCCAGTCTGAGTCTTGATTTTCTCTTCTTCCTGTGCAATGGTACTGTAGTGTGTGTCTGTCAGCGTTGTTGGGAGGAGGCATGGTGAGGTTCTGAGTGCCTGGCCCACAGGAAGTGATCAGTTACCACTAGCCCTTCCAAGAGGACACACAGAATGACATACACCTGCAGGCTAATTGAGGAGATCCATCAACCTCCTTATAAGCACGAACTTTGTCAAGAAACCTACACATAGTACCTACTAGATGTTTTATTATGCTTTAAAATAGTAAAAAAAAGTTTTAAATAGAAGGAAAACTGGAAAAAGAAAATTTACAACTATTGAATGCCTATTCGGCCCATTACATGAACTCCTTTAATTCACAGAGCCACGAGGTGAGAAAAATCATTCCTAGTTTAAAGGTAAGGATGTTAAAAGGCATGGAGTCATTTCCATACGGATGAGTTGGAGAGCTTGGCGCTGAACCAGGTTTGTAGGATGCCGGAGCTGACATTATCTCCCCACTGCTTCCTTAGAACAACACTTGATATCACCGAGGTGTTAGTCCAAGGGACTGGACACAGGGCTGGCATTGACTTCTCTGATGCTCGGAACTCTTTCCTCATTTTATTCCCATTTTATTATTCATGTTATACGTATCTTTGTCATAAGACACTTCAAATCCTTCTTGGAATGAGATAGAATACAAATGCTCTCAATTAAAAAAAAGATGTATTTATACACATGTATTAATGTATATCTACTCGTGCGTGTAGCTATATGTGTGTGTGAATGAGTGGACAACACGGCACCCAGTAGGTCTTCACTACAATGACTGTGCTTAACCCCTTGCTTCACTCCACTAGGGCGCTTGGTAGTTTCCACTGCAACTGATGGGAAACAGTGTAGTAGCCTCCAGGCTACCTGTGCCTGCAGTCCTGTCTCCTGAATCAATGAATAGCCCTGAGTACTGGCAAAGGCTGTTTTCCAAAGGGAAAGCATTTTATTTTTCATCTGCCTGCCACCTCTGCTGGAAAATCCCCTCGCGCCTCTGGAAGGCTTCCTCACGTTCAGTGGAAATCGCAGGTCTCTGGGGTGATCGCCCCCACTTTGTGAATGTGGAAACTGAGCGTGGTGGCCTTGGAGGTGTAAGATCCATCTCCCTTTGAGAAAGAGCTTATTTAGCTACAAGCAGTGCACCAAACTGAGGTGCACTCTGACTTAAGTCAGAGTAGGGTAGGGTAAGAAGATTGAAGGGTAATTGATTTCAACCGATTTATATTGAGCACCTACTATGTTCCAGACATGATTATGAGTCTGGAAGAGCCACCTTTATGAAAAACAAAGATGGTACCTATCTCCATGGTGCTTGATTCTCACAAGGTAGGGGGAGGGTTGATGACAATAAAATAACAAACTGAATAATAGGATTTCTCCCCTGCTGGGCTTTCTGAGTTTCCTGATCTTTATATGTTATCCTCCAGGCAGGATCTAGATATAAATGGCCCTGGGTCTTCTCTGGCCATAGCTTTTCCTGAGGCTCAAAAAGAGTCCCTGTGGATAACAACACATTCCTTGGGTTCAAATAACAACTCTTCTCCATCGAGAAATCCTCTGGAGCCAGATTTCTTCTGCCCATTGTGTGACCTTTGTGAAATTGTATAATGACTCTGTCCCTTGGTTTTCTCATCTGTAAAATTAGGATAAGGAATTCCCTGGCGGTCCAATGGTTAGGACTCTGTGCTTTCACTGCTGAGGGCCTGGGTTCAATCCCTGGTTGAGGAACTAAAATCCCACAAGCCTCGCAGCACGGCCAAAATAAATTAGGATAATAACAGTAGATGCCTGAGAGGTTGATGTGAAGGTCAAATGAGGCTACCCATGTAAAGGAAATAGAACAGCACCAAGCACTCTTGGTAGCATTTAATAAATAAGTTAACTAACACAGCCTCACTCATAAGATAGAAATGATCATCATCCTTCCCCTATGGGGTTGTTATAAAGAGCAAATAAGACCAGACATAGGAGGTACTAAGTAGAGTTACTACCTGGCACAAGGTAGGCACTCAAAAATGTGAATTCTTTTCCGTGTCTCTACCAATCACAACAGAGATAAAGTTTCAGGACGTGGCCACTCTAGACAACAAGTTTCTGCATCAACCCTTCACTCCCGTAGCCACAGACAAGGCAGCCTGAGAGCAGACGTGGGGATAGAGGGCTTCTGGACAGTGGACAAAATTTTGCCCTCAAAAAGCCCAGGTAAGAAAGATCTCTTTGAACTGTTTTCAAAACCACGAGCTAGCTTCCCAGAAGGAAGAAAAATGCAAGAGTTAAGCATAGGGGCTTTGACGTGAAACCAGTCTGGGTTAGGATCTCACCTTCACCGCATGTGAACTGAGCATCCCCAGCAATCTAACTCCTCTGAGCCGTATTTCCTTTGTGTGTGCGATGGGAATAAATGACACGTGTGAAGATAATCCGTGCGTGGCTCTGGGTGTGGTCATCACAGCCATATCCAAGGCTCGCAGTCAGTTGTTCCAATGATTCTACTGATCATCAGTAGTGAGAAGCAAGTAATTATCAAAGCATGGGAATGGGCAACCTCAGGAAGCAGATGTCATTCTGACCTTGGTTTTGAGGTTGGACATCTCCAGTTCCCTGCAGCTGGGTGAATTGGTGGGTCTCTGTTATGGATTCCATACTCCTCGATATCCACACTTTCCATGACCAAAGCAAGAGCCGCGTGTGCCAGCAGACCGAGGCATGCGATGGGTCAGGGAATGACACATGGATGTCAATCTGGAAACTTCTGGTATCTGTGGGGAGTCACAGAGCTTCGAGTATATATGGTTTGACAAGTTACGTCAAACCGTATATATCCATCAAACATTTTTATTTCCTCTCTCATTCATCCTGTAACTTTTAACATAGATGTATTAATAACAGTTAACTTTATATGTTGTATTTACATTAGAGGATATCGAAGGACAAATAGAAGAAATATCACCCAAGGACAAAATCAGGGACTTTTGATCGTCTCTGGGGGAAAAAGAGAGTATGTTTTCTGTTGTACATGTGATAGATGTATCATGTTAGACAGAAGGAAGACTTCGTCATTGTCATTACTTGGAGATTTAGCCTGGTTTAAGGAGATGTGTGAGCCACGTTGACAAGGGGCCCGTACGGTTTTGGAATGTGTCAACTTGGTTAGAGTAAGCTGCACTTTCTGGAATTTAATTTCTGGTATACTTCCCATTGCAGTGGCCACACGGAAGATTCTTGGGAGATTTGGATGAAGGGAATAGTAACCATTTCGCGGCTCAAGTACGCTGCTGGTCTGCTAGCTCACCTCCCTGGCATGCAGCAGCAGCCTCATCCTCCCCTGCTTTACCTTCCCCTGGGTTCTCCTTTACCTCTGATCCGAGGCTAGAAGTGTGTGTTTGGCCTCAGGACGAAGGGCCTCAGCTTCTTCAGGACACCCTCATCACCAAGGGCAGAGGCAAAAAGAATGGACACAGCTTTCAGTCGACCCTCGTGGAGGTCCAGTTCATGCTTATGGGTTCTAGCCTACACATGACCTTCCATTCCCGATCACCTGCTTTGTGGAGCTCAGGCCCCAGCATCAGACACAGACCAGCAGCTGACAGACTGCTTAACCAGCTCCCACAACTGCATAAGCCGGTTCTTTCACACATCCCCTAAATACATATCAGACGTGATTCCTTCCTTCGGGGGCTCACACTGTAGCACTGTAGTGCGGGACACAGATATATACACTGCTAATTATTTCATAGCCACACACTAGAATGTTGTATATGTGTACATACCCACATACGTACAGATATGCACGTGTGTGTACATGCCCCCGCCCCCCCCCCCACATAATCTCCTATTGGTTCTACTTCTCTGGCTGAACCCTGACTGCTTAAGAGCCTTCTCCACACTGACCTGTCCCAAGACCTGTCCATAGAAGATATCAGGATTCTTTTTTAAATTTGTTTTAATTTTTAAAATTTTAAAATAATTTTTATGGGAGTCTAGTTGATTTACAATGCTGTGTTAGTTTCTGCTGTACAGCAAAGTGAATCAATTATACATACACATATATGCACTCTTTTTTAGATTCTTTTCCCATGTAGGTCATTGCAGAGTATTGACTAGAGTTCCTGTGCTGGCCCTCCAAGGAGGCTTTGTAAGGAAGTTATATGATTACTGTTTGGAGCTCAGAAGACATATTTTGCTGCTTAAGAACCATGTGATGTTGGGTAAGTCAAATAACTTCTTTGACCCATAGTTTCTTCTCCTGTAAAATGGTGGGGGGGGGAGTAATACCCACTCATGTCAGAAACATATACTGCCAAACACTAATGTTGTCACACCCACCACCCATTTCCCAGCCTTCTTGCGGTCAGGCAGGGCCATCGAACTCATTCTGGCCAATGAACTGTGAGT
This sequence comes from Phocoena sinus, assembly GCF_008692025.1. NCBI lineage: Eukaryota > Metazoa > Chordata > Mammalia > Artiodactyla > Phocoenidae > Phocoena > Phocoena sinus. Next base: position 70,000,696 of record NC_045777.1, on the reverse strand, counting down.
GGAACTGAGGTACCACTTCCTGCCAAGACATTTGAGAGCCAATGTGCACGTCTTCAGCTCTTGCTCCCCCTAATACAGCAATTGTGGAGGCTATATGACAAGCATCCATCAGCCTGGGTCCCTGAGTGACTATGTGGGGCAGAACTCCCCACTGATGTAAACTGGACACTTAGCATGAGTGAGACATAAGCCGTTGTTGAGGGAAGCCACTGAAATTTCAGGGCTAATTGGTAAACTACAGCATAACTGAAAATCATCACCAATATACGTTGTAATCTGGTTGACTGGAGGACCGTCTGAAAGTCCTGGAGTGAAAACATCTAACAGAGTGCTAGACATAGAATAACCATTCAATAATCATTTTCACTCGTTGCTTTACACGTAGTTTTCTATTGGGTGGTCCGCCAATGTCAAGCCCTCCTTTCTTCCCCACATGTGAAAGCCCATTTAGGAAAATGTGAATCAGTGACACCCCTAAATGAGGGCAAGAGGATTCCTGCTTGGCAAAATGTTCTTTCATTTTTTAAAAGGATTCGGCGTAGGAGTCCTTAGAAATAGCAGGTGCATCTGTACAATGGATATGTTTGCTGATAAACGGTGGCTGAAGACCACCTGTTCTGGAACCTACAAACTGTGTTTCACCAAATGAGCAGCTGGCTGCAGCTGGAGATGCACAGACATTTTTTTATAACAAAAGCCCCAAGACCTGAATAACAAAGGCTCCCGGGAGAGAGAGAGAGCAAGGCCTCAGTATCCCGGGGTCTCTAACAGCATGATTTTATTGCCACTGAGCTGCATATAGCGAAAAGAGCAGCTATGGTGGAATTTTTTCTATGGCACAGTTGAAAAGCACATTTAGACTGGTGCCTAGCACAAAATAAACACTCAATTCCAGCGCAGCACTAACTACCTGTGTGAATCTGAGCCTGGTTTTCATCTGTAAGATAAGGATAAATTATTATGTATCATGCCTACCTCATGGAGTATTGAGAAGATTGAGTGAGATATAAAGATAAAGCAATGGCTACGGTGTCTGGCACATAAGACATTCTAAATAAATCTTTTAAATAATAATTTTGATCATTGCCATCATCACCATTATTCTTTTCAGGACCCCATCTGTTGCTTTACTCTGTCTTCCACGATTGTGTAGACTGCTTGTGATGGGCTAATACTTACACTTTTAGGAGAAACTTTCAAGTTCTTCTTATATCTAACCTAAATTTAACAATTTAACTGTTTATCAGGCACTAACTATATTATGTCTTTGCAATAGTTATTTCAATTTATTTTTATAAAACTTCTATATAATCATTAAAACTCCACAGATAGAGACATATAGGCTAGGAAGGATTAAGTTATTTGGCCAAGATTAAACACTTCGTATTTTTTGAACTTTAAATTTTGGAGAGTACAAACCAAGATCTTCTGGTTCTACAGAATCGCTTTGCCCATGCTTCACTACCATTTCAAGTGACTTAAGATAGCCGGCCACCTCCAGATATGGGTGCTTTCCTTCCCCTGGCCTGTGTTATTTTGGCCAAAATATATCCTTTGTTTTTCTAAAATTAAACATTTAATAGAATTCATAGTTAGATATTATTTCCCTGTGCTTTAATTCAAAAATGTATTTACAGACATGCTCTTGTTTGAGTCTTGCTATAACTTTCTTGTCCAGTAGAGGTTCACTGATCCTCTCTTTCCAGATGGGGAGATAGAGGCTCAACGCAAGCAGGTGGTCCGCCTGGGCTCCCAGAGGTACTCAGGGGCAGTGTAGAGAACACAACTCAGGTCTTTCAATACCCAGCGCATGACTCCTCCTTTTGTATCCATAATCACAGTGGCCATTTGTGATTGTGTGCTAGTCATCACCATTAGAGAAAATAATATTAAAATTTTGTTTACCAATGCCTCCCAGGAAGAACAAAGCACTCTACAGTTTTATGCAGCCAAGCTCTCTTCCAACTCTTTTGTTTTCTTTGCTGTGAAGAAAATGCAAAAGGAAATACTTAGTGCTAGAAAATAACCCCCAAGGCTATACCAATGAACTCTTTGCCTAAAAATAAACTCCACTTGGCAAGAGCCACCTGCTGTTTCTCATAGAGTAGCTCCAGAAACACAGATTCGAAAGCCTCAGGGACTGGTTCTCTTTCACGTCTCTTTCCAAACTCCTTATACTCTCTCCATTTTAAAATCAACGTCACTGAGGCATAATTAACATACAATAAAATGCACATACGTTAAGAATACAGTTCTATGAGTTTGGCAAATATGCAGACCTATGTTACTGTGGTCCCAGCAAAGACATAGAATTTTTCTGTCACTGCAGGTAGTTTTCTCATGAGCTGTTGCAGTAAATCTCCTCTGACCTCACATCCCAGGCAATCATTGATTTGATTTCTTTCACTATAGATTAGTTTTGCCTAGACTCCAAACTAATGGAATTGTGGGTTTTTTTTAATCTGACATCATTTACTGACATCAGCATAACGTTTTGGAGTTTCATTCATATTAGCCTGCGTATCACTAATTTGTTCTTTTGCATTCGTAAAAAGTACTCAGTGTACAAACACATCACATATTTTAGTGCATTCACCTGGACACTTAGTTGTTTCAAGGTTTTGGTTATTATGAGAAATGTTGCTATAAAATATTGATGAACAAGGCTCTTTGGGAACATAGAATTCGATTTCTCTTATGAATTGCTAGGTCATATGAGATACGTATGTGTAACTTTATAAGAAACCTCCAAAACATTTTTCAAAGGGGTTGCAAAGAGTGAGGGTTGTAATTTCACCACATCCCTCGTCATCCTCTTCTCCCAATACATCCTCAGACAACCACTGGTCTGCTTACTGTCCCTAAAGCTTAGTTTGCTATAGCATTCTGTAGTTATGAATAAATGTAATCATACATAGTCTTTTTGTCTGGCTTTTTCTGAAGCATCTAAATAAGTCAGACAGAGAAAGAGAAACATCATTGCTTATATGAGGAATCTTAAAAAAAACGATACAAATGAACTTATTTACAAAACAGAGACAGACTCACAGACTTAGAGAATGAACTTATGTTTACCAGGGGGGAATGTTGGGGAGGAAGGATAGTTTAGGGAGTTTGGGATCGACGTGTACACACTGCTATATTTATTTATTCAGCTATTTTTAAATATTTATATATGTATGTATGTATTTATTTACTTTGGCTGCGCCAGGTCTTAGTTGCAGCATGCGGAATATTCATTGCAGCCCGCTGGATCTTTAGTTGCAGCATGCGGACTTCTCAGTTGCAGCATGCGGGCTTCTTAGTTGCGGCATGCGTGCAGGATGTAGTTCCCTAACCAGGAATCGAACCCAGGCTCCCGGCATTTGGAAGTGCGGAGTCTTACCCCGTGGACCACCATAACCAACAAGGACCTGCTGTATAGCACAGGGAACTCTGCTCAATATTACATAACAACCTAAATGGGAAAAGAATTTGAAAAAGAATAGATACGTGTATAGGTATAACTGAATCATTTTGCTGTACACCTGAAACAAACACAACATTGTTAATCAACTATACTCCAATATAAAATAAAAAGTTAAATAAATAAATGGAATCATACAGCATGTACTCTTTTTTTATAAATTTATTTTATTTATTTATTTTTGGCTGCATTGGGTCTTCGTTGCTGCACATGGGCTTTCTCTAGTTGTGGCGAGCGGGGTCTACTCTTTGTTGCAGTGCACAGGCTTCTCATTGCAATGACTTCTCTTTCTGCGGAGCACGGGTTCTAGGCAGGCGGCCTTCAGTCGTTGTGGCGCACGGGTTTAGTTGCTCTGCGGCATGTGGGATCTTCCTGGACCAGGGCTAGAACCCGTGTCCCCTACATTGGCAGGCGGATTCTTAACCACTGCGCCACCAGGGAAGCCCAGCATGTACTCTTTTTCCCTGTTTTTTTAACTCAGCATAATGAGTTTGAGATTCATCTGTTTTCACGTGTTACTTGTTATTGCTGAATAGTATACCATCGTGTGGATGTACTACAATTTGGTTATTCATTGACATTGATGGACATTTGAATTATTTCCAGTCCTCGGCTATTATAAACAGTGCTCCTATAAACTTTCATTTACAAGTAGTTGTGTGGACATTTGCTTCTGTTTTTCTTGAGTAAATACCCAGGAGTGGAATAGCTGAGCCATATAGTATGTGTACAATTAACTTTTTAAGAAATTGTGATACTGTTTTTCAAGGGGGTTATACGATTTTACATTCCCATGAGTAGTATATGAGAGGTTTAGTTGCTTCCTATCTTTACCATTATTGGGCATGATTACTCTTTTTAATTTTAGGTATTCTAGTAGGTACATAATATTGTCTCATTATGGTTTTAATTTGAATTTCCCCAATGGTTAATGATGCACATCTTTTCACGTGCTTATTTTCTATCTGTATATCCGTTTTTGGTGAAATGTCTGCTCATACCCGTTTGCCCCTCCTTTTTTTTTTTTTTTTTTTTTTTTTTTTTGCGGTACGCGGGCCTCACTGTTGTGGCCTCTCCCGTTGTGGAGCACAGGCTCCGGACGTGCAGGCTCAGCGGCCATGGCTCACGGGCCCAGCTGCTCCACGGCATGTGAGATCCTCCCGGACCAGGGCACGAACCCGTGTCCCCTGCATTGGCAGGCGGACTCTCAACCACTGCGCCACCAGGGAAGCCTGCCCCCTCCTTTTTTAATACTGAGGCATATGTCTTCTTATTATTGAGTTGTCAGAATTCTTATTTTTTTAGATACAAGTCTAAAAACAACACTGTGTTTGTTCCAGCTCCACAGCACAGTAATTTATTATTTCTATACATTAAAAAATGATTACTGAAATAAGTCTAGTTACTCTCAGTCATCATACAAAGTTCACCTTGGGTAATTTTCACTACTTTGTCTTCCAGTGTGCTGATCTGTTCTTCTGTATTATCTTATTTTTTGTTAATTCCTTCCAGTGTATTTTTTATTTCTGTTATTATATTCTCCCTCTCTGAGTTGTTCATCTCTTTATGTCTAAATCTCTGTTAAGTTTCTCACTATGTCCATCCGTCCTTCTCCTGAGCTAATTGGGCATCTTTATGATCGTTACCTTGAACTCCTTGTCAGGTGGATTGCTTACCTCCGCTTCACTTAGTTCTTCATCTGGGGATTTATCTTGCTCTTTCATTTGGAATATATTCATCTGTTGCCTCATTTTACCTAATTCTCTTTTTACTTCTATGTATTAAGTAGGTCAGTTCCATTTCTTAATCTTGGAGAAATGGTCTTTTATAGGAGATATCCTATGGGGCCCAGCAGTACACTCCCCTCTGGTCACCAGAACTACATGCTCTAGGGGTGCCCCCTGTGTGGGCTGTGTGGACCCTTCTGTTTTGGTGGAGCCAATTACTGTGGGGTATGCTGGCAGGCCAATCTGTCCTCTGTACCAGTTGGCAGCCAGGCTCTGCCTCATGCAAGGAATGCTGTCTGCTGGTGGGCAGGACTCTGTCCTGGCATGACAGGCAGCAGGGCCTGGGGTTCCCAAGGCTGGTGTTGGCCTGCTGTTGGGTGGAGCCATGTCTGTGAACCCACTAGTGGGTTGGACCATGTCCCAGGGCAGTTGGTTGTGGGGCCCTCAGTGTCCCAGGGCTGGTGCCAAGTCACTGATGGGCAAACTGTCTCCCCTACAGTTTTGTTAGTGAATCGTTATAGGGTATGTCAGGGCAGATCATATAGGGTATGTTAGGATAATATCACTCTCAGTTGATATTACTCTTAAGCTACAGCCTTTCCGATGTTTCTTACTAAAAGGCTGGGGCAGAGTGAGCAACACGTTGTTTATGAATGAAGTCTCTCTTCTGACCAAACTGAAATTCTAACATCCTTTCAGCTTTTGACCTCTAGTTTCTCTGTTTCACTTTCATCCCAGGAGGGGCCACTACCTTGTAAGCCCCACATTGTCTCACCCTGCATATGTGCAGTCTAGCCTTTAGCTAAGGACTCATGAGGGCCCCACACACAGAGTTCTGGGGCACTCTCCTTTTCACATCTCCCTTTTATTTATGTGTGTCACAGATTTCAGCTCCTTCAGCCACCCCAGAGGCTATTCTCTGCTTCCTTGATGCAGTACAACTGATGTCCTCTGCTTAGCTCACAGCTAAGCAGGGAAATTAACCCCTGATAGAGAGCTAGGGCAATTATGGGACTCACTTGGTTAATTTTCTTCCTTTCAGAGATTGGAGACTTGTGCATCTTGATGTCCAATCCTTGAAAACCATTACCTCACTTATGTTGTTTAATTTTGTAGTTGGTTATATTGAGAATAAGTCCACTACTACCATAGCTGGAAGCAGAAATTCACTCAAACTTTTTTTGACAAGCAAGAATAAAGGAGACCAATGGGTTAATCTCAGCTGCCTATTCTAATTGATTGGTCCTACCCTGAGAAGGATTGGGGGTCTGGATACCAAGTTTGGGGATTGATTAGTAAGTCCTTCCATAGGTAATAGTGGTTAAATTAGAGACTCATATTACTTACCAGTTTGCAGGCTTTTTCTTTTTCTTTTTTTTAATTTCATTTTTTATTTTATTTTATTTTATGGTACGCGGGCCTCTCACTGTTGGGGCCTCTCCCGTTGCGGAGCACAGGCTCCGGACACGCAGGCTCAGCGGCCATGGCTCACGGGCCCGGCCGCTCCGCGGCACGTGGGATCCTCCCGGACCGGGGCACGAACCCGTGTCCCCTGCATCGGCAGGTGGACTCTCAACCACTGCGCCACCAGGGAAGCCCGCAGCCTTTTTCTTGAATCTTAGCTCCTCAAAGGAAAAAAGGTCGTCTTGTTTTAATACCCACAGGACAGTCTTTTTAGATACATGAAGCTGCATTTTATTTTTGCCCAAACACTGCCCTGGACCAAAGGTCCTGTTGAGAATTTAATTCTTGACTTTCTCCGTTCCAGGCATCATGTAGACAATTCCCGGTGTCATAAAGACTGCTCATGCTCACCTATGTCTGGTTCTGCTCTCCTTGCAAACACAGAAAGGCTATGATTCCTAGCTCGTGGCAGTCAGGCAGGAGCACATGACTAGATCAAGGTAAGAAAATGTGAACAGAAGACATAGGTGTCACTTATGAATTGAAGCCTTAAAGCTACCTTACGCTCTTTCTTCTCATGCCGTGGTGATCTTGGGAGCCACGTGTTAAAGTGATAGTGAGAAACAAAGGAAGAAGACTGGATCCCTGAGTCACTGGATGGAGCAGAGCTCCTACCAATGCAAACTGGCCCTTTTAAAGGTGATAAATAAACTTATATTATGCTGTATTATGCTTAATATATCCTGTTCCTTCAAAAATTTTGTCTACTGTTCCATTAAAACATCAGCATTTCCTTTCTTTCTCATCATCTTGGATTAAAATTCTAAACCTTTAAGGTAATGTTTGCAAATGGCTCAACTTCCCCCATTATCAATGAACTTTATCAGTATTAACCCATGAGACTTTAAGGTCTACAGTCCTATGCAATGCATGTATCTACCACTACTGGTCTTCCCTTCAATGATCAGGTAGTGTGCTTCTGTTCTTCTTCAGGGACCTTATTTCTAAGCTGAGGTCTAACCCAGGTTTTATATCCAAAGGGAGAGACAAGGGATATTTGAGGGAAATGAACTATTGCCTTGCACGCCAGAGGCAAATCTCTTGAGGCAAGTCCCTTGAGTGTTTTGACATGACTTTCTTAAATTTGGTTCTTATAAAGCCTCTTTATCTGAGTAAAGTCCAGGCCGAGACATGGTCACGTTCCCATGACCAGTGGTATGGCATGTTTGCTAAAAGTCTTTATAAAACCAATTGTCTCTGTCTAGTTTAGATCATCCCAAGAAAATGCATCAACAAGTTTTGAGAAATATGATCACCATCAACACATCCATCTCTCTCATCAGTTTCACCACTATCACTGTCATCAGGGGAGCATTACTACCACCACCATGACTGTGACCACCATTATATTGTTAAAATCAGTACCACATCTTTACTGCTAACATAAATGCCTTTATCCATATAAAGATCACTTCTGTAGCTATTTCCACCATTACACCATCATCTTTGTAATAATCACCTTTATAATCAATCATCATTATTGTATCCTTTTGAATAAGGAATTGTCATCAACACCATCAGTATTACTATTACCTTTATCAGTTAATCCACTTATAAAACAAGCATGTATTGCCCATCTAACATGACCAGGCACCATGACAGTGGTGAACAAGTAAGTCAGAAGTGACCCTAGTCTGCCAGAGAAGACAGATATTTAAACAAACATTAATGATACAGAAAGTATCATTAATGCAGGTATGCAGGAGATATAGGTCCTGTGACAAGGCATAGGGAACAATTTTGTTTGGATGAGTCAAGGATGGTCTCTGGGAAGAAGTGATTCTAAGCTGAGCTTTAAAATATATGTGAGAGTTATCTAGATAAAGATGGTCTAGAGAAAGAGGAAATTTCAGGCTGAAGAAATAGTAATTCACAAAGGAAGCCAAAAGCAAATGGCAAATATATGATGCTTTAGCCTTATTAGTAATAAATATTTAATTAAAAGAAAGTGTCATGGTCACCTATCAAGTTGGCAAGACTATTTAAATGTTAATACCCAGTTTTGTTAAGAATGCCATCAGAGTAGCATTCCCTTAGACTATAGGATTTGTGAAACTTGTACAACTTTCTGGAATGCATTGTAGAACATATCAAAAACTTTAAAAAAATGTTACAATTTTGGAAATTATTTTCTAGGAATGTATTCTAATTAAAAAAAATAAAAGCTCACGGAAAGTAAAGTGGTAAAAAAAAAATTCTGGTGTAGCCACATAATGAATGAATAAATGAATATTGCACAGCCATTAAAATGACATTTTAAGGAAGATGTGCTGACATAGGAAATTGCATGTGATATAATGTAAAATGACTAACATTAGAATATGAATCAGTATATGCAGAGTCTGTGGTCAGGATAGGCTAGGGCATGCCGGACTGATAAACAGCCCTTGAATCTCAATGGCCGAATTCAGCAAAGGTTTGCTTCTTACTCTTGCCCCAGTCAAGCGCAGATGACACAGCTCTCCTGTATCACAGTCCTTTGAGGAGTAAACCAGGGATTATGTAGCTGATTTTGCAGAGAGTTTTTTGGTTTTGTTGTTTTTTTTTTAAACATCTTTACTGGCGTATAATTGCTTTACAATGGTGGGTTAGTTTCTGCTTTATAACAAAGTGAGTCAGCTATACATATACATATATCACCATGTCCTCTCCCTCTTGCGTCTCCCTCCCACCTTCCCTATCCCACCCCTCTAGGTGGTCACAAAGCACCGAGCTGATCTCCCTGTGCTATGTGGCTGCTTCCCACTAGCTATCTACTTCACATCTGGTAGGGAGTTCTAATCAAGACTGGAAAAGGTATGCATCATTACCACGCCATCCTTTTGACCAGACTCAGTCTCATGGCCCAGCTAACTTTAAAGGAAGTGAAGAGGGACTTCCCTGGCGGTCCAGGGGTTAAGACTCCATGCTTCCACTGCAGGGAGCACAGGTTCTTGATCCCTGGTCGGGGAACTAAGATCCCACATGCTGTGTGGCGCAGTCAAAGAAAGAAAGAAATAAAGGAAGTGGAGAAATGTGCAGGAACATATGGATAGTTGGTGAGAATGAACAATATCTGACACATTGACTTCCATTTTTAGAAAATCAGTCTGCGTATCTATTAATGTATCTATTGGTCATCAGTCTGACTATCCACCTATTCATCCATCCATGCCTCCATCCACCCATTCATTTATCAAATTGTATTTAGGAAGAGACTGGAAGGAATACATGGATGCGCTTACAATGATTATATACAGACACACTGGGTGAGTTTTTTCCCTTATCTTGTTCTAAATTTTTGAAGTTTATTACATTGTACGTGTACTTATATAAAATCAGAAAAAAAGATGTTCCATTTAATTTTCAAAAGAGCAAGCCAACACACTTCAGTAATCTCCTTGATTGAGGGGGAGGCTAATTTGAATTAGCAACATCCTGAGTTATAGACTCTTTGCAGAGAGATACAGCTTTATTACTTTTAACTAGCGTCTTGGACCTGCTTTAATGGATAGGTAGGAATGATTTATAATTAGCCTAGTAATTGTTTACCTCTAATTGAATACTTCTAAAGTGGCTTGAGAACTTTCTTATGTGCTTTGGAACGTCAGCTCAATTTCTCTTTTAGTGTCACAAATTCTTGAATGGATAGAATGCAAATTCATGAGCTTTTATTGTAAACAAATCAAAATAAATGCTCACAATAATAGGGAAATGAAACTTTACATGATTGGGGGAAAAGCATTGCCCAACAGATATATTTATTGAATACTAGTGTCTCCTATGAGATAGGCCCAGGAATAACATGATTTGCATCATATAGAAATGGACAGAAGTATTTTTCTCTAGCCCATGGACACAAAGGAGCTAGACCTTACCCTCTGCCCTAAGGCAGTCTCGATGACCCCTCTTATTTTCATTTCACCAGTCCAGGAACACTTCCTGGAGGAAAGTCTGAATGTTTTGTTTCAACTGAGATCACACACTCTCAATTTTGCTGTACAACCAGAGTGGCCTTCCCAATCAATATGCTTCCCGCCACCCCAGGGTCTTTGCATATGCTCTCCACTGTACTCTCATTACAGAAGCTTCTTTCCTCCTTTGCTCTACTTAACTCATACTAGTACTTCAGAACTCAGTTCAATTTTCCCGGCAGAAAATTTTGGCCTGTTTAGGCCAAATCTCCCTATCACACACCATGTATCTCTCTTTCAAGTACTCATTTTAGGAATAGCTTTACAGTTTATGTGGAATTTCGATTTCTGCCTGTTTCCCCAATTATAATGCAAGTTCCATGATGATAGGGTAACCCGTCATTTTGTTCTTCTTTATTTCCCCCAAGTTTAAACACTGGACTTGGCACAGAATGGGCACTCTGTAAATATGTGGTGAACTCAGGGAAAGAAGGAGAGATCTGGTGAGAAAACTGTGGCACACAGAGGTTAAGTAACCAGCCTTGCAGCTAGAAGGAACATTCTGTCTCCTGGGAGAGATGTATTATGAAACTGGAAAATAAAATAATAAATCGTAATTCATATGAATGAATAATGCCAGAGATGCCTAATGGAGATGCCGCCATTTATTGTCACAGGTTCTGTGCCAAGTGTTTTATTATAATAGTCAAACCTCACAGGACCTCTGTGGTTGGTTCATTATCCAAATTTTGCAAATTGAAGGTTAGGGAAGTTAAACAACATTGGGGGGCATATAAGGGTTGTTTTTTAAAATATAAAATGGTTTAGACCTATTGAGAATAATGTGAGAAACAGCCATGAGGTCAGACAGCATTAACTGGCAGAGGGAAGGTTCAGCTTCAGGACTGCCTGACTCCAAACACCCCAAGTGTAACTCCTATGCTAACTTGGCCCCTAAAATTCAGTGATAACTGAGATACATATAGAGAGTGATCAGGGAAGGATGGTGAGACGGTGAGAGTTCAGAGAGTGGAGAGATGAGTCTTGGCTGGAGGAAACAAGGAACTCTTGGTGGGAAATTTGATATTTGAGTTGGTCCATCTGTGAAGATGTGGAGATGGGCAGCGACAGGCATTCTAAACATAAGAAATAGGATAAGCATAGGCTTGGTGGTAGTCAAGTGCAGGCCATGTGGCTAGGGCCGCAGCGCGGTGGGGAGGTACATTTAGGTACAAATATGCACGGCTTTCCTACCATGGGATTTATCAGATTGGGATGAGTCAATGGCCACTCAGAGGATCAGGTGACTCAAAGAATTAGAGTTCAGGCATGCATTGGGCATGAGCATTGATGAGTCTCGATCAAATGAGGCAAGATTCTAGCATCCAAAAGAGTCTATAATAAGTAGACTTATTTTGCCTGGACACAAGATGGATGACATTCACATGAGCAAAAATACATTTTATCATGAGGGAGCTCTTCTGTATCGGTCAGGGTTCTCTGCAGAAACAGAAACAGTAGGAGGCATATTTATTTTATAATTTTTATATTTTTAATATGCATGATATAGAACACATATTTATTATATATAGTTATATAAATTATATGACTATATATAATTTATTTTGAGGAATTGGCTCACATGATTATGGAGGCTGAGAAGTACCAGGACCTGCCGTCTGCAAGCTTGAGACCCAGGAAAGGTAGTGCTGTACTTCAGCCTGAGTCCTAAGACCTGAGAACAGGAGGGCCAATGCTCAAGGGCAGGACAGGCTGAAGCAATCAGGCAGAGAGGATTCACCTTTCCTCTGACTTCTTGTTCTATCCAGGCCCTCAGTGGGTTGGATGATGCCCACTCACACTGGGGAGGGAGATCAGCTCTACTCAACTCAAACACTAATGTCTTCTGGAAAGAACCTCACTGACACATCCAGAAATAACATTTAACCAGGTATCTGGGCATCATTTGACTCAATCAGGTTGACACATAAAATTAACCGTCGTATTTTGCCATCTTGCAGGCTGCTGCATAGATAAGGTGGGTTACAGGTAACATGCACTTCATGATGAGAGAGAAAAAAACCCATGCCTTTCCCCTATCTCTCACAATACACTCTGCGCCCTTGAGAGTCATGAAGACCAACCATTAATCTAGGGTAAGTCCCCTGTTTCAAAACTGGGGATTAGACACCTGAACTATTTCTTCCTTGGAAGATCCAAAACCACAGTCTTAAGAATTCTGAGAGAGGCAAATCCACGGCATTATTAAATACATGGGCTTTGTAATCTGACAGTCCTAGATTAAAATCCTGAATCCAAATTCAAATCCACCTAGCTTAACCTCTTTGAACCTAAAATTTCTCACCTGTAATGTGTCATAATATGTCTCACCTCAGAAGATTCTGTGGGATCACTGAGATGTATGGGATATCTCAGCCCAGCACCTGGAGTAAATGTTAGGTTGCTGCTACTTGAATTGGCACTTGAATTGCTATGTCACCTGGGCATACTTTCAGATTTAGTTAAGAAGGCAGAGCGTCAGATATTTAAAGTAGGTACCAAAGGAATTCAGATTTGTTAATATCTACTGAAATTAAAACTATGCATACCTAAATCACCCAGGAATTCCATTTTTCAGTATCAGATCTTGAGAAATACCCACATTTGCCCAAGAAAGCATTTAAAAAGATGTTCACTGCGGCATTGTGTATGACTTTAAAAAAAGAAACAATCTATATGTTCATTGATGGGAATTTGGCTAAATAACTGCGATATAGTCACACTATGGAAAATAATCTATAGTTTGAAGAAATAAAGTAGATCTATAATACACAGAAACACAGAAACACATCAAAGACTTGTTGGTTAGAAATAAGCAAACTACAAAGTGATAACATGCGACATGATACTATTTCTGTAAAGCACACACGGTAACTATATATATGTGTGTGTATACACTTCTCATATATACGTGAGCGAGAGAAAGGGAGAGAATGTTCACAAAACTGGCAACCTGTTTATCACCAAGAAGAAGAAAGAGACCGGCTGCAATCACGTTTCAGATTCTGAGTCAAAAGGAGCGTTAACATTATCTCTACTCTGGTAATTTGTTGCAAGGAGAAGATATTCATGTAGAATTTGTGTAATTAAATTTTAATTTTAGAAAACATAGAGACCAGGTTTGTTTCAGGAACCAATTTGGAAGCCAGACCTTCTCCTCTGTAGACTGAAGCTTGTTTTCAGAGCAATCAAGTCCCTGGGTGGAGCCCAGCCTGCAGGGTAACAGCCCACTGACTATATGTAGAGGTGAGGGAGGGGCAACAGAGTCAGTGAAGAGGGGCTAAGGAAGAATAAGAAGGCCATTGGAGGCTGCAGGGTCAATGTTCTGGACAAGCTTAACAAATGTTTGCTGGTCATACTGCCTCACTGTGGAAAGTCTCATTATTTCTGACACCTCCCACAAACTTTCTTTCGAGGGACTCTTTTTTTCATTGTTCTTATTTTTTTCCCCGTTTTCTTGAGATACAGCCCAGTGTAAGTTTAAGGTGTACAGCATAATGACTTGACCACTATATCGTGCTGAGGGACTTTCTATATGAACCTCTATGTTGGTTCGCAGGTGATCCAGTCTTCCTGGTAGCTGATTGGAACACGGTAAGCACTTGACCTCCTGATCTATGAATCTATGGTAAGTAGCCTACAAAACGGCCCATAATTTTCTGAACCAAGCAGACACTCAAATTTAGCAAGCTTAAAATGCAAGATAGAGAGAGTGGGCAGTTTATAAAAGTCACCCTCTGAAGCCGAAGCGAAAGCAAAGAGGATAGAAAGGAGTAGACATGAATAAGGAGAGGCCCTAGGTCACCAGATGCTGTGGGAAAGGAGGTACATAATATAGAGATGGGAGCAGAGAGTCAGGAAAGCCAGAGACACAGTTGCTCTGTTACCAAAATGGTAGAACAGTGGAGTAGAGAGCAGTGGAGGGTGGTCTTCAGATCTGTGCTCAAAACGACCAAGATTTTGCTACTGAGAGGTTCACTAGATGCCCTGGATATTACAGAGAGGCTGTATCCTGAAAACTTCCAGGCACTGCCCAGTCATGTTTGGTTTCCTCCTTTCTCATATATCCTTACATAGGAAGATAGAATTGCTAAATGTCTGGCTTTGAAACCAGATTATCAGAGCTTCATATCATGACTCTACTAATATATCAGTAAAATAGTGTAGGTCATGGGTCAATAATTTTCAAAAACCCACAAGTTTATAAGTCTTAAAACAAGTTTTATTTCTGACTCCTCTTACATGTCCATTAAGCATCAGTGGAAGGCTCTGTGCTATGTCATATATGTCACATTCACCAGGATGATGAAGCTGCCACCATCTGAAGTACCTGCAGATGGGAGATGAACCTGACAAATCAAGTCCTTGCCCTTACAGCTTTCACCTCATGGTGACACACGTCACATCTACTCACATTTCATTGGCCAAAGCAAGTCTCATGGCTCACCAACTTCCACAGGTGTACCTGGAAAAGTGGAAAGCCAGACATTTTGGGGTGAGCCCTACAGATGAATACTAGAACTATCATTAGCTGTGTGACCTTGAGCAAATTTCTCAACTTCTCTGTACCTCAGTTTTATCATCTTCAGAATGGAGGTAATTACAATACCTAACAAATTGTTCTGAGAAAGAAACGGAAACCTGTAGAAGTGCTTAGCCCGACACATAACTCATAATACGTTTTCAACAAGTACTGGCTTGATCGTAGTTTGTATTTAACCAATTCCTATTACCTGATGTGGCTTGGTTCAACTTTCCTCCTAGGGTAAACCAATACAATGGGACATCTCTCCTTACAGTTTGTATAGGGTAAGTCCCCTGATTAGCCATCCATCATCAGGATGTCAAAAAGTTATGTCCAGGAATCTATGGCATGGTAAACAGTTTCAGGTTTGTGAATCCAGAAATGCAGCTAAAATTTCTTCATGGGTCATTGGTTGAGCCAAGAAAAGAGAAGCATGTGATTTGGAGAGCTAAAAATCAGACAGAGGGAAAGCACAGCAGGAGAAATGGATCTAAGAGGTGCATCTCCAAAGCTTACTCAATGCCAGGGACAGAGACCAGGGAAGCTCACAACGTGGAAACAGAAGGATGAGCAGGGGGCAGACAAGCAGATGGGAGTTATTTTTAAAAACAGGCAGCAACAAAGTTGTGGGAGGAGAATGCTATAGAAAAGGAAGCCCTGAAGCTACAGGTTGGAATATGGTTTAGCAGTCCTATGGAGAAAAACATCTGTGTGTGTTGAGAAGTTGGACCATTATCCTGGGAAGAAAGAAGTTCTTTGAGATAACAGGAAAACTGGTACCAGAGTTATCTCCCACTTGGCCTGCCTCAAGCTCCAAAAATAGGAACATCATTGTTTAAGTCAGGAAACAATTTTAAAGTGACAGAACACTAACTTTGAGCAACTTTATTGGTTCACATAATTGCAAGGTCCAAGATGAACAACAGCGTCAGGCAGAAGTGCACGTGAGTGCTAAAACAGTATCGGCAGTGGTATCCATTTTTCTGTTTTGTTTACTCAGTGTCGCTTTCATTCTCAAGCAAGTTCTTCCTTCCCAGTGCCGGATGGCACCTAACACTTCTGGTTTGTGTTTTGTCGTCCCATCATTCTTATAGCAAGAGGGCACCTCTCTCCCAGTCACTCCAGCAAGAGTTCTGGGATTTTCTCTGACTGGTGTGCAAGCACATTCCAGAACTGATCACTGTGTCAAGGGAGATGTGGTTTTCTGATTGACCAGGTTTGGGTCACATGAATAACCCCAGACCACAGATGGAATCAACTCTACTTGAACTACATGAACTGAATGAAAAAGAAAAAAAGAGTAATACTCTAAGGAAAAATTATAGTGTTTAAGATGCGGGGAAGGGGGCTTCTCTGGTGGCGCAGTGGTTGAGAGTCCGCCTGCCGATGCAGGGGACACAGGTTCGTGCCCCGGTCCAGGAGGATCCCGCATGCTGCGGAGCGGCTGGGCCCGTGAGCCATGGCCGCTGAGCCTGCGCGTCCGGAGCCTGTGCTCCACAGCGGGAGAGGACACAACAGTGAGGCCCGCGTACAGCAAAAAAAAAAAAAAAAAAGGTGTGGGGGGGAAAGAGGGGGCAGCCAAACAAGAAAAATGAACAATTTTTGTACCTCCTGGGGACACCCACAGCATTCATCATCAGCACCACCACCTCCTTAGCAGAGCGTCACTCTCGGCAGGCATGGAGGACATTCATCAGGTAAGCACATCCCCAGCCTGGTGGGAGTTCCAAGACCCATGTTGTCTTAGAGCTAATCTCCCTCAGTCCTTACCAACGGGCAGTGAGCATTCATTTCCCTGGCCAGCTCTTTGATTTCCCAGAGAAGCCCAAACCTTTCTTTGAATCCCAGAACATTGGCTGAGAGTATGAGAGCATGTTTGTTTGTTGCTTTGCTCCATATCCGCAGACCTATACATCTTTCCCAAAGACACTGGCTTAAGTCTTGCTCTATGTTAGAGAGAGAACCTAGAATCAAGACACTAAATCCGTGTGATATTGATTGCCACCACTTTGGAGTGGAAATTAGAGGCAAACCCTGACCTTATTTGGAGATGATACTTAGAAACGTCCCTCAGAGAATGGGAACTTTCTGTTTCTGGTTGGATGCATCACAACGTAATCTAAGCTGTGGAGTAAAATCATAAGCCTCTTATTGGGGTCCTTCCTTCTCAACTGGGAAATCTATACTAGTTCAAGGCCCATTTCAGATATCACCTGCTCTCTGAGCCATGGCCAGCTCCCCTCGAAACAATTCCTTATTTCCTTTTTCCTTTCCTTTCCATAATGCATACATCATGTCCAATAGAGCACTAGAGTTCCTCTAGGTCAATCTTTCTTATTCATTCTGATATCATCTGTTCTTTGGTGGTAGGTAGGTACTTAAATAAAAACGTGTGATTAAGGAACAAGTGAATTGTTTAGGCAGATTGAGGGGGAAGAAACATTAGGCATTTATAAAATCCAAATAATTGATTATACAGCTGAAGAAACTGTCAGCCAGCAAGGGCAAACAGGTCACACAAAAACACACAGAAAATTCATAGCTAAATGAAAATTGAGGTGTACTGATTCTCAGTCCAGAGCTCTTCGTATTCCAGTTCTGTCCCACGGGGAACACTCGGTCTTAGCATTATACATACGTCATTTCGTTCACTGTTCCTGGTGAGCCTTGTTATCCCTATTTTAATGCTAAGGAAGCAGAGGGTCAGAAAAATGATTGCTAATGTGTTTTCCAACCCTGTGAATGCTTCAGGAACTGACTGTTCACCGCTGTCTCCGATTCTCCTCCTAATTGGTAGAGAAACAGAAAAGCATCTGGGGCCCAGCCTGCCTAGTAGAACATGCATTCAAAAGAAAACCGTCTCACTCCTTCCCACAGGCAGAAGATCCAGTAACCTGAAATAGAAACGCTTTAAATACAAACCAGTGTGGTGATACCCGTGGTAAGGAAGCCTACTTCTGGCTGCTGAAGAGAGCAGGAAGGCTTTGGAGGTTCACACAACTGATTCTGTCCTGGTGGCAGAACCAGACCCTGACACAGGGCTTCCTGCAACTTCCAACCTAGCCCTATTTGAGAGAGGAAAGAAATAAGGGAACATACTCAAAAAAAAAAAAAAGATGGTTTATGGTGAAATTTTTCACGAGTGTCTTTATTTTCTTCCCTGGAAACCCAGGAACTAAGGCAGGATATATTCATTCTTGATCATAATAATAACATCTTAACATGTTACCTGCCATATGTGCATTATATATATTCTCACTTGATGCTCACAACAACCTCACAAGGGAAGTACTATAATTATCCCCACTTTACTGGTGAGGAAAAAAGAAATCATACTATGTTAAGCAACTTGCCTAAGGTCACCCACTTAGAAACTGGCAGAACACAGAATAGAACCCAGGCAGTCTGACTGCAGATTCCACATACTTAGCCACTGAACAAAAATGTGTCATGGAAAGATCAGAATATTTGAGCTCACATCCTGTTTTGAGATCTCTAGCTGTATGACTTTGTGCGAGCCTTGGTTTCCCCATCTGTAAAATGGAACTAAAAATGCCTCACTAATAAGGTTTTATGATTATCAACATTATGTACATGGGTATGTAATGTGAAATGTAATTTTCTTCAGAGGTAGCATAGAAAGCTTTGGAATGAAGACATGATTTCATATCTAATCTCTTCGATATACTAACTCTCTGTTGATAGGCAAATTAAGTTCCATGAAACTCAAACTTGAAATCAGATGTGAAAAATTTCTGTCTGTTAAGTAGGAATAATAATTGTTATTTATTAAGGATGGCTGTAAGTAATGAATCAAAACCCACATGAAAACATCTAGCATAGTGACTTGTATATAGTCGGCTCTCAGGGAAGCTAGTTTCCATTTTTCCCCCTTTGGCAATTTATTGCCTGTTACTTCTTTAATTATTCAGCCTCAATCTATAGGAAGTCCCCAATCCAAGATCCAAGCTGCCAGATGCAGACTGGAAGCTTAAAACCCAAATGTGGAGAGAAGGTGCTTGAAGAATAAGAACATTTTGGGAGCACGGATGAACTCTAAGAGTTAATGAGGGATTTCAGAATTTGAAGGTCACAAACATTTTGGGAGCATGGATGAACTCTAAGAGTTAATGAGGGATTTCAGAATTTGAAGGTCACAAAATGATACTTCATCAGATACTTTTTAAGTCAGGAGCTGATTAAGACAAGGTAAGTTGAATAATCAAGAGCTGGAGACAATATATATAGCTTTTTGTCCTTAGGAACAAATAATCAATATCAAGAAAGAGAGAGATGCCATCATCAGAGATTCTACAAATATTAAAAGGGTATTAATGGAATGTGATGAACAACTTTATGCCAATAAATTTGACAACTTAGATGGAATGGACAAATTGCTTGAAAGATACAAACTACCAAATCACATTTAAAGAAAAAATAATTAACATGAATTAGCCCTATGCCTTTTAGACATTGAATTTTTAGTTAAAAACCATCTCACAAAGAAAACTCCAAGCTCAGATAATTTTTCAAATGAATTTTACCAAAAATTTAAAGAAAATAATATTATTAATCTGTAGAAATATTTCCAGAAAATTGAAAGTGAGGGAATACTTTCCACCTCATCCTATGAGAGAAACATTACCCTGATACCAAAACCAAAAATATTAGAAAAGAAGATAAATACAGAACAATTTCCCTCATAATGATAGACACAAATATTCCAAACAAAATTTTAAGTTGAATCCAATAATATTTGATAAGGATGATGTAATTATTTAATGATCATTACATATTCCTGGGTGTTTATCTCAAGAATGCAAGTTTGGTTTAACTTTCAAAGAGCAATCCATTATAACCCACCATAGTAAAAATTATATATATGTCACATACATATATATAATCATTCTATAAATGCAGAAAAATGCACCATTCATTCTTTTTTTTTCACCATTCATTCTTGATAAAAACTCTCAATCCACTAGAAATAGAATACAATTGTCTCAACT
Source organism: Phocoena sinus (assembly GCF_008692025.1). NCBI lineage: Eukaryota > Metazoa > Chordata > Mammalia > Artiodactyla > Phocoenidae > Phocoena > Phocoena sinus. The sequence goes on along the minus strand of NC_045777.1, from coordinate 69,980,552 downwards.
TAGTAAAGAACATCTATGAAAAATCTACTTCTAACATCATACTTAATGGTAAAAAGTTGAATGCTTTCTTGATCGTGACATATCACAAATTTTTATATGTTGAATTTCCATTTTAATTCATTTAAAAATATAATTTACCTTTTATCTTCTTCTTTGACATACGTGTTATCTAGGATAAAAAGGGTATCCACTCTTACCACTTTTATTCAGTATTATACTGGAGGTCCTAGCTAATGCAATTAGGCAAGAAAAAGAAATAAAGCATCCAGATTGAAAGAAAAGAATAATAATATTTGTACTCATATATGACAAAGTCCTATCTGTAGGAAATCCTAAGAAATACACACACACACACACACACACACACACACATACAATTTCTAGAACTAATGAGCAAGTTTTTCAAGGTCACAGGATGCAAGACCAATATATAAAGGTCTATTGCAATTTCTTTATATCAGCAAAGAACAATCTCAAAATGAAATGAAGAAAACAATTTCATTCACAGTAGCATAAAAAAGAATAAAATACTTAGGAGTAAATTTAACAAAATAAATGTAAGTCTTGTACACTGAAAACCACAAAAGATCACTGAGAGAAATTAAAGATGACTTAAAGAGTGAAATATACCATGTTCATGGATCAAAAGACCCAAATTATTAAGATCACAACTCTCCCAAGATTTCTCTATAGACCTTGGTCCAATTATTTAAATTCCCCATGACTCAGTTTTCTCTTTGGCAAAATGTAAATGATGATAGTACTTTATATGATGAGACCTGGGGAGAGTTAACTTAGTCATGGAAGATAGCCATCAAAAGCACTGCCCAGTTAAACCATAAGGCCTGATATACAATAGGTATTTAATAAATATTTGTTGGAAGAAAAAATACAGGAGTTGTCCAAGGTGGCATAATTTTCTCAGTTTTACTTAATTTAGAAGAGATTGGTACCAGTTTCCAATCCAGCCAGCATGACACAAGTGAGAAATGCAAGTCATGACTGAAGAGGATGACTTGTTATCGAAGACAGAACAATTGCATATGTGTACAATTGCATATGTGTATAATAATATGCATATATGTATGTATATGCATTATGCATTATGGATATATAATGATATTAATGGATATATAATGATATATAAATATATCAATGATATATAAATATTGTATATATATAACTATATATGAACTGGAAAATATATGTGTTATATTACTATATATGTGTGTGTGTGTGTGTGTGTGTGTGTGTATATATATATATATATATATATATATAGTCTGATTGGTTGGGGAAGTAATACAGACAGACATGTTAGGAATTATTCTAGTTTCCTGGCACAAACACTGGGTGAATGTTGGGACATTTTACTGAGAAGATGGAGCCCCAGACAGAACTTGTTTTGGATTATCATCAGCAAATTCAGCTGTCAAGAGCTGGAGATGAAGAAACATGTGAAAGGATCAAGGAGGGCAAACCTACATTATCTAAATCTGTTTTCACATTTCCTAATATCTCATTTGGCACTGGGCTACTTTAGTTACCAAGACCCAGAGTCCTTTCCTGCTCCATTTCTACCAGCTACTATGCTTTTTCAGGTGGTTACCTTATATAAAACACCATCTCTAACGTTAACAGGTATCCCCCCATCAACTCTGTAAGCCCATCCTCAAGTGTCTTGGAGAATTCAACTGGAAAAACCACCAAATTGAGGAACAGTTGTAGTTGTAGTTTCCCAAGACTTAAAAAAAAAAACCTTCAGCTTCGAATCTGGATCCCCGGCGTGAAGCTCTGTGTCCTTGGCCCCATGTGTGTTCTTCTCAAATGCTGTTTATCTGTTTAGGAGCTTCTGTTTGCAAAGAGGTTAATGATGGTAGATGGGAGGCTGTATAAAATATGGGCCGATTTTCAAACACGAAGGTGATAAATGAACAGATTTTCCCCCAGATTGCTGAGCAAACATCATCAGAGCAAACTAATGTAAAGATATAATCGTGATTAATCTCTTCATTAAAATAATTAATCTTGGTTAATCCTGCAGTTAATCATCTCTTTTTATCAATGTCTTACATGCAGCTTTATAGAAATATTCATTTAGATTAATGGATATTTCATTCCTCCAATTAGTCTGTTTATTCTGAGCTTCTAAATGCCTCAAATCCCAGCTCTTTCATTTGCAGCAAACTTCAGTTGTATTATTATAGCTCTAGGCAGAATGTTCCTTTTGTACCCAAGAAGTCCCTACAATGTTTAGTTAAGGACAAAAAGAGGAGTACTTGGGAGGGTATTAAGGAGATCTGAGGGCTTCAGGGCTAAAGGAGGCTATAGGGATGATCCTTATCAAACATTTGCTTAGGGATCCAGAGTTTTACTTTGTGACCACTAATTGCTTGTGCTGTAATAATAATATCATGCATTTGTAGGAATGTACAATTCATTCTTTCACATCTGACTTAATTTCTGCTAAGAGAAGAGCTTGCTTTCCCATTTTATTGATGAGAAAACAAAAGTCTAGAGTAGTTATGTGCTTCCTCAAGTTCGTATAGATAACAACAAAGGAGACATTGGATCTTGGCTTCTCAAACTATCAATGCTCTTTCCCAGTTTGAGTAAGTTATGCAAAAACCAGAAGTGTCCGAGAAGGTCAAGGGATGTGAATCCTTATATAAGTTCTAAAGGGAGCAGACTGAGTGAGGCTGAACCAGTATTTCTCCCATCTGTGTGAAGCAGCAAGTCATCCATGCCTCTGGTTTTTGCTGCGTGCATTCAGTGAATATTTATTAAATATGTATCTACTTTATAACAAGCACTGTCCAGAAAAAAGGGATACATTAGGGGACAACAAAAAAGTCTAAAACTGTGATTTCCAACCCTAGTGAAGCCACATGGTTCAAGTTTAGTACCTGAATCACTGAATCACAGCTTGTCCAACACAGCACTACAGATATATATGACAGGAGAGGGGCTCAAGGAAAAAAAGTGGAGAGGAGAGGGAACTATTGACTTGGCGACAGAATTGGGGGAGATGAAGTTTCCCCTTCTTAGTCACTCACTGTAACGTTTCCCTCCCACCCTATTTAATTTCATCATACCTCTTTTATTTTCATCCTATTACCTGTGCCATATGAGCTTACGTGATTTTTCATTGGTCTTCTCCTTCTCTTCTTCTCCTTCCCCTTCCTCTTCCTCCTTCTCCTCCTTCTTCTTTTTTTGTCTCTCTCTCCACTAGAAGATAAGCCTCAGGGAGATATAAATTGTATCTTGTTCCTTGCTATATGTTCAGTACATAAAACCGGCTGACTCATAGAAAACACTGGGTAAATCCTCGTCGAATGAAGAAAGGGGAGAGTGTGGTATGACATAAGGTAACACTGATTGGGCACTGATCATATACCATGCTCTATATATGCATTATTTCATTTCATCCTCACGGTATCCTTAGTTATTATCGTCCCCACTTTACAGATGAGAAAACCGAGGCACAGAAAAGTGATTACAGAGCTTGCTCACAGTCACAGAACTGCCAGACAGTCTGACCCCAGGGCCTGCCTTCTTGACTATTATGCCCTAATGCCCCTGCGTAGTAGCTGTGAGACACCCGGGAGGGATCATCGACCCCCTAGGATATCCTACAGTGTTCCTAGGTGCTAGACTGAGAGCTTCTCTACCCTGGTGTATAACTGTCACTTTGGATTGTGATATACTTACTCTTTCTATAAATTATAACAGATTCAAAGCTATGATTGTATGGTAAGTCCCTCTTCCCTTTTTTATTTTTATTTCTTCGGTGAGAACTGAAAGCCATGGAGTATAGCTAAAAAGGCAGGTCTTGCCCATCATTCACCAGCACTCTCATTCTGTAGTAGCTCATAGTCAGTAGATAGGGCTGTCTTAATAATAACCCTATTTCCCTGAAAAAGTGTTCAGTGGCGGAAAGATGTCACCAGCACGTAAGTTCACCCTTTGGACTGTGTCACACATACATATATCTTCTGTTATGAAGAATGAAAAACATGACTCTGATTTAATCTACACACCCCCCTCATTTTACTTATAAGTTATCTGAGACTCTGAGAGGGAGGGTGACTTATTCAAGGTCACACAGCCATTTTACTGGAGGCTTACAACAGACCGGTGACTCTAAGGCTTGCCATCGACACTGCCATTGATCCAGTTCAGAATTGTACCTGACACCTATTTACTGGCTGCATCAGTGATGCTCTTTCCATCAGCCCACCTGAAACTCTGCTTTTGTCCTTCTAAACCCTCCTCCACTTTCCCATGAATTTGCCCTCGCTCAGATCCTTCCTTGGGCTCTAGACATTGTGGGACTTGGTCTCCACCTCTACTTTTAAACAAGATACAAAGTTTATAATGTAATTATAAAACGGATTTCAAAATAATTTCAAAACCACCCACCATCCTATCAATCACCCTAATTCATTTTATTTCCACACTATAACTTCTACTGCAGTTTCCCTTCTCTTAAAATACCTAGATATGGTCTTCTAGCCCCAAATAGCCCTCATCCACTCCTCTTTCTACCTGAGGGGCCTACTAGCTAAGCCACTGACACAGAGAGAGAATTATAAACTCTGGGATGGGCCATGAGAAGTCACTTAATTTGAGCCCTAACTTTTGTAGATAGGGAAACAGAGGCCAAAAGAGACAATGACTCAACCACTCACACTGTTGATTAGTGGCATATATTGATTTATTTATAAATTTATTTATTTATTTATTTTTGGCCGTTTTGGGTCTTTGTTGCTGCGCGCAGGCTTTCTCTAGTTGTGGCGAGCGGCGGCTACTCTTTGTTGTGGTGCGCGGGCTTCTCACTGTGGTGGCTTCTCTTGTTGTGGAGCATGGGCTCTAGGCACGCAGGCTTCAGTAGTCGTGGTACGTGGGCTCAGTAGTTGTGGCTCGCTGGCTCTAGAGAGCAGGCTCGGTAGTTGGGGCGCATGGGCTTAGTTGTTCCGCTACGTGTGGGATCTTTCCCAGACAAGGGATCAAACCTGTTTCCCCTGCATTAGCAGGCAGATTCTTAACCACTGTGCCACCAGGGAAGTCCCCATAGTTGGGATTTAAACCCACTCTATCTTTCTAGTTCTCGTTTTCTTTCAGTTGTGTCCATCCATTCTCAAGAAGACCTGCTCTGGATGCCAAAGCCCTCCCAAGGCTTTGGGACAATAAAGCTTCATAAATGCCCAACCCTACTGGCCAGGACCCTCCCCTGTACTCAAAGGCTAAAAAGCCAGCCAGAGTCACAGTCTCTGAGCAGCTGCCATTTACAGAGTATCTAGCACGTGCCAGTCATTGCAGAGAACTCAGCAGAACTCCTGTGGGCTACATGCCATCATCCCTGATCTGCGGGTGGTGAAACCGAGGCATAGCGAGGCAAGGTGATTCCTCAGTCGCACGGCCGGTAGGTGGTGGGCACTTGTGAAGTGATCAGGTCCCAGCACCCATGTTTGTTTTTCCCACTGCATGTTTCCGTCTCTCAGGAGACCAAAAAGTTCATCAGCTAGAAAGTGGGATGCTTTTTTGCTCAGGTGGTATCTGAGAGTAACTTGACTTTTTCTATGAACCCTAAACTAGAACAAGGATTTGATAAAATGAGACAGAGCAGAGATAAATTGATTTGGAGAACTTTCATTTGTTCTTCTATTCAACGAGTATCTGGACAAGGAGTGTGACTCAGGGCCAGGGTTCCAGCTCTGCATCCCTCAGCTGAGGGTTTTCTTAGGATGTTTTCTTCTTCTCTCTTTTGACTCTGGAATTCCCATCTCTTGCGTGGGCAGGACAAACATGATGGACTTGGTGCTGCCTTCTGACTGATGGGAGCTATCCTCTCTCTTTGAAAGGCAACTCAGACTGTTCAAATCCAGTCTTCATGGAGAAAGACTCTTTTCCTATCCTCACTTTGGGGTGGTTAGTACTGTGAGCTGAGGGAAACTGTGGGCCTCAAGTAAAGGGCCTATGTGGCTGCCTAACCATATTTAAGGCTTGTAGGTTTAGGTTTTTCCCAAGCTGGGCTGCAGGGCTCTTAGAGCTACTTGTAATATCCAATTCACTGGAAGTCTGTAGTGTCCTTTGGAGCAAAATCCTGATAAAAATGACCTTGAGAATCAACTGGATTGAAAACAATAAGAATATCTGTCCTAACTGTAGAAATTTTGTTTCAAAGGATCTGCCGAGATAGCAGTACACATCCAGGGATGAGAGCCATTGTGTTTAGAAAAATGAAATGAATGCTTTGTGTGGGGTATACTTGCCCCATGTCCATCTTTTGGTCTTGTTACAAGAGAGGCAGCTGGCTGGGGATTTGTGCATTTGGAGGTCCTAGGACTAAGCCATACACCACCTCCTCATTACTGCAGGGTTTGTTTGAGGTACCGAGCCGGTCTCCTTACCTTAAGGACTTCGCCTTTGTAAGCAATCTGAGAACTTTGAAAGTGAAGGGGTGGATTAGAGAATGATGATGAGATAGCATCGTCCTCCCTCTCCTTCCCAGCCTCCCAGGAATTCAGATCTAAAAGGGAATCTCAACGCTTTCTGCTTTGGAGGCATCCCCAGCAAAGAGAATGCCCCAACTTCTCTTTCAATGAGACATGGAACAAAGCATACCTGCCTCAGTTTCTCCAAGGTCTCAAGAAGAGCTGAGATAATCGTGTTTCTGGGGAAGGAGAGGTGCAAGACATGCTTGGAGGCAGAGGAACAGCCTGGATGACCTCTCACCTCACTAGGTGCAGAAGCGGACAGAAATCCTGCATGTCATCCTGAGACTGACATCATTTAATTAATCTCATAACCTTCCTTGCTCAGGAGGTGCAGTTGCAGCTTTGAGAACCTGATAAAGTAGATGGGGCGTGTCATCAGTGTCTAGACACAGAGCTAGCTGTGATGCGTAGGCAACTGTACTCCGGGGTCTAGAGCTGCAGGGCAGAGGAGATGTATTAGAGGATGTGTATGCCATTTGCAATATTGAAACTGGATTCTTCCTGGCTGGGGACCCATCAACCTGTGGAGTCAGATCAATGCTCAGAGCACATGCAGATTCATGCTGGGTTTCCACACAGGCCTGCCGCCCTCACCCCGCCCCCACCCCAGCTTCTGACGGTCAGTCGTTCAATCAATGAACAATTACTGGGCACCCTGCTGTGTTCTAGGCACTGGGCTGCTGATTTATTTATTGCTGCTAAGTTCAAACTGTGCATGGGACACTGGGCTAGGTCTTCACTCATTCACAGGTGCTTTCTCAACCTGTAGTAGCCATTATTATTGCCTAAAGTAATGTTAAATTTTTGCCAGGTACTATTCTAAATGCTTTATATATATTTAGGTATTTGAGCCTCCCAGCAACCCCGTAAGACAGATATTATCATTATTCCAGTTTTACTGATGGGGAAACTGAGTCCTGATGGGGTCACAGAGGTAGTGAGGAGAAACTCGATTTAGGCTGTGTAACGCAAGTGTTAACACGTTAACTACCGAATGTGTGCTAGGTCCATATCATGATGTAGGAGTAAGGACATTGAAGTTGTTCAGGGTCTGGATGGTAGCATTCACACTGCCTCAGTTCAAAGCTTGTGTCCACTGCTTACTTCTTTTGTTTTTTTTATTGGAGTATAGTTGCTTTACCATGTTGTGTTAGTTTCTGCTGTACAGCAAAGTGAGCCACTGCTTACTTCTTGCAAGTCACTTCAACTCTCTGCGCCTCATTTTCCTCATCTATAAAATGAGGTAAATAATAGTTCTGATATTCAGACTTATTATTAAGATTGGATGACAGGGTAAGTGCATAGCACTTTACCAAGTATAGGGTGTGGCTTGTAGTTATAGATCAGAAAATATTAGTAACGATAATTATTAATAATTATAATACATAATACAGTAATATAATTATAAAATGACATATAGTAATACATATCTGCCCTTGAAAATTCATAGTCTAGTCAAGCAGAAAGAGTTTACACCCCTAAATCTTTTACATTCCAGCTAATTTATGTGTAAGAGTTGGGGGCAGACAAAGATGCACAGGTAAATGGTTCTCAATAGGTTCCTTGAGGGCAATGAACTTGTATGTCTTTTTTACTATATATGCATCCCCAGTTCCTAAGTATATCTTTCACAAAGTAGGTGAAACCTAAATATTACACATTTAATTAATCAATTGGCTCACCAATCAGTGCATGAGAAAACCAGCCCGAATCTGATCTATGTCTAAGTGTCACGGATCCATTATATTCTTGCTGGAGTTCAAAAAAAGAGAGAAAATCTTTAAGGCATCTTGAGGTCTGGACCTTAAAAGGGCTCTAAGAATGCATAGATGGGAAGTATGGTGTTGGGCATGTTTAGTGTAAGGGAATGACAAGACATTAAAAAGTTCAAGATGCATTTGGGAAGGCAGGGCTGGCTCAGTCTGACTGAGACAGAGTATGTTATTTATATGAATAATAGTATGAGACTGCAAAGGAGGCTTGGAGCTCGATTGCGAAGGGCTGTTAAGGAGTTCGGACTTTATCAAGTCATCATTAAAACTTTTCCACTAGTTGTGACATACCTGAATAAGCCTGGGAACTGGCTGGAAAGAAAAGGGTGTGACTAGAGCCTGGAATATTCCACAGAGACACTTGTAATAATCCAAGTGAAAGGCAATGAAATCCAAGAAAGGGGCAGTGTCAATAGAAAGGAAATTAGCTAGTCTATTACTGGGATTCTGCTAATAAGAAAGAGTGGAAGGGCTTCCCTGGTGGCGCAGTGGTTGAGAGTCCGCCTGCCGATGCAGGGGACGCGGGTTCGTGCCCCGGTCCGGGAAGATCCCGCGTGCTGCGGAGCGGCTGGGCCCGTGAGCCACGGCCACTGAGCCTGCGCGTCCGGAGCCTGTGCTCCGCAATGGGAGAGGCCACAACAGTGAGAGAGGCCTGAGTACCGTAAAAAAAAAAAAAAGAGTGGAAGAAGAGTCATTGGATAGACAACTAGCAGAGTCTACCTCTACTCAACCACCATCTCTGGGAGTTATACCACGGAAAGAACCTCGGCATCAGACGATTCTGGAATTTAACCCAGATCACTCCTACGGGCTATACGAGCATGGGTGGGTTCAGTGTCCTCTGTGAAGCTCTGTGTTCTCATCTTTAAGAAATGGATGGGGATGAGTATATATGCATTGTATTTGTAGCTGGGTGTATGCGTGTGCGCACGTTGGTGGGGGAGTGTGCATGTGTGTAAATCATCATGCCTGGCCTGAGTAAGGATCCTATATATGTAGGCAGCTTTTAGCCTTCTTTGTCACTTATTACTATACAATTGAAGAACAAAAACTGTGACATGTTTTGCCTTTAGAGGCCAGGTACTGATTCTAAGATAGAAGTGCATTTAGGAGAAGGTAACTGAACAAATCTCATTAATGTCCCTGAGCCTTAGTTTATTTATTTAGAACACAAGACAGTGATATCTGCCTCACAGTGTGGCTGAAAATGTAAAATGAGATATTAGCACATAAGACCCCTAGTATTGTGTCTGGTACATAATAGTTACAGATAGATACAGATAGTTACAGATAGTTAGATAAACAAAAGAAATTAAATGCTCTCGTTTTTGACCCTTTGAACACAAAAGCATTGGCAAACGGTTGAGGGAACATATACCCGCTTTTGAGAAACATCTAGAGGGGTATTCAGGTTGGGGTACATATCAATGCCCAATCTGGGGCCATCTGATATACCTGTGATCTACAAACCTATTAAAACTATGATTTTTCAGCAACAAGATCTGATATATTTGACCAAAAAAAGTGAATATCACCTAATTTCCCTCTGGAATTTAGATTTTTTCTGAGTTTTTTCACAAAGCTGCATCATGACAGGTAGCAGCCTATTTTGGGGAAAAAAAGCCCCGATTCCTTTTTTATTGCAGATGTCTGTTTCAAAGGAGAAGTTTTCCCCCCACCTGCTGCCTCTTTTCCCCAGAATCAATCACAGGTTATTTTGGTAACTCCATGCCTTTATCTCTCAATCACCACCCCAAATGTAGATGCAAATACTGCTTTCTTTGTCAAAAGCACCTCCCACGCTCACGTGGTGACTTAGCAGTTCCTCGCCTCCCCAGAGCTTGTGGCAAGCCTCCCATTTTCTTTCAAAGCTGGTCTTCTCTTTTGTTTTTTAACATCTTTATTGGAGTATAATTGCTTTACCATGGTGTGTTAGTTTCTGCTGTATAACAAAGTGAATCAGTTATACATATACATATGTTCCCATATCTCCTCCCTCTTGCGTCTCCCTCTCACCCTCCCTATCCCGCCCCTCTAGGTGGTCACAAGGCACCGAGCTGATCTCCCTGTGCTATGTGACTGCTTCCCACTAGCTATCTATTTTACATTTGGTAGTGTATATATGTCCATGCCACTCTCTCACTTTGTCCCAGCTTACCCTTCCCCCTCCCCATATCCTCAAGTCCATTCTCATAAAAACTTCTGGGAAAAAGCAACAGGATATAAAAGAAATAGACATAATGTCATAATAGATTATCTGGGCAGTCTCGAGTACTCCCTGGTGGCTAGACTGAGCAAAAGAACCCACCAAGTTGATGATGAGGGCAAGGAAGTTCTTGTGTATGAATACACATTGTGAAAACATTTTGTCTCCTTGATTAAATTTATTCCTAGGTATTTTATTCTTGATACTATTGTAACTGGGATAGTTTTCTTAATTTCCTTTTTGGATTGTTTGTTGTTGATGTATAGAAACACAACTAATTCTTTTGTGTGTTGATATTGTTCCCTGCAACTTTGGTCAATCCATTTATTAGCTCTAGTGAGTTTTTTGTGTGTATGTATTCTGATTTTTCTACATATAGGATCATGTCATCTGTGAATAGAGATAGTTTTACTTCTTTCTTTCAAATCTAGATGATTTTCATTTCTTTTTCTTGCCTAATTTCTCTGGCTAGAACTTCTAGTACAATTGGGAATAAGTGGTAAAAACAGGCATCCTTGTCTTTTTCCTTATCTTAGGTGAATCAGTCTTTCACCACTGAGTATGATTTAGTTCACTTTCTAATATCATTGAGTAATATTCCATTGTCTGATTTATTTTTAAGTTAAAATATTTGCTTTGTCTAGAATATATTTATTTTAAGGATTGAAGTAGGGATCTAGGTTATTTTCATATGGTTTCTAAATGTCTCAGTAAGATTTATTAATTTGCTTTTTCTCCACTAAAATGCATTTCCTGTATCATTATCTCTGTAAATTTATCTCTATATTTGTTTCAGTTTTTACATTGTCTATTTCCCTCTATTTATCTGTCTTTATTTGTGTGCTAGAACCACACTACTTTAATTATTATAGCTTTAGAATATTTCTTTATATATGATAACATTCATCCTCATCAAAGTTCTTATTTTTTCTTATTGTTCTTAAATATTTTTATTTTTATGTAAACGTTAATATAAATTACTTTGGTTTAAAAATGAACTTGTTGGTACATTTTAATGAAATTATACTGAATGTATAGATTAGAGATAATTAATAGTTTATATTAGTTTTATAATCCAAGAAAAGAATATTCCTTTCCATTTGTTTATGTAATATTTTGGGTCCTCTAATATCTTTTAAAGATTCTTTTCATGTATATCATAAGCATCATTTTAAAAAATGTATTTCTAGGCAAATCGAATCATTTCTTCCAGAACAGCTTTCATCTTTATTTGATTTTGAGGTTTGGAGTATCCCCCAAGCACCCAGTAAATCCGGTGTTATGATCCTTGTATTACGCACAGAGTATCAGAGCCAATATTCATACCAAAGTCTGTCTGACTCCAACATCTGTGTTCTTAATCACAATGGTATAGCACATGGTTGAGGGGGAAGGACTGAGCTGCACTTAGCAGGTCAGTCTTTCCCAAAGAAGCTTGGAACATACACCCACTGTCTAGGTATAGAGTTGGACCGTTGAAGCTTAACTAATAACAATAAAATACAGGCAGCCATTCCCACTTCCTTTGTTTAAGAACTGTCTTCAAAACCAGTCAAGGCCCTCCCCTTTCTATCCCCCACCCCCAGCATGACTCATCTATCTATTTCAGCACTGAAGGTTTAGGAGAAGAAAACACATCCTACTTACACTCATGAAGGAAGTGTTGATAGAGGAGATAATCTTTGAGTTGAGCCTCCAGGATGCCAGAAGGTGGAGAGGTATAGCCTGGGACATAGTGCATTCCAAGATTTTTAGTAAAAGTTAGATTTTACTCCACAATGATACTATTGGTGATGATCAGGAGCATGAGTCAGAATGAAGGAGGTGGGAAGCTATGAAGTAAAAATGTAAAATTTCTTGAATAGTCAGTGTTACTGGAAAGATGTGGAAAAAACACTTAAAAATTCATATCAACAGATTTATGGGGTCTTGGTTCTGAAATCTTTGCAACACCACACAGCAAACAAATTTTGCCTGTCTGTTGAATCCAATATGTAGAGATACTACTCTTTAATGAAGTGGTACTTTAAAGAAAATATAATTTTAAAACACTTTAGAAGAAAGTTCTCCATGTGGTAGGACATTTCAGGCCATGCTTTCATACTGCTTGAGGATTTAGATTTAGTCTCTGAGCATTTGGGAGTCTTCAACCTATGAAACACCTATAGAGAAGGAACTAACGTTAACATTTTGATACATTTCCTCTTCTACCTATTATCAGTGTGTTTGTGTGTTTGTATGTTTCTGTACCAGGCTCATTCTGCAGCCCGCTTTAATTTTTTATATAACAGTATGCCTCATATAATCAAACATGTTTCTCAAGATATTATTTTATAAGTTTGCAGCATTCATATCATGAAGGTACCATGATTACTTTTCTTCTTATTTTTCTTACATGGGACAATGTTTTATTATTAAACATGAGGCTGTGAAAAATATATTTACGTTTTGTTCAACTCTGTGGACAAAATCTAGCCAATATTCATTTATTGCTTCTACCTTGAAATACAGGCTATGGACAAATGTATGAATCAGAGGTCCTTGGGAGCTCACTAATGCCAGTGGCTTTTCTCTGTTTACTCTGAGATGGACCAATGGACAAATGCTTCTGGCGATAACCCTGACTTCCAGAAAGATGAGCTAGAAGAAGAATATAATAATAAGAACAACACAATAGCAATAATAATACTAACACTTATAAAGCACAAACCAATAGCCAGGCATTATCCCGAACGCTTTCCATAATGTCTGAGTTAATCGTCACAACAACCCTGTGAGATATTGTCACCACTTAATGGGTAGCTAAATGAAAACACAGAGTTTAAGTGATTTGCACAAGGTTGAAGAGCAAATAAAATGGCAGAACCAGGGCTCAAGCCCAAGTGCTCTGGCTCCAGAGTTTATGTTCTAACAGCTGCACCCAACTCTCTATTGAGACCACAGAATCTGATACACATGACTGGTAAAGACAGAAAGGAGGGCAGGATGAAGGTGAATGACAGGGGGGAGGCTACAAGGATGTAAACGCACTGTGTCGGTTACTTCCGTATATCTTACTTAAGTCTCCAAATAACACTGAATGATAGAAATATTTATTCCAATTTATAGGTGGGTAAATTGAGGCTCAAAATGTTGATTTATTTGCCTAAAGAGACAGAGCTTGCTTTGGATGGAGCCCGCGGTGTCTCCAAGTGAGCCTCCCAGGAGAGTCCCCACGAGAGCTTTTAAAAAAGGCTTTACAGTCCAGATTTGGTCTTCATTTGGGTGCATCTTTAAGGCACCCCAAGCCTTTTGCATGCTCATCCACAGAGCATCTCCCAGGCTTGCATGGCAAGGAGACATTTGTCATCAAAAATGGCTCTCCAGGCACCCAGCCAACCTGGTGAGGACCAAACCTGCTGAAGAATTGCTCACCACCTGATTTTATTGACTCTAACCCCAAATCATCTTTCTTTAAATAGGCTGTTTTCAAAGGGTGAGTGGAGAGAAGTGACATTCTATCACACAACAGCTAAGACAAATAGTCAAAGAGGTTGGCAGCCTTTCTGAGGTTACAGATGCGGAATTAACCTATACATCCATCCTACAAAGTGGGAAGACACAGGCAAGTGAGATGTAACTGGGGAAATAAAAAAATGATTCTTACCCAAAGTTCAGACAGAAAGCAGACAATGCCAGAGGAATCTATTACAGTCTTGGGCAAGCATCTTGAATTGTTAGAAGAGCCACAGGCTTGGCTTCCTCTAGCACCTTTCATCTCTGAGCTCTTTACACCATATAAATACATGGAGCTCTGTTTACTTAGTGCTGTGAAGTTGTCACCTCTGAGAGAGAATATAACAGTCAATTAGCACCAGTGCCACTACCTCTAGCATCTAAACTTCCCTCTTTTAAAATTTTCACAGACAGGAGGGCTTCCTCAGGAAGCCACTTGATGACTTGGCAATCGGTCAAACCCTTTGGTGCATTCACTGTGCTCAATCTGCCCTGCACCCACTACTCTGACATCATCTCTTGCCATCCACCCCTGTAATCTCTACACTTCAGCCACCTTGGTCTCCATTCCAATCCTCCCCGTCTCCAAAACCTTTTCTGCCTCAGCATTTTGAATCATTTCTCCCTTCCACTTTTCACAAGAATGTCCCTCTTTCATCCTTCAATTCTCAGAATATAACCAATCCCCATAAATATCTTCTCTGTCTCCATTATGTAAAGTAGCATTCTTGTCCCTCTCAACCCCGGTTATTCTCTGTCACCTCGCTTGGTGTCTTTGTAGAACTTATGGAAATGTATCCTCTTCATGCATCTTCTTGTTTATCATCTGTCTCCCTCATTAACCTGGAGCTCCATAGGAACAAGGGTCTTGTCTATCTTGTCTTCCTTGCTCCCCTCATCTCCTTGTATCTTAACACCCAGTAGAGTGTTTGGTTTGTCGGAGAAACTCAATTTAATAACATGTATCTGAATGAATGAATCTATGAATGCATTAAAAATATTAAGGAGCCTTGTCATTTAATTGAGCTTTCCTTTCCTTATGCTGTGGCTTAAGCCATTTTCTCTGTTTCAGTTCCCAGTAGAAGTGGAAAATATCCATCGAGAGAATGTGGGCAAGAGGAAAAGCACACTAGAACTGGAAATAAAAGAACAGATTCTAAGTCTTATCTCTGTTACTAAATTACTGAGTATTTTACAGAACTACAAACTCTTAAAACATCAGTTTCCTAAGGGAGTTAATGGGGTTTCTGGGCAAAGGTGGCGTGCTCAGTTTGAATTACACATCTACATTCCCCCCAATACTCATGAAATTAATAAAAATGGTAAAAGCCACAAAAATTGCTAGCAGCAACTTTATAATGAAAGGGATCCAATTTAAAACCTTAAAAAATGAGAATGAGGAAAAGAAACAGAATATTCTGTCAAAGAGCAGCAGCCTTACCCAGCTTGAATTCACTAAAGTAGTACTGGGTGTTGGTGGCGGGGAGAGGGGAAGTCAATAAAATGCTTATCAATGCTTCCTAGTTTAAGGAGATATGGCCTGAGGAGCTGCCCATTAAAAGTTATAGAACAGTTTTCAATCTTGGCTACTTACCAGAGAATTCTTTTTGCTGAGACCAGTGGAACCATTAAGTTCTACCTTTTTCTTTTCAGCCCCCCTAGACCTACGTAGGCATAATATCCAAAGTGTGAATTAATTTTCTCATGGCATTAAAATATACCTTCAACTAAGGGGAGAAAACTTAGATCTTGGGCATTAATGAGAGAGACACCGATATAGAAATGGAAGGGGTGGGAAAGAGAGAGAGACAGAAAGAGAGAGAGAGAACCTTGGTGATCTAACAATTTCTATAGAAAAGTCTTCTCACTGCCCTACCTCACATTCTTCTTATGTATGTATATATAAAAGTGCATGTAAGCAATGCCCAGACTCAAGCTCTTACTCATCAGAAAGATAAGCAATTTTCAGATAAGGACCAAAAGGGCAAAGCAAATTCACTCATATATATACTTCAGATAATAGACATGGAAAGAGCACCCAGGGTTAGTATGAACAGGAGGCTTATAAAAACGTTGCAACGCTGAAAATCTACTAATGTAATTAAAAGACAAGAAATAGAGAAACATGCGATATGGTTCACAAAAGACAGGTGAAGAGACCTGTTGGAAAGAAAACATAGCTCACAGAATTGCATGAGGAGTACTTCAAGCTATACAAAAAAACTAATTAAAAGAAGATTTCAATAATATGAAAGCTCAATGTGAAGATAATAGAAAACAGAATGAGATGAAAGGGCTATTGCAGACTTCAGGAAACAAATTGAGACCCAAAACAACATTATTATAAAATTAATTGATTAAATAGAAATCACAAGAATAAAATAGGCTCAGCTACAGGTAAAATAACTGTACAGAAAAACAGCTTTAGCTATAAGCACATGAATAAAGAAGACACTACACAAGAGACTAAGAAATGAAAAAGGAGATAATAAATGGGTTTTTTCTTTTTTACCACCACATGGAGAGAACCTACTTCAGTATAAGACCAACAGAGAAAAAATGGGGGCCAAGAGATAATAAAGACAAATTCCAGACAGTATCACTTAATCACCTGGTTCGACTGTGGCTGAAACTAGAAATTCCTGCTTTGGACTTTTTAGTTACCAGAGCAATAAATCCTCCACTTCTTTGCATAAGAACGTCTTAGTTATATTTTTTCACTTGCACCTAAAAGCAAACTTCTTAATAAAATGCTTAGAGCAAAATGATCTGAAGTAACATTGTAAGCTTTCAGTGTCTTATTTCCTCCCCTGCAACATGAAGATGATAATTACATCTACCCCATAAGGTTGCTGTAGGTGCACATGTGTGATACTTAGCACAATGCTTGGCACATAGTGGACGGTGTTCATCAAAGCTATTGAGTTCTAAGTGAATTCCACTATGCTATTCTACCTAAAGTGAAGAGATAAATTGTTTTCCTATTATTTGGTCTTGAAAGATCTTATTGGCTAACTCTTATATGGAAGTTAATGTATAAGAGGGATTTTGCTAAGCATTTTTACATACATTAATTTGTTTAAATCTTACAAAACTTATGGAGTAGATTATTATTATGATGTTATTATTCCCACTCACTCTCATTTTTCAGAGGCACAAGGAGGTTAAGTAACCTCAAGATCACATAGCTAGTTAGTGATGGAGGGGGCATGACTCCAAAAGCCATGCTCTTTGCCAGAACCTCACGTTGACACAAAGACAGCTCTGTAAGAACTTGTTGCAGTAGGAAAGAATCATTAAGGATTCCTGAGCCAAGAAATGACATTATAGGAGTAAGGTATGAATTCCAGGCAAAATAATTCAAAAATTTCAAAGTGAGATGCTATTGCAGCCGTGTCTGTCAGGCATGTCTGTGAATGAGTATATCCTGTCCACCCTCTCAAAGGGAACTAAGACAAGACATCCTGTGGGTTCAAGTTTCAGTGCCTTGGAGAGAAATTTAGGTGTCAGCCAAACTCTACCTGATGACTTCCAAGCAATCCTGCTTCTAGCATCTAAATTAGTCCTTCGGCAAAGATAATTAAAATGTACATAGAGAAAATATGCTTTATCGAGAAAATTTCTGAAGTTCATGAAATGCGACTCTTTTGTGCTGTATAGTCAATCATCTTAACAATATAACAAGTTACCATTGTGCATCTCAAATGAAGGAAGAACAATAAAAAGCCAAGGAAGTGCTGTTAGTGGTTGGAATGAAGGCAGCTGGCTCACTGAGCTGTGGGGGGTAAAGAGGTGCTGATACAAACCTGACGGCAAAAAGATGGGGGTGGAAGACAGAGGGCGGATGCCAAGGAGCTGTCTAAGTAAGCAAACAAGAGCAAGGAAACAAGAGGACACATTCAAAGGAATGGGAAAAGGAAGAAGAGTATCTTCCATTGACTAAGAGCCTACTATATCTGGGCAAAGTTAGGATTTTTCAATGTATTTTTCTACACCTTAAAACAGTCATGATGATGATACAGTTATTTTTTCTTACTTTACAGATGTAAAAATAGTAAGAAAGAAAGGGCGAGATGTGGAGGGAAGGAATGTGTAAAGCAAGGATGTGGGGGAGAGAGAAGTGAAAGAGAAATGAGAAGCAAAAGATCAACATATAAATGGAGAGGTTAAAAAAAAGAGAGGGGAGAGAAAGCAGATAGTGTTCTTAAAGAAGTACCAAAAAAAAAGGAAGAAAACCATGTAAATCTAAACCCCAGTAACCCTAAAGATAGGACACATTGAACTCTTTTTTTTCCAAGAGCTGTTCCATGGAAAGAGAGAGATTGTTTCAATTCTTGTCTGTGCAGAAGACACATAAGGAAGAAGAGATAACACACTAGTTGAGAAGGGGGCAGAGTTTTGGGAGCTGCTTCCAGGAAAAAGTTATCAGAGGATCTGCTACAATGACCTAGATCAGCGATCCCCAACATTTTTGGCACCAGGGACTGGTTTGGTGGAAGACAATTTTTCCATGGATGGGTGAAGGGGGATGGTTCATGTGGTGATGAAAACAATGGGGGATGGTTCAGGCGGAAATGCAAGCAATGGGGAGCAGCAGAGGAAGCTTCGCTCGCTTGCCCGCCGCCCACCTCCTGCTGTGCAGCCCAGTTCCTAAGAGGCCACAGACGGGTACCCGTCCACGACCTGGGGGTTGGAGAACCCTGGTCTAGATCATGGGTGATTGGAGAACCTGCCTTCTTTCTGCAGTGATCCTTTCTCTTGAAAGAGATTACCAAGCAGTTCTGAGGACCAATTATCCCACCCAACTCTTCAAACAACCTTAGGAGGTAGATACTGTTATTAACACCATCACAAAGCTAGTAAGCAGCTGAGAAAGGATACAAATCTGGTGTATTTAACTATAAACCTGATGTTGTAAACACGGTGGCTTTTGTTGTTGAATGAATAGAAAGAAAACTATTATAATTTACTCATCTTATGAGGATAGCAGGATAAAATGCTCAGCCATCTTCTTTATTTGCACTGCTCAGGCCACTTTGGATGAATAGTTCAAGGGCTGATCTGGAGGCATGCCTTGCTGAAACGTTTATGCCAGAGTTTACAAAGGCACCACCCACTGGTTGCAATCATCCTGTAAATACGTTTTGTTTGGACTCTACAGTGTTTCTTTTTAAAATTGAATGAGTTGCAAATGTTAAAACATTAGGAGATTTCACATAAAATCCTAGATATGCTTCTCCTTACATGGTGGACCCTGAAGCTACAGAAGACCCTAGTAAACAGAATCCTTCTCTTTTATAAGAGGACCAGCAGAAGTCCAGAAGCTGATGTCTGTTGGCTCTCAGCCAACCAGTGCTTCCTTGTGGAGTAAATGCCCTGACTCGCCAGACCTTGGTCATATGTCCACCATCCCTGTACCTGGGGGTGTGGTCATTTCCATTAAAACCACAGGACGAGTGAGTTGGGGAGAGTGGCTTGTCAGAATAAAACCAGGATAGTGTCACAAGAAGGGGAGGATATGGATATTGTAAAAACAGATTTCTACTACCATTCTTAATAAACAGCCTCTACCACTAAAAACTTTTAATGTACAAATAAAAGTAGGACAATAAACAAAAGTGATTACAGGTATGATCTTGGAGATCTTTAGATGTGGCTGTGAGTGAGTTGCTGGACTTCACTGATGATAAACACAATACAGGTACCTGAGAACAACTCTGGGCATTTTCGAGGGTCCAGGCATGAAGGTATTCTGTATCACTAAAAGCACACTGGGTCTATTCAGACACGTCTTGGTTAATACTGTTCAATAACAATAAATTAGGAGTTTGGGATTAACAAATACACACTACTACATATAAAACAGCTAAACAACAAGGACCTACTGTATAGCACAGGGAACTATATTCAGTATCTTATAATAACTTATGACGGGAAAGAATCCAAAACAGAACACACACACACACACACACACACACACACACACATATAATAAAACTGAATTACTTTGCTGTACACCTGAAAATAACACAACAGTGTAAATTAACCATACTTAAATTAAAAAATGGTTAATAAAATAAATACTGTTCAATAACAGAGGTTATCTCATTTACTCTCCAGAGGGTGAAACCCGAGAGGTGAAGTGGATGCCAGCTTGGGAAAAATGCTTCCTCTCCAACCCTTGCAGCCTGCCTAATATTTGAAGAAAGGGCACAGGGAAGCGATTCAAGGAGAGAAAGTCAAATGTACCTTATTTTACCAATATCCTACTATTTTACAGAAACAATTTATATTTACTACTTCATTCAATCCTTACATCAACCTTGTAAGTTAGAGGGGTTTTAGCACTATTAAAGATGGGGAAACTGAGTCTAGAAATTTCTATGTACTGTGGTCAAGGTCACATATCTAGGTGCTTATTGTTTTTGAACTCGAGCATAGATATTGATCCCCCACTGCCCCTCTTCTGAAATTTTCCCATTAAAGCATTTATCACACTATTACATTTGCTCATTTACTCACACCTAACATCACATTAGACTGCAAATTGCTTGTAAGTATACATTGTGTCTATTGTATTTGTCTGTGTCACAACTATACCTAACAAGGTGTTTGGCTCAATAGATAATTTGAATGAATTTCGTGAAGTGGGCTTTCTGGGTTGGAGGCTACATGTGATTTTTTAGAAAGTGTAACAGGCATTGCCAGACAGCTTCCCAGATAGACTGTAGCATTTCTTATTTATAACAGAAACACATGAAAGAATCCCTTCTCCTCATATCTTTGCCATACTTGTGTGTTAACACTTTTAAATACTTATACATGCAAGGATCTTATCACATGTTTATTGGCCACTAATTTCTGTTCTTGTGAATTGCCAAATTGTGGCAGAGTCTTCCAGCTGATCATTGAACCCTACTTCCTCTTTTTCTGGAGCACACAAAGAGACTACACTTCCCAGCCTTCCTTGCAGTTCACTATGGCCATGTGACTGAGTTGTGACCAATGGAATGTGATAGGAAGTAATGTGTTTCTTCACTCCCAGGTTTGTTCCTCCAAATCCTCCCATGTGTGATCCTTCATTCCTTTTCCCCCAACTGTCATCCTAATGCAGAGGACTCGGGCCCTAGAGAAGGACACAGCTACAAGATGGAAGGAGCCTGGTTCTGTAATAACCACAAGGATGGCCACTTAATGCACAGAAAGATCCATTCTAGTCTTCATGGAACTGATACAGACACCTGTATTATGTTCAACTATGGAGACTTGGAGGTCATCGAGCACCTATCCCTATCTTTAATATGACTCTATTGATATCATTTGGCCTTGATATTTTGTATTTTGAGTTGCTTGTTTTTTTTCTAAACATTTCTGAATCACCTGTATATAAACATTAACTTTTATTTGCAATGTTTCAAATTTATATTTTTCCCAATCTATTGCTTGTCCTTTGATTTTATAATATCTTTCTCCTGCATTTATTTTTTTCAGTAGTGGTTTTTGAATGTTCTCTCTTATTTAAGAAAATTTCCTTCAACCTGAGGTCTTACAAATATTTTCCTTAAGTGTGTATTCATATTTTATGAATTTTACATCTTTTGTCCAGCTGGAATTTATTTCTATACATTGTGTATAGTAGGGATTAAGTTCTGTAGCTTCCTACATGGATGACCTGTTATGCCAGAAGCTTTTATTAAATGGACCTTTATTTTCACATTTAATTAAAATATCATCTATGTCAGATGTTAAATTTATTTATATACCAGGATCTATTCTGTGTTCTCTATTACTTTCTACTACAATATCTATTATTATGCCAATACAGTTTTGATTAGAGAATCTTTAGAGTATGTTTTTATATACGTGATAGCATAATTCCTTCTCCTCCATTCTTCTTTTTTAAAAAAAGCACAAAATTTTTTTAGTGAACTTATTTTGTCCCATTCCTCTGAAAAATAATCAAAGCAAAAAGAAAGAAAAAAATAAAACATGGGAATTCTGATAGCAATTTTGGTAAATAGTTTTATTAATTTGGAAAGGGTGGATGTTTTATGATACAAAGTCATCCCATTCAGGAGCATGCTATGTCTTTCCATTAATTCAGATCATGTTTTATGTTCTTCAATAAAATTTTATAGTTTTATTCAGGTAAGTGCCATGCTTGCTAAATTTATTCATAGGTATTTTATAGTTTTTATGACTATTGTGAGTGGGCCTCTCCTCCTCCCACTTTCATTTCTAACTGTATATTTTTAGTATTGAATGATCTTTGATTTGTTGCTTCTATAATTCACACTACACTAGGAAGCCCTCCCCATAATCATTGCCATAGAGAATGTGGAGGAATGAATGTTTCCAATGTTCCTTTATTCTGGCAAAATCCAGAGCGTCACAAACTATGCATTCTAGTTGGGATATTCTGGGAGCCAGGTTTAAAAAGTGCCGTGCTACACATATCTAAAGAATGGATGAATGATCAGGGAATGGACAAAGGTTGAGTTAAACCAACTTATCTGTTCCAGCTGAGCTGCTCCCTCCTGACAGTGCAAGGTAAATATCTTGGGTAGGATGTCTCTTGGGTAAGAGTCAACACCTAGGCAGATATAATTGAGTGTCAGAGCAAGCTCCCAGTGATAAGCTTAGGATGAGCTTGGCCTTCATGATGAGGACATGAAAAACAGGACAAAGAACACCATGCATGGGACCAGTAAGGGGGCTGAGAATAAGGCAAGTAATAAGAAATATTCAAATGCTCAACAGAATAATTGAGCAAAATGAGAATTGGAGACCAATGGAGGGCACAGACAAATAGACATGTTCAAAGTCTCGTTGTGCAAGGTACAGGTCACAAGTTCAATTGTATTTCTATATATAAGCAGTGGACAACTAGAAAGTTTTTAAAAATGAAATACATAGGGTTAATTTTGCTAAAAGATGTATAAAGCCTGTACACTAAAAATAATTTTTTAATTGACAAAATAGATCAAAAAGACCTAAAAATTGGAGAGATACACAGTGCTTGTATGTCCGAAAACCCAATATTTTAAAGATGCTTATTTTACTCAAACTCTAATCAAAATCCCAGCAAGCTATTTTCTTGTAGTCATTGATAAGCTGATTCTAAAATTGATATGGAAATTCAAAGAATTTAGAATAACCAAAACAATTTTGAGGAACAGAGTTAGAGAACTTATACTATCCGATTTCAAGACTTATTACAAAGTTAGAGGAATCAACACAGTGTAGCATTCTTGTAAAAAAAAAAAAAAAAATATATATATATATATATATATATATATATATATATATATAAAATATCAGTGGAACAGAATAGAGAGTCATAGACCCATACATCCATACATAATGGTCAACTGACTTTCATGATGCTGAGGCAATTCACTGGAAGAAAGAATAATCTTGTCAATAATAATCGGTTAGCTATTAAAAAATACGTAATAAATAAAAAAGAACCTCAATACTTGCCTCGCATACAAAATTTATGCATAATTAATTATGGATCTAAATGTAAGAGCTAAAATATAATACTTCTAGAAGAAAACACAGGAGAAAATCTCAGTGACCTTAATTTTGGCAAATATTTCTATAATAAAACACACACACACAGACACACACAAAACCCAGAAACGATGAAAGAAGCAATATCAGTAAATTAGATTTTATTAAAATTTTAACATGTTATTCTTTAAAAGACAGGAATCAAAAGGCAAACCACAAACTGAGAGGGAATATTTTCAAAAAATATATTTGACAAAAAACTTGCGTCTAGACTATATAAAGAACTCTTATAATTCCATAATAAGAAAACAATCAACCTAGCAAAGTAATGGGCAAAATATTTGACATACACTTCACCAAAGAAGATATATGAATAGCAAATAAGCACATGAAAATGTGCTCATCATTAGTCAAGAAATGGGCAGAAGACCTAAATAGACATTTCTCCAAAGAAGACATACAGATGGCCAAGAAGCACATGAAAAGCTGCTCAACGTCACTAATCATGAGAGAAATGCAAATCAAAACTACAATGAGGTATCACCTCACACCAGTTAGAATGGGCATCATCAGAAAATCTACCAACAACAAATGCTGGAGAGGGTGTGGAGAAAAGGGAACCCTCTTGCACTGTTGGTGGGAATGTAAATTGATACAGCCACTATGGAGAACAGTATGGAGGTTCCTTAAGAAACTAAAAATAGAATTACCATATGACCCAGCAATCCCACTACTGGGCATATACCCAGAGAAAACCATAATTCAAAAAGACACATGCACCCCGATGTTTATTGCAGCACTATTTACAATAGCCAGGTCATGGAAGCAACCTAAATGCCCACCGACAGACAAATGGATAAAGAAGATGTGGTACATGTATACAATGGAATATTACTCAGCCATAAAAAGGAATGAAATTGGGTCATTTGTTGAGATGTGGATGGATCTAGAGACTGTCATACAGAGTGAAATAAGTCAGAAAGAGAAAAACAAGTATCATATATTAACGCATATATGTGGAATCTGGAAAAATGGTACGGATAAACCGGTTTGCAAGGCAGAAATAGAGACACAGATGTAGAGAACAAATGTATGGTCGCCAAGGGGGGAAAGCAGGGGATGACTTGGGAGATTGAGATTGACATATACACACTAATATATTAAAAATAGATTACTAGTAAGAACCTGCTGTATATTAAAAACAAAATAAAATTCAAAAAAAATGATAATCTCTATAGTAGCCAAACAACTCCCACATTGAAACTACTTTATTGAGATTGATAAAGCAGGTATTTTGGATTCATATGCTTTTGTGTTTCTCATCAATAACTACTGATAATAGAACTGCACCTTTATTATGCCTTTAAGTGTCAAGTTATTGAAATAAAGATTCTTTTCAACGGTAATAAAAATGTCCTATTTTCTTAAAAAAAAAAAAAAGGAAAATTGGGACACTGTTATCAGATCTATGGAGGGAATGGATTCAAGACACATTTAGTCAAGAGTTCTTCACCAGTTGCTCATCACAGGATTCTAGGTGGATTTGGTGACATATCAGCTCCAAGCCCCAGTCTGGAGTAGCTTCTCGTAGAAGGGCTGGCTTAGGAGCTAGTGATGCTTTCATCCTGCAGGTATGGCTTTTGAGAGGAACCATTCACAGATAAAAGTAAGCTGGTAACTTGTGTTGAAACCATCAACTTCAGAATGACTTTAATTCCTCCAATTTTGAAGGTCCTGAAACAACTGAAGCTGATGAAAGAAGTGAAAGTACTTGGGCTCCACAGTAAATATTCTGCAAAGGTGGCATCTGCCTAGGACCATAACAGTGCTAAGATGAGCACATAGAACACCAAATACTAATTAAACAGGGAGTTAAAAGTCAGAAAGAATGAGAGCAGCAAATGTTGGCAAAGGCATGAGCAACTGGTGTTCCATCTTGCTGCTGGGGTATAAAACGGTGCAACCACACTAGGCAGACTGAATGGGGAAGCAGATTGTGGTAAAGTCACTACACTTGAAAACTACTGAGCAGTGGGCTTCCCTGGTGGCGCAGTGGTTGAGAGTCCGCCTGCCGATGCAGGGGACGCGGGTTCGTGCCCCGCTCCGGGAAGACCCCACATGCTGCAGAGCGGCTGGGCCCATGAGCCATGGCCGCTGAGCCTGCACGTCCAGAGCCTGTGTTCTGCAACGGGAGAGGCCACAACAGTGAGAGGCCCGTGTACCGCAAAAAAAAAAAAAAAAACTACTCAGCAGTAAAACGGAATCAACAACAGGTACACACACATGGATATAGCCCAACATTCACAAATCTCAAAAAAATTATATTGAGGAAAAGAAGAAAAACACACACTCAAAACTTATTTTATGATTTTATTTCTATGGCTTTCCAAGACAGATAAAACTTATCTATGATGACAAATGTCAAAAAGTGATTGCCTCTTGCAGAGGGAACACTGGAAAGGGGCATGAGGGAAATTTCTAGTATGTGAAAATGTTCTCTGTGTTGTTTGGGTGGTGGTTACATGGTTGACATCAGACTGAACACTTAAAATCTGTGCAGTGTATTGCATATAAACCATACCTCAATGAAAAATTTAAAAACATGTGAATAGTAATAATAAAGTAATTTTTGTTACTATATTTTTAAATTTTTTAAAAGGATTTTATTGATTTTTAAATATTTTTTAATTTTTAATTTTTAATTTTTTGGCTGCCTTGGGTCTTCATTGCTGTGCGCAGGCTTTCTCTAGTTGCTGCGAGTGGGGGCTGCTCTCCGTTGCGGTGCCCAGACTTCTCATTGCAGTTGCTTCTCTTGCTGCGGAGCATGGGCTCTAGGTGTGTGGGCTTCAGTAGTTGTGGCACGCAGGCTCAGTAGTTGTGACTCCTGGGGTCTAGAGCACAGGCTCAGTAGTTGTGGCGCACGGGCTTAGTTGCTCCGTGGCATATGGGATTTTCCCGGACCAGGGCTCGAACCCGTGTCCCCTGCATTGGCAGGCAGAGTCTTAACCACTGTGCCACCAGGGAAGCCCCTAACATAACACTGTAAATCAACTATACGGCAATAAAAATGTTTTAAAAATGAATATAATATGAATACTAATTCTTCAGAGTTGAGGTAAGGACTCAGTGAGATAATTCGGGTGAGAAGTAAATAAAAATTATTTTAGTACTACTACTAAAATTTATAGTTAATTTAATAATAATAATTAATAGTAGTACTAAAATAGTACTACTATTAATTTTAGTACTAAAATAATTTTTTAATATTCTTTTCCCATATAGGTTGTTACAGAGTACTGAGTAGAGTTCCCTGTGCTATACAGTATGTCCTTACTAGTTATCTACTTTATATATAGTAGTGTGATAAACTGGGAGATCGGGAATGACATCTTCATTTTTTAGTCGAAAGAATTGAGACTCAGAGAGTATGGGACATGCCCAAGCTCATGCACGAGTCAGTAGCAGAGCTGGAATCCAAAACCAGATTTTAGAGTCTGAGACCTTAGCTGCTGCCTCATAACATCTAGCACCTTGGATCTGAGTCAGAGGCGTGCTGCTTCTGGGACACCTCCCACGTGAAAGAGGCCATCTTGAGTGAATGTGAGATCACAGAGCCCATGGCCTGGTGTGAACAGCTGGAGACAGAAGACAAGTGAAAGCTTCTCTTGGGGCCCGCATGGTGGCCTCCTATCCACAGAACTGGTCTGCCTCCGGGCAATTTTGTTAGACCAGAGCATGTAGTCTGAAAGAAAGCATGGAGTCTTCAGGACCTCCCAGCATCCTGAAGGGATTTATTTTGTCCTCTGGTATCTCTTGAAAGCTCTTCTTCATCTTTCAAGATGTTTGCTTTTCTGGAGTAAGTTGGAGAGAGATCGTCTATAATGTCAGCCCCTTGAGTGTGGAGATCTTTTCTGTCTTATTCATTGGTATCGCTCTAGGGTAGAATAGCCCTCAGTAATGATTTGGGGTTTTAAAAAATCCATCCACCCCTCCTTCCATTCTTTCATCAACCCCATGCCTTCTGACAACTGTCTGTTGGCATGTACTATCACTCATGGCCATTTAGACCTTCCAGAAGGCATCTCTAAGACCCAGATATTTGCTGGTGCTGATGGTCTTTCTCCCAGACACTGAGAACAGTGGATTGCCATGGCGCCCTGCACAGGCCAAATGGAACAGGATCCCCAAGCTCTCCTCCCTTGGCCTCATGCCTGTTCCTGGAAGCATTTGACAGGGTTAAGATTTGATTTGATACCCCACTGGGGCACCGTTCAGGAACTCAATTGTGCCAAGCGGTGGAGTAGCACTTATTGGTTTCAGAGGGGATGGAAAACAATTTAAGCAACCTCTGTTCTCTTCAGCCCAGACACACACCATTACTCTGTTGACTTAAGAGCAGCTGCTGACACTGAGCAGAGACGGGAGCTCTCTATGCAATCCTTCCCTCATCTGTCTCCAGCACATCAAGGAAAAACGGCGTGCACAGATCAGTCAAAATCCTTTCTTGGGACTATCTTGCTAATTCAAGTCCTGGCTGCTTTTCTCAGGGAAGGCCGGGTGAGGCTGGGAGATAGCAGAAGTCCTTGAGCCTTGAGGGGATGAAAGGCAGGGAGAACGTCAGAGCTTTTTTCTTTAAGGGTATAACTTAGGCTGCAGGGAAAGCTGAAAAACTGGAGAAGAAAAGGGAGTGAAGAGGTGACGAAGTGATTTAACTGAGACTAAGTGGGTGGATGTCTTTATTGCAAGCAGGAAGAGGCACTGGCTCAAATTTACTTTCCAAAGTCCAAAGAGCAAAAGAAAACAAAAAACAAACAAACAAAAACAGTTCAATGCAGACCAGGATAATATCCAGGATGTGATAGCTTTATATGTTAACTTGACTGGGTGAAGGGATGATCAGATAAATGGTAAAACATTACTTTTGGGTGTGTCTATGGGGGTGTTTCCAGCGGAGATTAGCATTTGAATCAGTAGATGAGGAAAGACAATCAACCTCACTAATGCAGGCAGGCATCATGAAATCCATCGTGGGCCGTGGGCCGGATAGAACAAAAAGCTGAGGGTGTGCGAGCGAATGTGATCTTTTTTGTCTTGAGCTGGGACATCCATCTTCTCCTGCCTTGGACATCAGTGCTCCTAATTCTCTGGTCTTTGGACTCAGACTGAATTACACCTCCAGCTTTCCTGGTTCTTCAGCTTGCAGACAGCTGGTCATGGGCCTTCCTGTCCTCCATAATCACATGAGCCAATTCCTGCAATAAATCTCCTCATTTATATGTCCTATTTTGGTTTTGTTTCTCTGGAAAACCCTGGCTAAAATGTGGCGGGGTCTGAATTGTCAAGATTTCTGGATAACACATTTTCAGAATCAAGTAGAAATGTAGATTCTGGGTTGAAGAAAATGAGGTACTAACAGAACACCGAAAATCTTGAGTCAGTCCAAGTTGGGATGTGGTGTTGGCAGGAAATAAGAGACAGAAGGGCAACCATCAGAAGTCCCCAGATGTTAGGATTAGGTCTCTAGGGTTAGACTGTAGGTCTATGATGAATCTGGCCCAGTCCCTCTTGTTAGGAGCTCACAGTCTAGTTGAACGAACATACAGTTAGTTCTGATGACAAACCCAGTGAGCTCTGGAATGCGCAGTCATCAAGAAGCATGGGGTGTGGTGAGTAGAGGTCAGGTATGTTTCCTTGAGGATCTGAGCAGCAGTTATCACAGCAAAGGCAAGTGTGTGTGTGTGTTGTTCATAAGCATCCTAGGCAAAGACGACAGTTGGAACAAGGGCATAGAAGCAATACATGTCAAGGTCTCGGTGAGAAACTACAGCATTCAGGGGAGGTGGAGTTTAGAGCAGTGGTTTTCAACCCTGGCAGCAAATTGGAATCACTGAGGATGCTTTAAAATACTGATGCTCAGGGCTTCCCTGGTGGTGCAGTTGTTAAGAATCTGCCTGCCAATGCAGGGGACACGGGTTCGTGCCCTGGTCTGGGAAGATCCCATATGCCGCGGAGTGGCTGGGCCCGTGAGCCATGGCCGCTGAGCCTGCGCGTCCGGAGCCTGTGCTCTGCAACAGAAGAGGCCACAACAGTGAGAGGCCCACGTACAGCAAAAAAAAAAAAATTACTGCTGCTCAGGTGCCACCTCCAGAGATACTGATTTATTGGTTTTGGATAGGATTTTAGAATTTGAATATTTGTAAAGCCCATCAGATGACTCTAAATATACAATCTGAGTTGAGATGCACTGGCTGAGAAGAGCTGGCAGACATTATTAGACTTATGTTTTTGGCCAGTCAGCAGAGACCCTCACTTCTTTAGAGACAGTCCTTAATTCTATTTTGAGGAATTACCTCTCCCAATCTGTAGGCAATCCTAACTACGCAACCACGCGTGGGTGAACGTGTTGTGCACGGCACAAGGGTGCCTGGTCAAGGCTGAGCTGGAGGCTGAAATCAAGCCCTGGTTCTGTTCACCCACCATGCCCAATGGAAGAGGGCTGTGCCTACCTCAGAGAAGGGCATTTTCCTCAAATTTTC
Source organism: Phocoena sinus (assembly GCF_008692025.1). NCBI lineage: Eukaryota > Metazoa > Chordata > Mammalia > Artiodactyla > Phocoenidae > Phocoena > Phocoena sinus. Next base: position 69,950,527 of record NC_045777.1, on the reverse strand, counting down.
ACAAAGGTACCATCTGGGCTAGTAGCTACTATCCTGGTTGTTAATCAAGGTGCCCTGCTCTCCCCTAGCCAAAAATGAGGTAAATGCCCAAGTGTATGGCACCAGGAATCTATCTCTCCTTGGAATTTGCATCAAGGATGGAAAAATTGTGGGAGCTGATTCACCCCGGTGACCTGAAACAATCCTATCAGCTCCTGTTACAAGAACCTCCCAAAACTCCCTCATCCCTGCTCTTTTCAAACTTTTTCCTCCTGCCTTCCTGTTGATTTAGTACTTTGAAAAAACTGGTGCAGTTTAGGGGAGTAACGTGGCACAGGAGGAGAGGTGCCACTTTAGATAGGACGGCAAAGTTCTTGGTAGAGGTGATGTAAGGAGCCATACAGAGTTCTGATGGAGGGAAATTCCAGGCAGGTGGAATAGCAGAAGAGGTCCTTTGGAATGAAAGTGACACATTTGAAAAACAGCAATGACAGTAGTGAGACTGGAGCAGAATGAATGAGAAGGACGGCATTAGGAGATCACGGGCAGTATTTGGTGTGGGAGAGGATGAGACCATAGACTCTGGAATCAGCCTACCCCTCATTTTTTTTTTTTGCATTACACGAGCCTCTCACTGTTGTGGCCTCTCCCGTTGCGGAGCACAGGCTCTGGACGCGCAGGCTCAGCAGCCATGGCTCACGGGCCCAGCCGCTCCGTGGCATGTGGAATCTTCCCAGACCGGGGCACGAACCCACGTCCCCTGCATCGGCAGGCGGACTCTCAACCACTGCGCCACCAGGGAAGCCCAGCCTATCCCTCTTGAATTCACCACCTTTCAGCCGTGTGCCATCAGTCAAATACTTGACCTCTCTATTCTGCAGTGTCCCTGTCCACTAAATGGGGCTAATAATAGAACCTACCCTGAAAGGTTGCTGTGACTTGTTAATACATAGCAAGTGCTTAGAAAAGTGTCTGGTATATAAGTGCTCCATAAATGTCCGTTCTTGCTGCAAATCGTGATAGAGATTGCATTTTTATTCTCAATGAAACGAAAGCCCTTGGAGGATTATAAGCGGGGGAGAGACATGGACTAATTCAACGTTTAAAAGATCACTGACTATTATATAAATATGAAGAACAGCCTGAAGTGGGCAAGTGGGGAAACAGAGATCCAGGCATGGGACAGTGGTGGCTTCTAGTCAGGTGACAGCAGTCTCTATTGTTCCTGCTCTGCTTCAGAGAGTGGGACGGGACCCACTTCCTGCTGCTTCCAAACAAAGATCTCTAACTCTGAAAGAATGTGAGGCTAAAGGTGGTGGGAACGGAGGCAGGAGAGAGCGGTGATGGTCAGATCACACAGGGTCTTAATTGGGATTCTAAGGAGGCTCATCTTTTGAGGGAAGGCAATGGGGACTCTTCGGAGAGCAGACGAATGAGACAATCAGATTTGCATTTTCCAAAGATCTCATTGATGCTACATTTAAGATGAATAGGACAAGTGAGATTTTGAGATCAGAGATCCAGAAATGAGCATCATTTCTGGCCAGGAGGCTGGAGAAAGAATGTTCTGAGGTTGACATTAAGGTCTTGGGGATAATAGCTATTTCTTACTCCTCTCAGTGGTGGTTTAGGACTTCTAGTAAGAACTTTAGTTTCCGAGTTTGCAGTGGGCTGAGTCCTGTAGAAACTGGAGAAATACCATCACACATTGACTGGTTTCAAGGCAGAGCTGGGAGAATTCTATAAGGCAAATACAGCAGGACTTAATCAAAGCTAGTGGAACTAATCTCAGATTCCAGCCTCTAGGGCAGAGGTTATGACAAGGCAGCATGTGGGCCCAAAATGACACAGACATGTCTTGTTGGCCCTCTCACTATTTAAAAATGTAAATTAGTTTCTATGGGAATTTCATATTCAAATCTGAATTTTCTATAGAAAAAACCTGGCTGACCAGACGGGGCCCCCATTCCCACTGGCAGGATGGATTGGAGGTGGGGCATGGTGGTAACCTGGTCTCCAGTTTGCCTGAGCCCCCATCTGGCTCACCAGTGAACTCACCCTACTGCACAGCCCCTGTAAGCCTATGGGTTTGTGACCCTGCAAAGACATGCTTTGCCCATATTCTGTGCTAAAGAGAACAACTGAAGCTCTGGTGAAGTTCAGGACCTACCTGTAAATAGAAGGGCCTGGGGTGAGTTACCTGTTCACCCCACCAAATATGCCCAGCCCCCATCGACACCGTGTGCTTTGCACCAAACAGGGTCCTGGCGATTGTCCCCAGGGCCCACTTCCCCTGGAAGCCTCACTCCCTTTCTTCACTCTATGCACCACTTGTAACCGGCTTCCAGGCCCTCAGAATAATTGGGTCTAAGCAAGCATTCCCTCTATAAATATTAATCTGGATATGCTTGGAATACTCTGCTTCTTTTAGATGAATTGTTAACTAGATTTCTAATCGAGAGCTTCTTGATGAGCAAAGCAAGATCTCTCTGCTGGCTTGTTCCTTTATTGGGGGTGGGGGAAGGCGGAATTTGCTAGAAGTTGCAAGGGTTTATTTACGAGAGATGAGCTGTGTATGGTCCAGCTCCTTGAAGCTGTAAGCGCCCCCAGATTCTTCTGAACAATCTCAAGAGGACCACCCTTGCCAGGGAACCAGTACTGGTTAGGAGGTGGATTTTAGCAACTGACGGATCATAATTGGAATTTCAGCTCTGCCACTAAATAACAGTACAAATTTGGGCAAGTCACTTAACCTCTCTGGCCCTTGATTTTCTCTTCTATAAAATGGGGGTGATTATATGGGTCTGCCATGGCTGTAATGGGGATTTAATTAGGTAGTCTATGTGTTAGGTAATGCATAGCACGTTCTCAGAAAAAAAATAAATGTTAATGAAGGAGAGGATTTTGACAACTTCAGGGAGGTCAATGCATTTAGACACTTCTGGCCACCTGTACAAACTTCAGAGCTGCAAGATTTTCAGTTTTCCTGGATCCTAATTAGAGTGTGGAGGTGGTCCTGCCACACAATCGGCACATCTAAGTCATGGTTGTGTCTCAAGGTAGCAAATCCACCCACCCACCCACCCACTCATCCATTCAATGACCAATAACCGAGTACCCACTTTGTGCCTTGTATGGTGACAGTCCCGAGGACACAGTGGGAAATGGATGTAGTGGACAGGGCCTGGCAATGGGAAGGTGTCTGTGGCTGGGATCCAGGGGGCCTGATGGTTCACAGCACAGATTTTGGGCTAGAGCGGGTCCACTGCTATGTAGCTACGTCACCTTGAGCTCACAAAGGACCCCAGCTCACCAAAGCTCACTTTCTTCATCTGTCATATGGAAACAGTGTCTCCCACCAGAGTTGGGGATTACACTTTCTGCTTTTCTTGCTTGTCAGAGCTTATTTTTTTAAGGTTCAAATTCAATGAGCCAATGAATGTGAACTTGCTTTGCATGCTGCAAAATGCAAATGAACGTGTAGTGTTCGTCTTCTGAAAGGAAAATCACCAGGCCCAGCTTTCTCAGGATTTATATCAGGCTCATATCACTGTCATGGGCAGCCCTCCTTGGACTGACCAGTAGGCCTGTCTACTCTGCCCCAGCTGCCAATCAGTTTTATCTCCTGGGAGGATGCGGAGGCAAGGGAGGTGGTTTGAACCAACAAGCTCACTTTATAAGTGATCATGTCAGGGTGTCTTCCAGAAAGGCAGAGAACTAGAGCCCAGACATCTTCCAGAAACCCTGAAGAACATCCCTGTCTACACGGGGTGGACTTTTACTTAGTGGAATTCCAGGCCTTGCTACAGCACTGCCTTCCTGCACAAAATGGCATTGGCTTCTGGAGAAAGTTCTAGACTAGCACAGCCCTGGCAGTACAGCAGAGTGTTTAGCTGCATAGGCTCTGAAGCCAGGCTGCTGGGCTCAATACCTGCTCTGCCATGTCCTTGGCTGTGTGGCCTTTTGTATGGCACTTACCCTTTCTAGACCTCAGTTTCTTTGCACAATGGAGATGCTAATGAAACATAAGTAACAGGTGCGTTGTAAAGTCAGGCGAGGTAAAGCCGTTACCATGGCATCCATCAAGTCATCCATGGGTACCATGGCCGTTATCAAGTCATCCTATTATTACTTGGATGTCTTCATTCCTGGTGCTCCGTGGTGCCGACATCTCAGACTGGGCCATCGCTGAAGTATGAGATTAAAGGAAATAATATAAAGTGACTGATGGTAGAAGGACCTCAATAAATGGTTTTTATTAATATCATTAATATCATTTGTCATTACTATTATTATTTATAGTGGAGTGAAGACCAAGCTGGTGCCCAATTTGGATGGGGAGACTCTGGCTGTCACCCCTAGGGCTGTGAGTACTGGTTAGACTGGTCCACAGACAGCTCAGGGAAGGAAGGCTTCAGAGAAAACTACCCTGGTCCAGAGGGCTGTCATCATTTCCATTTGTTCATCTTTCTAGGAGCAGTTTTCATATGAGCTATGAAATGAGCCATTGAGGATTGCTGTCCCTTCCTTGACCTGGGTTCAGGTGGACATTGCAGAGGCATCTCTCACAAGCAGAGCAAGCTTACACATGCTGTACAATGTTATCTGCCTCTAGGGGTGTGATTAGGAACTATCTTTAAGGCAGACTGGGGACAACCCAGACAGGAACAGCCCCTGAGGCTAAGAGCTGCTCCAGCAGCCTCCTCCTGCCCACTGAGGTTAAACATGTTTCTTCCTCTAGTTGCTTAGAGCAACTTGGGCCAGCTGTATCCAAAGAATCTCCAAGGTGGGTTCTCAGGGTAAAGGAAGCAGCAAGGTGTCTATTCCTCTCTCTGAAGAGCTGACCTGAGAATAAGGTGTTAGCCACTCTTCGTCTCACTAGTCTTTGAGCTCCAAGAAGGCAGGGCCCATGACTGTTAATTTGTCCTCTGCATCTACAATGCTCAGCATACAGCAGGTGCTGGGAAGTACTGGATGGATGGGTGGATGGATGGATGGATGGGTAGATGGGTAAGTGGATGAATAAATGGATGGGTGGGTGGATGGGTGAGTGGATGGATGGATGGATGGATGGATGAATGGGTAGATGGATAAATGGATGAATAAATGGATGGATGAGTGGATGGATGGATGGGTGGATGGATGGATGGATGGATGGGTGGATGGATGGATGGATGGATGGGTGAGTGGATGGATGGATGAATCAACGAGTTTCTCTGTATCTCCTAGTTGCAGCACTCCCACAGCTGTGTTCCCCAATGTCCACAGACAATCACAGCCTAGCTCCCAGACTCTTCTCCCAAAAGCAGAGGCTTTAAAGCCCAGTCATTCCTTGGTATTTCCATCAGATGGGCTCAGCTCCATCTGTCTTCACTCCATTGGCTGACTCCACCCCAGGCTCCTCAGAGCTAACCAGACCTTAGAGACCCAGCACATACTCTTTGGCAGCCTCACCCTTTTGTACTTATATTCCAAGCTCAGGTGTATTAGTCAAGGTAATTCACTCCAGTTGCTGCAACAGCCTTTGTATCTCATAGGCTTATGGCAATGGCATATTTCTTACTCATATCATAATCCAATCAGCTATTGATCCAGCAGTCTTATATGCTGTAATTTAGCAATCCAGTTTCCTTCCATCTCAAGGCTGTGCCTTCTACATAGAGTTGTGCAGTCTTAAGCTGGATCCTTGTGCTCTAAATAAAGAGAATGAACCAAGGTTCTAGACCTTAGAGTCCACTGTTCACCTGTAAATGACAAGTGATGGCCAAGATCCTTAGGTAATATGCCTTGCCCACCTGGATATCAAGTGCTCCAATATGTGACACCATCCATCCAACTGCTTAAGCCAGAAACCCGAGAGTAATACTTGCCTCACTGGTTTCATTCTCACCACACACCAAATCTATCAACAGGTTCTATTGTATCTTTGGATCTACCTCTAAAACATGTCCTCATTTCTGTTAACTTTATCATTTGGGTATAACTTACACTCAAAATTGCATATAAGTATTAAACTCCATTCATTTTTTTTTCAGAGTTCATTGAATGCTTTTTTTTAACATCTTTATTGGAGTATAATTGCTTCACAATGGTGTGTTAGTTTCTGCTTTATAACAAAGTGAATCAGTTATACATATACATATGTCCCCATATCTCTTCCCTCTTGCGTCTCCCTGCCTCCCACCCTCCCCATGTCACCCCTCCAGGTGGTCACAAAACACCGAGCTGATCTATATATGAATGAAAAAATTATACAAAACTCACACACAAAAGTGTATATAAGTATTATGCTCCTATCATTTTTACCCATGAATGCACCCGTGCTACCATCTGTAAGATATACATTTCCAGCATCTGAGAAGTCTCCCCCATGTCCCTTTCCAGTGAATATCCCTCTAAGGTAACCACTATACTGAACCCTATCACCTGTTCTTGACTCACACATTGATGGACTCGTACAGTATATACTCTTTTGCAACAGACTTCTTTTGCTCGCCATGATCTGTGTGAGTTGCCTGCACGTTGTTGGGGGATCCAATGGTTTATTTACTTATCTATTTTCCTGCGGATGGACATTTGGTTTTCCAGTTTGGGGTTTCCATGAATAAAGCTGTTATACATTCTTTTACATTTTGTGTGTGTGTGTGTGTGTGGCCATGAGCACCCATTCTTTTTGGACATATTCCAAGGAGTCAACTTCTGGGGCTTCGGATACATGTATCTTGAGCTTTGGAAGATACTGTCAAGCAACTTTTTAAACATGTATATCAGTTCATACTCCCACCAGCAGTATATGAGAGTCGCAGTTGCTCTACTTTTTTTTGCCATCACTTATTTTAGTCTCTTTAACTGTATCCATTCTGACACAACCACGGTTTATCATCTCCGCTGCTATCACCCATGAACAGTTGCCTGGCCAGCTGCCCTGGACTCCTAACTGGTCCCTTTGTCTTCTGCTCTTTTCAATCCATTTTGTACCCGGCATCCGGGGTCTATCACTTCCCTACTAAAACCTTTCAATGGCTCCTGGTTACACTTAGAAATAAACCTATGCTCTTACAGTGACCTTCAAGCTTCTACATCTCCTTTCTCATCATTCAGACTTCATGCCAAATAATGTCTCCCCAATGGACCTTTCCTAGTGAATATACATAATGTCCCCAGGAAATCATTACCCAGCAAATCCATTGCTGTATTTTCTACACCTCTCTTATCACTACCCCCATCATCTAATTATTGGCTCAACTCTGAACTATCTTTTCCCACTTACCTTTAATCTCCACGAGAGCAGGACTCAGTGCTCCCTGCTGTGCCCCAGCACCCAGCCCAGTGCTGGGCACATTGTAAACCCTCCATAAGTGTTTGCTGGGTGCACTTGCTTCCATCTGGGGCTGGGGTCTTGAGAGGCCCCCAGTGCATGTTCTTGCAGCTGTTTCTGTTGTCACCAAGCCCCTGCACTTCTCAAGTCAATCTCAAATTGTGGTACATGATATTAAAAGCATCAGGACCAGATGATCAATTTTCCAGACAGGTTGCTCTGATTGGAATTCAACTCTGAAAGAAGTTTCTGGCCAAGAACCAACCAAACCCACAACTTGGCTGCCCAGTCACCTTCACTCAAGGCTTTTGGCTTGTGTCTCCTTGAAACATTCACTGGCTCCCCAGTCTAAATATCTCCCCATCTCTGAACATGTCAGTCCCCTGGCCCGCCCCTCCTCCACAGCTTCTATAAAATCTGCCTTCCAGGAAATTCTTGGAGATTTACTCTCCCCTTCCAGAGTCACCTGTGAGGGCAAGAAAGGTATTGTTATTATTCTCTGCATTTCTCACTTAAACAACCTGGGGCTGATCTAATGGAATCTCTCTCTCCTCTCACTCCCCTCCTTCCCAGGATAACCTGGAGGCCTGGCCACCTGGCTGCAGAAGTGAGATGGGCTGCAGAGAATCCACCTTCCTCTCTGAGACTGTATTTGAGAGAACGCAGAAACAGAGATGAGCTGCTTTTAGCTGTTTGAGAAAAAATGAGATCTTTTCCTAAGCAATTTCTAGTCGTGTAGAGGACTGACATACCATAAAATAGGCAGGGTAATCACAGCAGGTGAGATTAAAACCACGCCTGGAGAGCACAGATCCTCGAGGTGATAGGGGTGGGCTAAGAGCTGCTGGCAGCCTCTGTGCTGGGCGGTGCCCACCCCTGTCTCTACCTCTCTGTCTCTCTGCCTCTCTGTCTTCTCCGTCTATCTCTCTCAGACTCAGTTTCTCTTTCTCTGTCTGACTCTTTCTCTCTTCCGTCCCCTGATTCCTCCCTCCCCCAACTCCCAGCAACCACCGGAAGCCCATATGGACCTAAACTCCAAAATGACAGAAATAACGTCTCCATCCCTTTTTGCCTTAAGTGCACAGGTACCTCTGAAAGGAGAATTTTCAGAGATAGCTCTCACATGTTTCTCTCAATTATACACACACACAAATAAAAAACACACACGTGCACAACCGCTGTTGCACATCCACACACACTTGCATGCAAACATACCCACACACATACATACATCCACTCATACACCCGCTCTGCCCATATGGAGTACGTCTGGCTCTGCCACTCATTTACTTCCTTTCTATGCTCTCTCTCCCTTCAGTACCTTAGCCATACCCAGACCCCTGAAACGACCCCACTTGGAATCCTCATTCTGGATGCTTTGGTTTCACTCTCTTTCTAGATGTAGATGTACGTGCATTTAAACACCCACCTGTCTTATCTTCCTCCTGCTTGCAGATCCTTCCTCACACATCTGTGAAATGACAGCCCTTGCGTTCCTGCCCCACTTTGCCCCAGAGTGCAGGGTCAGTGCACTCCTTCCTCAGTATAGCCCTTCCCTTGGTGGAGAATGCACGCTGGTGACTTGCGTCGGCTTCTCTGCACGATGTCACCATGATTGACGGCTGTAACAGATGGCCCTGCCTTCTTTCCTTAGTGAGAAAGGGTGCACAAAAGCATGCCAACAGCAAGGACCCCTACAACTGAGATCAACAGAGTGGTATCCGACTTCGGCTCCCAGCCTGCCCAGGCTGTATGTCCGTAGGCCAGCTGTTCTCCTTTGAGGAGATATGACATTCGGTACAACTTCCTAATATAAATAATGATGTGATTCTGTAACTAGTCTCCAAGGACAACAAGGTCTTCTATATGAAGGACAACTGGCTTTTCTTCTAAGAGTAGTAGATTTGGCCTTGACGCGGCCAAAGCCAGAGAATTGGACTCTGTGTCCGACGCTGGCTAATTTCAGAATTCCATCGCTAATTCTCAAGCACATGCTGAGCTTTTCATATCAATACCACGGATGTAACAAGTGTTCTCAACTCCTCTTAATCTTACTAAACCGCGGTTCCTGCAAAGTAACTGAGTGATTTTCAGTCTGTTCACGTTAAGATTTAGTGTAGCATGCAAGCGGCTGAGCTGATGTTAACGTCTGAATCGTGAGCAGCCATATGGCCCCAGCCTTCCCTGCTCCCGCCTTAGCAAGGGCTTCCCCTGTCCAGGTTTGATGGCTGAGATACCTCTGAGGGCTGGTGGACACTGTTTCCCTGACTACTGGGAACGAAGTACACAGGAAGGTCAGAGGTAGCTGAAGGGTGGCAGAGGGGAGAGATTTTCTGCTGGTCCTCTCCAACATGTGGAGAAAGAAAAGAGGACTGAGATTTAGGAAACCTGGGTCCTACCTGCAGCTCTGCCCTCCCTCCCTCGGTGATACTAGCCAAGTCACCTTCTGTCTCTGGGCCTCAGTTGGAGCCCCAGTTTCCTCATTTGTGAGAAGGTAACTCGGACAAGTAGTTCTGAAGCTATTGTACTCAAATGGGGATCAAGTTCTTGAGCCTATGACCTGCTAACTGCCCAATCCCAGGTTATGACAAGTCTGACAGACTGGCCAAATAGTGTGTGTGTGTGTGTGTGTGTGTGTGTGTGTGTGTGTGTGTGTATAATTTTTTGCTAACTCAAAGAGGGGCAGAATTGGTCTCTAAAAATTTGTCTGCAGGATGTTAGGTTATTAAAAATATTTATAAAAAACTGGTTTATTTCCTCCCTCCCTCTCTCCTTCTTCCTGTCCTCTTTCCTTCCCTCTTCGTTCTTTTATTTCCTCTCAATGAATATTTATTGAGTAGTAATTTTGTTCCAGGTGTTTTTATAGGCACTAGTGAACTGGATGTGACAGCAGATTCTCGTCATAATGGTTGGAACATGGCAATTGTAGGACCTAGGAGGTGCTTCAGGATTACCTGCTATATAGAGCTAAGTAAATCTGAATGCCTTGGCATGTCCCTAAACTTGGAGGCTTGTGGGACAATAAGAGTCATTTTCTTTTTTCAAACTCAAGTAATATGGGAGGCTCAGCCATTTGTAGATCATTGGTTTGACATTGACATTCACCAGGATGATGTCATGGCCCAGTTGTCTAAAGAATGGACTCTGGGGCTTCCCTGGTGGCGCAGTGGTTGAGAGCCCGCCTGCCGATGCAGGGGACACGGGTTCGTGCCCCGGTCCGGGAAGATCCCACATGCTGTGGAGCGGCTGGGCCCGTGAGCCATGGCCGCTGAGCCTGCGCTTCCGGAGCCTGTGCTCTGCAACAGGAGAGGCCACGACAGCGAGAGGCCCGCGTACCGAAAAAAAAAAAAAAAAAAAAGAAAGAGAACAAAAGAACGGACTCTGGAGCCCAAATTCCCAGGTTTGAATCCAGGCTCTGATGCTCGCTCAGGGAGACAGTCTAACCTTTGTGCGTCTGCGAAACAAGGATAATAAGAGAAAACCTCCTTCCTAGGATTATGAGTATTTAACGTGTCAATTGTTGTAAAGTACTTAGAATTGGATCTGGTGAATTGTCAGTGCTGCTAAAATAAATTCTTCTTTTATTTCAGTATGTCGAAAACCACGTGGATTATCTTTTTATAAATAACGATTTCTTTTATCTGTTGTCCCTATTGCCACAAATGACACCACCTTGGTCCCAGACTCTCAGGTTCGTGTGGAATCCATGCTGAATACTGTCCTGGCAGGGCTTTGATGAGCAGAGCTGTGGAAACCCAGCTCTCAGCTGACACGCTCAAGATCCCCAGGGCTCACCTCTGTAATGAATCAACTTCTTCCCACCACTTGCAGGCTGAAGATATTTACTGGCTCCTAATCGACAATTCTTCAGTTTAGCATTTTATATCTGTTATGGTCTAGCTACCTGTTCGGCCTCCAGGAACACCTCTTGGAGAGGTTCCCAATGTTCTAGTTTTCCTGAACTGTGTCATTCCTTCTTTTCCTGTCCCCAGGCCTTTGCTTGCATTATCATTTATATCTAGGAGGCATCCTCTTCTCTCTCTATCCAACCAAGTGTATCGTTTCCTTCAAGGACCAACACACCATCACTTCCATTATGAAGCCCTACCTGAGTGTGAAGTCACCCGTCAGCAGTGGTTTGCTACTCCTCCGACCCTCCGGGGGAGATGTTTGCGCCGCATTCAATGAAGATCACATATTCTGCCTTTTACTCTGGTTATCAAGGAGATGGTAGATCACAGGGGTTAATGGCAGAGATTCTGGAGTCAGAACATCCTGACTGTGTCCTCTCGTTTTCTCACTTACTAGGGTTGACCATGGATAAGTTTCAGCTTCAAGCCTTACCTTTTCTATCTATGCAATAGTAAGAATAGTGCCTGCCCCTCCTGGCCTCCTAACTGGTCTCTGGTTCTACATTGGTCCCTGCAGTTCATCCCCCACACTGAAGCCACAGTAATTCTTTGAAAACTTAATGCGACCCCCCTGATTTGAAATCCTCCAACAATTTTTTCATTGTCTTCAAAATTAAATCCCCAATCCTTCCCTTGGCCTGTAAGACTTCTCTGGTATCATTTCCTACCATCTGCCCTCTGTCTCTGCTTCAGCCTCCTCGCTGTGTTCCTTGGACAGTCCAAACATGCCTCAGGGCCTTCACACGTGCTGTGTTCCCAACTGGAAGGTTCTTCCCCCAGGTATCCCATCACTCACTTTTACTTCATTCATTCATTGGAGAGACTTTCTCAGACCAACTCCCCATTAAAATGTCACTCCAGTCCCTCTCCACCTACTCTGCATTTTAAATTATTACCTCTAAGATGTATTATACACTTCACTGTCTATCTATTTCCTGTCTGTCTCTCCTCGATACCGCCATGCGGTAGCTAAGCCCCGTGAAGGCAGGGGACCATGGTGTGGTTCACTGTTTTATTCCAGGCCTTGGAAACAAAAAAAAAGTTCTTGGCACTTGAGTAATAATGAGTAAATAAATGAGTGAGGCTCAGCCCAGTGCCAGATCCAGGTGGGCTCGCAACATGCAACCGCCGTTACTGTTGAACTCTCGCGGCTGGGGCCTCCCATCTATCTCCCCACTGGTTTGTGAGCTCTTCAAGGGCAGTGGCTGTGTATTATTCATCTCTGTATCCCTCACAGAACCCAGCGCAGGAGCCCACCCGTGCATGTTAATGTCAAAGAGCTCTGCAGACATCAGAAGGCAAAAGCCACAAAACAGAATGAAAGCAGCCCCTTGCCAGGGTGTGTGGGCCCTGGGAGCATTTCATCGCTCTGTTATCTCTGGCAGTGAGGACACGGAACCCTCACTGACAGAACGCAGCAGCCAGAGCTTCAAGGACGACCGCTGGACCCGGACCGTCCCCTGTGGGGTCACGTGCTTCCCAGGAGGAGCCCACGCCGTGGTAGCTTCCGTCCTTACCCCTGCCTACCTCCTGGCCTTCCGTTCCTTCTTCCCTCCAGGAGTTCTGCCTCCTGACACTCAGCACCTCATCCTACTGTCTCAGTCCCTGCTGGAGCAGAGACACAGACTCCTTCCTACGTAAGCAGGAGTCACTCTCCAGGTGAGAGCTGTGACAAGGTCCCATCTCAGCAGTGCCCGGGAATCCGACACCTGGAGAGCCTTGTGTATTCTCCCTTAGCTCTCTGTCGAGCTGTGAATGTTATTAAAGTGCCCTATTAGAGTGAAAACAAAAATTCCAGATTAAACCACACAACATATAGGATTTAAAATACAGGCTGTGAATGTAATTTCCGTGGGAGCAGTGGTGAGCGAGTAAAGGGGGGTAATTTATGATTCTCCTGAGGAAAAGTAGAAGGCAAGACAGACACTCCAAGGTGATTCTTTCCTCTCCTCCTGCCCTGCTCAGACCCTCCCTTCGTGGCCTCTGGCCACTCCCTGTAGTCTCTGGAGCAATGCGGTTCCCCAAGCGGACAGCCCAGCTGGTGGTGCTGCCGACTGAGCCGCAGGCATCTGGAGCATCCCCAGGTGTGTTTACCTAAAGAGAGAGGGAGCATCAGGTAATAAACAAGTAGAGGGCTGGTGACTTAAAAAGGAAAGAAAAGCTATGCCATGTTTGTCCCCTAAACTTGGCATCCATGCGATGGAACTGAGCAGAGCTCAGCCTCATAATAATAATTCACCTCTAAGATTATTTTCGATGTATCAGGCTCTGCCCTAAGTGCTTCTCTTGTGTTATTTTATTTAATCCTCACAATCAGCTTGAGGCAGATACTACTATTATTCTCCTTTTCTAGGTAAGGAAACTGAGGCTCAGAGAGGGTAAGAACCTACTCGAGGCCACACAGCCTACAGGTGGCAGGTGCATTTGAAGGCAGGCAGATTCCCTTGATGGAGGGGAGTGCCTGGATCCCACTACTGCTATAGGCATCAGCTTGCATTTGAACAGTTGCCTTGTAGTTTCTTATAATGCTCAGAATAATGATAACAGTAACTAATACTTATTGATGCTTAGCAGGTGCTGCCCTGAGCACTTCTCTTGTGTTGCCTCTTTTATTACTCATATCCACCTCAGGAGGCAAGTGCGTTATTACAGTATCCCCATCTTTCAGATACAAAGACTGAGGATCAGGAAAATGGAGGGACGTGCCCAGCATCTCATGACCAAAAGGGGGAGGAACCAGAGTTAAACCCAGGCAGTCTGGCTCCAGAGGCCACCCTCCTAACTGTTACATTCTGTGCTCTCACATGCACTTCAGACACAGGAGGAGACTCTAATTCAAAAGTCAAAGCTCGTTCCTTAACGAACGCTGTTCCAGAATATCTCCAAGAGCGACGTGCATACTGGAGGTACATGCAGTGCGTTAGGTGGCACGCGGAGGAATCATCTTAATTTCCCTAAGTTTGTATTACTTTCACTATGCAATTCAGGGAAAAGATGCAGGCTCAGGTGTGCACTGGCTGTGTGAACCTGTGCAAGTCACTGATTTTCTCCAAGCTGCAGCCTCTTCAGTTTCACCTGCAAAATTGGTTAATTAAGACCTACCGTGTATAGGAAAGAGTCTGAACAAGTATCTGAGGGATGGGAGGCCCTCTGTGTGTGCGGGAAGAAGACAGGACCCAGGGAGGGAGGAAGGAAATAAGGGAGATGGGAGGGAAAGAAAGGATAGAGGGAAGAAGAGAGGAGGGAAGGGAGGGAGGAGGAAGGAAGAAAAGGAAGGAAGGAAGGAAGAGGGAGGGAAGGCAAGATGGACCGCAAACTGATGTGGACTCCAGTGCATTTAAAAAATATCTTTAGGTCTTCCCTGGTGGTGCAGTGGTTAAGAGTCCGCCTGCCGATGCAGGGGACACGGGTTCGTGCCCCGGTCCGGGAAGATCCCACATGCCGCGGAGCGGCTGGGTCCGTGAGCCATGGCCGCTGAGCCTGCGTGTCCGGAGCCTGTGCTCCGCAACGGGAGAGGCCGCAACAGTGAGAGGCCCGCGTACCGCAAAAAAAAAAAAAAAAAAAAAAAATCTTTAAAGCCTTAATAACCCTTTAATGGGTACTTGCTCTGTACCAGGCACTGTTTGAAGGTGTGCACACGTTCTCATCCTCACACTGACCCTATTATGTAGTTATCATTCTCTCCATCTTGCAGATGAAGACACTGAGGCACAGATGGTTGGAGGTCTGCTGATGGTGGCTTTGCTAGTAGTTGGCACGGCTAAGGCTTGAGCCCAAGCAGCCCGGCTGGAGTCCATGCCATGAATGCATGGCTGCTCCAAACCGGGACGAGAAGCCGGGGCGTGGTCAGCCTTTGCCAACACAGTAGCTGACTCTGTTCCCTCTCGACAGCTGAGCTGGCCCACGGTCCCCACACCAGGCACTTGGCAGGGACTTGCAATCAATTTTGCCGTATTTGAATCTTTCTCACCTGTGAGGCTGGCATTGAGAAAAGAAGAGGATGAGACAAGTAAGTACCGACTATCTCCTATGCGCTGTGCTCAGCTATGGCCACACCCTCCACTGTGCAGACTCTCCCCAAGGGCACTCCGGGTACCACTAAGGTGGCATATGGAGGGATTCAGTTTTTAAAGTCATCCACCATTTTACTGTGTGTTAGGAAAGCCAATGTTGTTGAGATTTGCAAGATGTTCTTAACAAGGTCATGGATAAATAATATTCAAGTTAAGAATAGAAGTGGGTCAATTTACAGGGGGAAAATTAAGGAACCTGTCACCCTGGAGGTACAAGTGCCTGAAGGCAAAACAAGAATGATAGAAGCTTAGGAACTTGCATTGTTTCATCAAATTCTCTCTATAACCCTGTGTATGAATTGGTCATTCCCGTTTTATAGATGAAGAACAAGGGGCTTAGATCAATCGAATAGCTTGCCCAAAGCCTCAACACTTGAAATCAGCAAAGTAGAACTTGGAATGCTACTGCCTGACCATTTTGGGGTTCTCTCTCCACCATCTCAATGGTTTGTTCCTTCTGCTACACTTGCCCTTGAGACCCTTACCTGACCCCGCCCCCTCTGCCCCCACCTCTGACTTCCTTTCTCTCAAGGGACTCACTGAAATCTGAAGGAGTCACTAAAGCCAGTGGAAGTGTATTTATTTAAATTGCCAAGATAAATTAACTTTTAGAGCCCCGTTGGAAGAGTCCTGCAAGCCTGGGCTGTGGATTGGGAGCCATGAATATGCAAGTACACGGAGCCATTGAATTAGGCTGCTGTAAACATATCTGGAGGCAGCTGCTTATTTAATAATCTGGGAGAACCACAGGAATAGACAAGCGGTCGCTCTGGCCCATTTGCATGGGTAAAGTGATAATTTTATAACACAATTGCAGCAATTAGGTTTCCCCAGACAAAGTCAGGGGAACACCATTTGGGAACAATCTTGGGTGTCGTCAGCGGAAGACTGCTGCATCCTCACCCCAGCTGTCAGACAGAACGACCTGTTTCCTGCAGCTGCAGCCTTGTGAAGCAGTGGAGAGCGGGACCCAGGAGTCAGACAGACTCAGGTTTGAGTCTCAGTGTTGTTGCCTTGAACTATGTAACCCCTAGTTGATGACCTAATCTCTCTGAACCCCAGTTCATTCATCTGCAAATGCGGATATTATTGGTACCTTCCTTTAATGGGTCGTTGTGAGGATTGAAAGTGATCACCTATCTAAAGCTTTTAGAACACTGTCTAGTACAATGATTCTCAAAGTCTTCTGCACACCAGCATCACTGAGAACCTTCCAAAAATTTGCTGATGTCTGGACCCCACCTCTAGAGATTCTAATTTGAGCATGAATATTAGAATCTTTTAAAATATCTCAGGTGATTCTAATGCATTGCCAAGGCTGAACACTACTCTCCAAGTACAAAAGTGATGCTTTAATAGACAGAAGCTAGAGTTATCATTTCTTTATCATTATACTTGCACTCAGGGGGCAAGTACAAAACTTCTCTCTGACTTCTGAGGGGGCTTGAAATTCATCAGCAATTCATCCTTTGTCCTCATCCCTGATCTGGCCAATGTCTAGTCTTCTTAGAAGGGGAGAAAAGTGGGATGTGGTTGGGTGAGGGAAGCATAGCTTCAAGGAGAACTGGGTGATAATGGGTCATTACCTCTCAGCACATTCTCTAAAATTGGAACTTTTCAAATAGTCGCTAAATATAGCCACTAGGGAGAACAGTATGGAGGTTCCTTAAAAAACGAAAAATAGAGCTACTATATGATCCAGCAATCCCACTCCTGGGCATATATCTGGAGAAAACCATGGTTCGAAAGGATACATGCACCCCAATGTTCATAGCCCCACTATCTACAATGGCCAAGGCATGGAAGCAGCCTAAATGTCCATCGACAGACAAATGGATAAAGAAGATGTGGTACATGTATACAATGGAATATTACTCAGCCATAAAAAGAATTAAATAATGTCATTTGCAGCAACATGGACGGACCTAGAGATTATCATACTAAGTGAAGTAAGTCAGACAGAGAAAGACAAATACCATATGATATCACTTATATGCAGAATCTAAAAAAATGATAAAATGAACTTATTTACAAAACAGAAACAGACTCACAAGTTTCTAAACAAACTTACGGTTACCAAAGGGGAAAGGTGTGGGGAGGGATAAATTGGTAGTTTGGGATTGACATATACACACTACTATACTTAAAATAGATAACCAGCAAGGACTTAACGCATAGCACAGGGAACTCTGCTCAATATTCAGTAATAACCTAAACGGGAAAAGAATTTGAAGAAGAATAGATATACGTATATGTATAACTGAATCACTTTGCCGTACACCTGAAACGAACACAACATTGTAAATCAACTACAGTCCGATATAAAATAAAATTTTCTAAAAATATATAAATAAAATAATTTAAAAATAGTCACTAAAGATAATACATAGATAGAATTGTTACAGCTATGGTGGACAATCACTGGAGAAGGCAGATTTCAAGCAAGAGCGTGAAACACATGCACAAAGTGATCGAAGTGTGTTATCTTTTAGGATGCTCATTCCCCCTCCTTCCCCTGCCCCAGATGCTGCTGCTGAACCAGTTACCCTGACCCTGATCCCCTTACAAGGTCCTCACCCAGTGTTGTAACTTGTTCTTCTAGGAGGGGCATGAGGCATGAACTTAACCCCCGGGGCATCTATGTGAGAAACAAGACGCAGCATCCTTGTCTAATTACCCGTGGCCTCTGTTCTGGTCCTCTGCGCTTCCTGCTGCATTTCCCTGCTAGGGCTGAAATCCTTTTCAAATCCTGGCCTCCTTTACTGAGTCATTCACCTCATGCCCAGCTCCACTTTCTCCTTCCTCTGACAGCCTCCTTTTCATCTGGGCTGTTCAGAATCATGGTCACATGTTGGTAGATCACCTGAGAGCCATTCTCAGCTCCCTTTTTGCTGGCAAAACTCACTTCTTATCTTGGAATGTCAGATACGCACGCTCCCAGACTTCCTTGCTGTTAGTTTTGGCCAAGTGGCCCAGTGCTGGCCAATGAGATGTAGGCAAAGCATCTTCTGTGGGGCCTTGAGTTCCAGAAAGCAGTGAAGTTACTGATCAACACAGCTTGATTTCACAGAGAATCAGCTTTCCAAGTCTTTGACACTACCGTAAGGGTCCTAGGAAGTTTCCCATCTGACCATAAAATAATAATGGATTCCAAAATGCCCACTGGTGATATGACAGTTAAAGATGATGATAATGGATTATTGTCCATAGTTCATGACCTGACCATGTGACCACTCCCTGCCTTTGAAAACACTAAGACAGGAATCCTCTATCCTCTGGTCTAAAGACAGCAACAGTGGACAGCCAGAGCTGGCTCCCTGTTGGTGGAATTTGGGATTCTTAGGTGATGACTAGGGTGGCCAGATGAGCAGTGAAAGCTCTTTGGAACCCCTAGAACACTGATAAGGAATATTGTGAACCTTGAGTTGGGTTACTGAGTTGGAAAGCACGGGAGCTTGGATGTTGGGCTGGATTACTTCCAAGAATATTTCTTGAAATCTTTCTCTTTGGAGAAAAATAAGACCTACAAATGTTTAAGGCCACTGCTGTGGACTGAATTGTGTGCCCCCCAAATCCCTATGTTGAAAACATAACCCCTAATGCGACTGTATTTGGAGAAAGGGCCTTTCTGGAGATAATTAGGGTTAAATGAGGTCCTGATCTGATAGGATTCGTGTCCTTATAAGCAGACACCAGAGCACCTGCTCTCTCTTTCCTTCTCTTTCTCTCTTTCTCTCTCTCTCTCTCTCTCTGCCATGTGAGTACACAGCAAGAAGGGAGCCATCTATAGGCCAGGAAGCGAAGAACTCTCATAAGGAACCAACCGGACTGGCATCTTGAGCTGGGATTTCTAGCCTCCAGAGATGTGTAAAACTAAATTCCTGCTGTTTAAGCTCCCCAGTCTATGGTATTTTGTTATGGCCACCTGAGAAGACTAAGACAGCGATATACCAGAGTATTCAGTATTCTTACTTAAGGAGAGATCCAGTGGCCTGAAACAAAGGATGGGTCCTTCTCTATGTCAAGGTAAACATGTCCAATGGGCAGCTGATAAACTCCTGGGTTGACTCTCTGAGGGCCTACCTCCCCGGGCTGTGGTCTAGTAAGTTGCCATCTGCCTCTACACTTTTTACTACGTTGTATAGAAAAGATACAGAGCCCTTCCTAAGAAGTTTAACTGGTATCTCCAGGCCTCTGATGTTCTCTTCTATCTGCTGAGACCAGAATTAGTGGAGTCTTCATAACACTTCTGTCAGGCACCCAAGAATCCTTTCTATCTTTTTGTGGGCATGACTTTCTACAGAGTCTGGAACAGTACACAAAAGTCCTATGTGGGTGTGCTCCACTACGCTGTGGCAAAAGCAAATAAAAGAAGAAATGGATTTTACATGCAAGGAAATGAGGCTCAGAGAGGTTATTTAACTCGTTCAAGTAAGTGGTAGGACAAAGACATGGAGTCTAAGCCCAGGCACAGTCTTAATCACCACTCATTGTTGGAAATGAGGTGTAGTGTAAGAAAATAAAAATCACCCTCCATCCCATAACCCAAAGATAATCATAATTGTTAACATTCTAGTTTATTTTTCTCCATTTTCACAACTTGGGATCATACCATATATATTCTGTATTCATCTTTCATTTAATCTAATATCATAAATACTTCCTATGACATTAAATATTTTTTGTAAAACATGAAAGAAAGAGAACTGGATGGAAGTTTCTTTTTCAGGGATATGTATAAATACTTTTATCTTCCATTTGATGAAGAGAATCTAGTACAAAAGTCTGGAAACTGATGCATGTTGATGATTAAGGGCCGTGTTTTATCTGTGGACACATGCCTTGGGAAATCACCATAAAACAAATCTTTTTCTGAAGAGGGCAGGATCATATGTAAAACCTGTACATAGGCCTAAATCTCATTCATTAGACGTCATCACCCTCAGCTATGATTGCCATTGTGTTTCTGATGAGAGGACATATTCCCCGACCTTAAAGAGCACCTACATGCCACAGACTAACTGGATGGTTGGCTTGACTTCATGTGTTAACATCACTCTTCCCTCATCTGAAAACAGACATCAATTGAGACCAAACTACACCAAAATCCAGCCTGAAGTGGAAGTGAGAGAACAGAAGTCTGCCATCCACAACAGTATAGGGATTTCCATCTAGCTGCACACCTACCATGTCAGATGGTCTTGCATACTTCAGTATTCTCTTATGTTCAATAAAATACTCATAGTTTTCAAGAACAGAATAATAAACTTTCTTATGGTCAGTTGGGTTTTCTGCTACTTGCAGCTAAATACACTACCAATTAATAAAGACAATAAGGACCTTTCTTATTTTCTCAAAGGAGACCCCACCTCCACTCAACCAATCTCAGCTACTCCTGATTTTCTCCATTGTGGATTTCTAGGATCCCCAGAATATAAACCTATTTGACTAGAATACGAAATCCATGAGAAAAGGGCCCAGAATAATGCCTGCCACATGTAGGTGCTCACTGGTGTTTACTCAAGGAAAGGTGTTCCTTGACCCCTTCCACCAGAGTTTCTGATTCCTTGATTGAGACTCAACCATTCCTTCATCATCTACCTCTCCATCCTCCATCCTTAACGGGACTCCTGAGAGAAGTGAAGGGAGGCTGAGGCTGAGGAAGGAGAAAGCCCACTGACCTAGGAACCAGAGGAACTGAGGGTCCAGTTACCAGCTACTCTATGACCTTGGGAAAGTTGCTTGATTCTATTGAGCCCCTTCTACTAAGTGATAATGATGGTCATTAATAATCACTGAACTGATTAATTCAATGATACTCACTGAACTGATGACTCAATGATGAATATTGTGATATTCTGCCAAATACCCTCTTCGGGGCTAACACTCTTCCCCCGGGGCTGCTGGGGATATTGGCTGTCGATAGCTCTGCTCTCCACACCAGGAACCTGACTGCCTTGCCGAGATTATGCCCCTTCTCTGCGGTGGCCCCAGCCCATGAGTGGCTGATGTGCAGACAGAAAGAAGCAGCCCCCTTGTGTCAGTTAGGGATAACTCTGAAGGCCATCGCACTCCCGAGTTCCCTGTGGGAGCTTCTGAGTCCTCAGGTGCAGCCACGTGGCAGGTCAGTCTCCCTTTCCGCCTAATCCTGCCATCCCAGCTTCCCCACAGGTCTGTCTCCAGAGATGAATCCTGAGTAAACCTTCTTCAATTCTCCATTTCAGAGTCTGTTTCCAGGGAACCAGATCTAAAACGATGCTGATGACGGTGAGGATAATAATGATAGTTTATCCAACAGGACTGTGGGAGTCTGGGATGAGATAATGAGTGTCGACGGTGCTCAGAGTTGCCGCCGTCCAATACATGAGTGTTAAATCTGAATCGGAAGCGTTTCTTCAGCAGAAAAAAATTGATTCCCTAGAGAGTCGTTGGGTGTGATTTATTTCTCCTTACGATGTCGTCCCAAGGGGACATCCATTAGTCTTTCTTTTCTGGTCGTTGCTGTCCTGGGTCCCCAGGGGGAGTTATTCCACAGGGTGGGGCCGTACCCTATAATATGTTCCAAGTCCTTGGCGTTCTGTATGCTGTGAACGTTTCGCTCCCTCTGGGCTCTTCCATCAGAATGCATCCCCACAAGCTACCGACATCCCCTAGCACCTCCTCTCTTAACTTCCAAGAGAGCTAATCCCCTGTCTAGCGCTTTATCTGTCTATTGAGAAATGCCCAGAGAAACCTGTCAATCTAAACAGAATATAGTGTAGGAAATCACATGAGACCTCGCTGTAATTCACCAAACACGGCAGGCAGTAAAATTCTAATACCACACTGATTCTTTTACTGTAATGAGGATAGAAATTGATACAATATCAATCCATCCTTAGTGCAGTGTTAAGATTCTCCTAAAATACTACTCTGAACTCCAACTCTGGGGAAATCCCCTGCTAACCTACTCAAAGCTGTCCTAGAATCAGCCTTAGATTGTTCAGAATTTTTAGTCTGATGATACCAAGAGAGAATTGTGGCTCTTAAAAAAATTATTGCGATCTTGAAATAGAAGTTCCTAGAAAATTCAGTAACGGAAGAGGGACTGATGGGATAGAAATGCAGATTGACAACTTGAGACATCACCCGTGTGAGGGAATGTTGGTCTATATTTATTATTTTCCCCTGATAGCGTCTTCAGGCCTCCTGCCAAAGAAGAGCTCAGTTACGGCTCCAGAAAAAGAGCACACAATTAAAGATAGAACCTGGTTGGAGGGCAGGTAGATGGTGATAGGAAAAAGAACACACTTCCAGGCAAGGTGGAGTAAATGGAAAGACGTCCAGGAGAGTGGCACTGACGTGATTGCAGACAGATTCACATTTCGTAGAAGAACCTGAGATAATAACCAGGAGGAGGTGGCAGAGTGCAATGGTGCCCACTTGACACCAGTCCTTTTTCTCTATTGTTTCAGGAAGCTTGATTTTGATCAAATAGCAAAGCCCACAGCTCCAGGGAACACATCATATCGCGAAGACAGTCAAGGCAATCTGTGGTTCGTGAATTGTTTTAGGGTAGGCTTGTAACGAGCCAATTAAATGAAAGAGAAAAGCTGCTGAAATGAAAGACATTCCTCCATAGAAGGAGCGAGGCAATCCCTATGACCCTGCTAATTCCACTCCTAGTTTATTGCAACACGTGTGCCTATAATATATAGTCACCAAAATATGCATATGGGGAGTCACAGCAGCACTTTCCATGATCTGTGAAACTTGGAGGCAATTCAGATACCCATAAACAATAGAATAAATAAGTTCTAGTATATTTATGCAATGGAAGACTTCACAGCAATAACAATGAACAAAATTTATCTACTCTCAACAAAGTAGATGAACTAAGTAGCAGAAGAAGACACTTGCCTAAAAGGACAGGCTGTGTGATTCCTTTATATATAGTTTTTTTTAAAAAGGCAAACTTTATCTATGGTGTTTGAAGTCAGGTTAGTGATTTACTTTGGTAGCAGCTGGGATTGGAAAGTGGCCAAGGGTACTTCTAGATGCTGCTGATATGTTGTATCATGGTTTGTGTACTTTGTTTCATGCCTGGATTTACTCTGTGAAAAGTCATCCAGTGCACACTCTTGATTTATGTACTGTTTGTATATTTCAGTGAAAATTTATATTTAAAGTTAAAAGAGATGGGAACTGTGGGGAGAACACTTTATTGCTGCTACCCATCCCCTTGCTTCCTGCTTTGATGCTGTCATGTGAAGAGGCAATGGCTGGAGCAGTGACAGCCATTTCATAACCACAAGGAAACACTCATAACGATGAAAACCCGATATGCCAAAGACTGTGGAGCAGAAAGATTAACAGCTCCACTCCTGGATGGTATATCTGAGCTATGGAATTACCCGGGCACTGCCTACCTCTGGACTGGGATTTAAGAGGAGAATAAACATCTTTCTGGTTCAAGCCACATTGTTGTGTTTTCTGTTACTTGTAGCCCAAGGAAGTCTAATTGATTCTGAGAGTGGAAGATGTATTATACAAACCCCTGTAGGAAAAAGGGTCTTGGAAGGATCAAAAAGAGGTTTGGGGCAGTAGCTTTGAAATCTGGGCTCTAAATCCAATTGATACTGGGCTTGGAGGGAAATGAAGGGAATACTGAGATTCAGCAGTGATATCTCTTTCAGACTGAATAATAATTCTCCAGCATAATCCTCACTCAAACCAAGTTCTTTGTAGTGTTGAGGCTATGGCTGGACTTGTTGTCTTTGTCAGAACTGGCTCAGAAACCGGGATAAAACCTCCAAGGGGGAGGAAAGGACATAAGTGACAGTCGTTGGGAGACACTTAGAGAGCCAGGGTCTACACACAAAGCCACAGTTTCTCTTGCTTTTGGTGTTAGGTTTCATTTCCTTTTCACCTCAGAAGTGAGATTGTGTTTTTAAAAGCCCAAGTCTCTTTGCTCTTTATCTTCATCCCAGAAAATCCCAACCACCATTTATGAGTCCATTGCTTGGCAGATGTTCCCCTCCGAAGATCTTATCAGAAGCTTACAAAGGCAGGTCACTCTCTCTTCCTGGGCTTTTGAGCAAGGGAAGCTCCTTTCCCTGCTGACCTGATAATTAAGCTCCCAGAGCATCAGAAAGGAGGGGAACCTGCAGACATGGCTGAATCCTGATGTCACAGCCCTGCTGAGCTACAAAGACTTTCCCCTTCCACCTCTCTTGGAGAGAGCAGGTCAGCCACCGGTTCCTGTGTAAATCTTTTTTTTTTTTTTTGCGGTACGCGGGCCTCTCACAGTTGTGGCCTCTCCCGTTGCGGAGCACAGGCTCCGGACGCGCAGGCTCAGCGGCCATGGCTCACGGGCCCAGCTGCTCCGCGGCATGTGGGATCTTCCCGGACCGGGGCACGAACCTGTCTCCCCTGCATCGGCAGGCGGGCTCTCAACCACTGTGCCACCAGGGAAGTCCCTTGTGTAAATCTTATGTGATAATGACCCATGGTTCAAATTGGGCTTCGGCAACAGCCAGGGGGCAGAATTTGTAAAGAAGTGTGATGGTCACTGTCCATGGGAAGATGGCAGCTACAAGGTCACCTTGTGTCCTGTCACCTCCACCCTGCTCATCCTCTCCTAAACACAACCTTCCTGCCACCCAGAGCTAGGTTTATGCACAGCAATGGGCACCAGACTTGGAGACCTTAAGAAGTCAGAAGGTCCATCCTCCCTCCAAGAATGACCTCAGCACCCATCACAAGGCACAATGTGGATGATGACATCAATTTTAATAGCACACACCATATGCTAGCCTTCTCATTATGGCATGCATTGCTCACAAACTTCCTTTTATTATCTCTTATTTACAGAGGTAACATTCAATGTTATGGCCTAACTTTCTCAAAGTCACATAATTAGTGGCAAAGCTGGGATGTAAGGCCGGAAAGCAGAAATGGTGGCAGCAGCAACACTGGGAGTGTTGACCTGCTTCTGGGCCATTTATGTGTGAGGAATTGAGAAATTTCTTCCTCTTTTAACCATGCAGTCCCTACCTGGAAAATAAGGGCTCTAAACAAGGCCCTTATTCGGAAGCTTTTTAGTTCAATCTCCTAGAAACCAATGATCTGATCATGAAGAGTGTGCCCAGGACGACACAGAGGGGAGTGTAGAGTGTTCAAATAGGGAGATCAGAAAGTCAATAGAAAGCTTAGGGTCAAGAAAGAAACTTGCATCCACTAGGTGTGTTATGGCCTGAACTGTGTCCCCACTTCCCCTCCCAATTTATATGATGAAATCCCAATCCTCAGTTACTTAAATGTGACTGTATTTGGAGACAGGATCATTAAGTAGATAATTGAGGTGAAATGAAATCATATGGGTGGGCCCTAGCCCAATACGACTAGAGAATTTGCAAGAAATGGAGATTAGAAAACAGACAACACAGACCGAGGGAAGACCATGTGAAGACACAGTGAGAAGGCTGCCGTCTGCAAGCCAAGGAGCGAGGCCTCAAGCAGAAGCAAACCTACCAGCACTTTGATCTTAGACTTCCAACCTCCAAAACTGAGAGAAAATAAATTTCTATTAAGCTCCCAAGTATATGGTATTTTGTTATGTCAGGCCCAAAAGACTAATACAAGATGCTACTAGATGTTGGGAAATACCAAACACCTTAGATATATTGTCTCACATATTGTACCTGTTTAGTTATCCCCAGCCTTCATCATGCATCAAAATCACCTGGGGCATTAAAAAGTGCATATGTTTAAGCCTTACTTCCCAAGGCTATCCTTCCCAGGTGATCCTAATGAGCAGCTAGGACATAGAGTCATCTCCCCGGATCATTGAGTTATTGTCTTTTCTTACCATTCAGATCTGGGCTCAAGGGTCACGGCCACAGGGACCCCCACCACACACCCCATGACCACCCCATCCAGGGCAGTCCCTCTCTCTCCAAATATTGTTTCATTTTCTTCATCCCACTAATCACTCTATAAAATGATCTTTGACTTATATGTCTACTCCTCTCTCTCTCTCTAGAAATACAGTTAAGTCCCCTACATACGAATGAGTTCTGTTCAGAGAGCGTGTTCGTAAGTTCAATTTGTTCTTAAGTCCAACAAAGTTAGCCTAGGTACCCAACTAACACTATCAGCTGTATAGTACTGTACTGTAATAGGTTTATAATACTTTTCACACAAATAATACATAAAAGACAAACAAAAAAATAAAGAAAACACTTTTAATCTTAAGTACAGTATCTTGAAAAGTATAGCAGTGCAGTACAACAGCTGGCATACAGGGGCTGGCACTGACTGAACAGGCAGGAAGAGTTACTGGCTGGAGGAGGGAGAGGAGGTTAGAGATGGTAGAGCTGAAGGATCCTCAGCAATAGGAGACGGAGGGCAAGCTGCAGTGTCACTCATGCCTGACGTTGATGGCACAGGTTCTGTTTCCTTGCTGGATTCAATTATATCAACCCTCTTGGAAAAACGATCCAGTGATGTCTGGGAAGTAGTTCTTTTTTTCTCATCATGGATGACAAGGTAGCACCAGATTGCATGCTGAACAGCTGCTGCAACCTTCATGTACCATTCTACGTCCAGATCCTGTGCCTCAAAAAATAACAGTGCTGGGCTTCCCTGGTGGCACAGTGGTTGAGAGTCCGCCTGCCGATGCAGGGGACCAGGGTTCGTGCCCCGGTCCGGGAAGATCCCACATGCCACGGAGCAGCTGGGCCCGTGAGCCATGGCCGCTGAGCCTGCACGTCGGGAGCCTGTGCTCCACAACGGGAGAGGCCACAACAGTGAGAGGCCTGCGTACTGCAAAAAAAAAAAAAAAAAAAAAAAAAAATCATCCTCATCTCCACTCCATCACCGGCCACTGAAGACGCTGGGTTCCTCAGAGCCACCCTCAGCTGTGAGGGAGAGACTGATGGTCCCTAAAGACCCATCTCATTATCCCAGGGGCCAAATTGGGGCCCGGTGAAAGGATAACTGGCCCATAAATCAACTCCACTAACTTTGCCACTGCACAGGGCAGAGATTCTGACCAAAGGCCCACTGATGAGGCTTCTTGGCACCCTCCTATCTGAGCTGACGGTAATTCTCAGAAGATAAATCAAGCTCTTCCGGAGCCCCCGGAAGCCATTTGCTATAATGTGATGAAACCGTCTTGAGTGAGTGCCTGAAGAACTAATGGGCCTGTTAAGCGCAGTTCATCGTGCTTCTCCGTCCACAGGCGGTGTGCGCTGGTCAGCAGCAGAGGTGTCTGGGAGGCTGGTGGCAGATAAACCTGGGCGAAAGCAGTGGGCAGCTGCACGTGCACGCACGTTTGGGCATGAAGCCGCCTCTGCAGTTGGCCTGCGCCTCTGCAGACACATGCATCTGTGCATGCAAGCGTGATAGGACATACGTGGGCATGCGGTACGTGCATGCTTGCGAACAGTGATTGCTGAGCAGTACGCCTGTACGGCTACGCCAGTCCCTGCAGGCCTGTTTTATTATGCACTGTGTGTCCACACTCTAAGACATGTTCATGGGAGTTACTCAATAAACACTGGTTGTTTTAATGAATAATAAAGATTATTTACTACTAATAATAATACTAATAATAGCAATAATTATATAAACAGAGAGAACGAAGCCTTTCTAGACAGCATGAGAAAGTCGAATATTCTCAAAGCCATTATTAGCTAGCGAAAGGTGTCTGGGAAGAGCATTTTTCTTCTCTGAGCCTCAGTTCCTACCTGTCAAGGGAAGGCTTCAATTAGCCTAACGAGCAGGAAGTTGAGAGAGTTGATGCCTACAAGCCTCTCTTTTCTTGTAAGAGGCAGGGCCGTTCGTTGAGAAGGGCTCAGCTGGAGGATCATGGAAGGGGATTTGAGGACAGGTGGCTAAATCTTGGTGGATTTTCCCAAGATAAATAAGAAGGCGAGATGGCCCAGGTCAACAATAGGATTCCCGAAGATGCTCTGGGTACCTGGAGAAAATTTTCCTCCAGGGATTTGGCGGGTGAGGGCACCATCCTGCATTCTCAGGTGCATTTGTAGCTCGACAGAACAGACAGGAACATGGGGCAGTGAGGCTGCCAGGGGAGGGTGGTTAAGTGATGACCGTCAGGGTCCAGACTGAATGCAGTAGGAAGCCAGATCAGGAGAAGAGAGAAAGGAGGGGCCTAGGAGCTTTCAACCAGCTGGTGAAGCAGAATTAGCACGAAGAAGTGAGGAAGCTGTTTGGACGAAAGGCTGTGGTCAGGGAAGTCAGAGACGACTATTTCAGGGGGTGGGGCAGGTGGGGATGATGATGAGCAAGACCACAGTGAAGGTGGGGTGAAGGTGGACGTCACTGAAGAAGAGGAGGGCTTAGAGATGGGGGGCCGGGGCAGCGACTGGTTCTCTTTGGGGGAAGTGGAGATCTTGCAACTCTTTGATAACCTTATAAACATTACAGTCACTTTCCCTGCGGAAATGCCATTCTTTCACATAAGATGCAAAGATCTCTGAAGCTCCTGGACCAGCTGGAATCCTGATGCGTAGGATACTGCCTGGCTGGCTGATCCCAGCACAGCGAAGGCGGGGCTCAGAGGGGAGGGGGAGACTGGGAAGCAGGGTCCAAGTCCTCGGTGAAGGCAAGGCAGCGATGAGCAGTTGAAGTGACAAGGAGGCAGAGGACGCTGCCTCGGGGCCTGTGGCTGAGACGCCCGGCTGGTTGGCCTCACGGTTTGGAGTGTAGCTCTGACACAGAGTTTTCCTGGTGGAATTAGGAAGAAGCACTCTTGGGCCTGACTTCGTTACAGCTGCCAGCTCTTGGTCCGTGGGTATCAGATAGAAAGATGAGAATCACGAAGATGGTCCCAGGATCTCTTTTCCGCAGCTGCTGCCTCTTCTCTTTTTATGTTTTTGATCATGACTTCTTTCTTTCTTTTTTTTTTTTTTTTTAATTCCTGTTACTTCTATTCCAAGATCTTCCTCCAGCTGTCTGTCTGCCACCTCAGGGTGCTTTGGTGTCCTTATCCAGCTCCCACATCAGGGCTCCCAGCCTTCCCCCCTTTCCTGGGGGCTCTGAGCATCCCTCCCTCTAGGAACTCCTTTTCCTTCACCTCCTACCTGGGGGACCATGTGGCTGCACTCACAGCTTCAAATCCTTCTGCTCTCCTTCCCCACCAGGCTTCTGTTAATCCACTCCCCCTTCCCAGAGCATATCCAGACACACTTCAGAATCTATAGAAACGGACAGTGGTTCATTTTTCCTCTCACTGCTTCCAGCAGTGTGAAGCTGCTCAGTGGGCCTGACCAGTGGGTGAGAAAATCCACATATTGGTCCTTCACCCATGACCCACAGGAGCACAACACAGGGCACTGCTCTACCACCGACTTTGCCACAGAAAGCAGATAAACAAGCCTTGGCCACTGAATGGACAGCATCAGTGCCCGTTACCCACCATCCTGGACTTCCCTGCCACACTGTCAGAGACCCTAATCCCAAGGGCTTGGAGCGGCCAAGAGCTGAAACAGACAAGAAGAACAAGTCAGGAATCTGTGGGTGCCACTGAGCCAGGGCTGGAAAAACATTTTTTGAATCTGAAAAACTTTTTATCAGCCAAAAAGTGAGGATGAGGAAGTGCTTGGGTTTCTTGTTTTGTCCCAAGAGGATGTTGAGGGTGCAAAGATGAATCATGAACCCCCAGTGGTTCAGGCAACTCTCCTGGGAGCCCCTACCTTTGCCACCACTACTTTACACACTGCTGACACCCGGAACATGTCATTCTGTATTATAATTGCCTGTTGACCAGTCAGTTTTCTCTTTAGACCCCAATCTCCTCTTGGGAATGTATTTTTTTTCACTGTTGTACCTTCTGCATCCAACACAGGGTCTGCTGCATAGCAGGCTCTCGGTGAGTGTTTGTTGATTGAATAATGGAAGGCAGCTACGCTCACCACTATACCACCAATGCTATTGATTGACTAACGAATGGAACAAATGACGAAGGCTCTAATCCATAATTCATATCCTGCTAATGTATTCAGGAAGAATTCTGTGTTATGGGCCACTTCGTTTAAAACCTGCAAATGGCTAGAATTTAGTTGTAAGAGAATGGTCAACATTGTTCCCAATTAGAATTTATTCAGTATCTACTATATGCCAAGTTCAAGGTGCTGAATTACACAGTGAGTAGACCAAAGTTTGGAGCATATAAGGGCTCTGTTTGGGGAAATGGTGGAACATTTGCAAAGTTTATCTCAAGAACTTCCAGGGAAGTCTGAAGTTCAAGTCTGAATTTCCACGACATCAGACCCAAGGCTGCCATACAGGCCTGATCTGGAGCGCATGAATTGTAAAACCCAGCTCGGATTAAAAACTTGTACCATAGTCTCCAACCTAATATGAAATTTTAGGCCTTTTTCTTCCTGGAGAAATGTTTATTTTAATTTTTCCCTGCTATATCTTGAATGCAGAAGTCAAGGAAAAGTGAAGTTGAAAGACAGCTTTACAAAACAATGGGGCATTTCTGCCACCTCACAGTGCAAAGATAGAGCCAATCAGGATGATAAGGCCAGGGGGATCACTGCCACTTTCTCAGTTTACATAGCAAGGGATAGTGTCAGAATCAAGGAGGTGTTCTTCTCGGCAATTCCCTTTTGTTACTCCTGGCTGAGGATCATCAGGGGCTGCTGGGAAGAGGTCAGGATTAATAGGGCTGAGTGGCAAATACTCTGTAGCTCATACAGAAGCAAATGGGGGATTAGTTCAAGATCAAGGCACAGGCTGACACCTGATAGTGAGGCATGAGGAACAGAGGTTTCAGGACCATTGATTCCAGTGCAGGGCCAAGACACAACAAAGAGATGAGTCACAATGGAGAACAATAGAAAAGCGGGCTTGATGTAATAGATGAGTGCCTGCAATTTGGAGTCAGGTAGACCTGAGATGGAATCTTTGCTCCATGTCACTCTTGCTGTGAAAACCCTGGTCGTTTTCATAACATCACTCATAAATGGATATAAACACATTTGCCATGAGAACTAAATGCAATCTGTATGGGAAAATGCCTGGTTTATTCATTCCTTCATTCAACATAGTTGCGATCAAGGATGATAAATAGCATTTGTTGGGTGCTTACTATGCACCAGGTAATGTTGAAAGCACTTTATATGTACTAACTCTTTCAATCCCTAGAATAACCCTATGAAGTAAGAATTACTATCATTATCACCTTTTTACAAATGAGAATAGTGAGGCACAGAGAGGTTCATCAACAGAAGGAAGGTCACACAGCAAGTGAACTTCACACCTACAATTTGAACTGAGGACAGCTGGCAGTGGAGGCCATGTTCTTTTTTTTTTTTAATTGAAGTATAGTTGATTTACAGTATTGTGTTAGCTTCAGGTGTACAGCAAAGTGATTTGGTTATACATATGTATGTATATATCTACTTTCTTTCTCTATTCTTTTCCATTACAGTTTATTATAAGATATTGAATATAGTTCCCTGTTCTATACAGCAAATCCTTGTTTATCTATTTTATATATTGGTAGTGGGCATCTGTTAATCCTATACTCCCAATTTATGCCTCTCCCCATTTCCCTTTGGTAACCATAAGTTTGTTTTCTATGTCTGTGTGTCTGTTTCTGTTTTGTAAATAAGGTCACATTCTTTTTTTTTTTTTTTTTTGCGGTACGCGGGCCTCTCACTGTTGTGGCCTCTCCCGTTGTGGAGCACAGGCTCCGGATGCACAGGCTCAGTGGCCATGGCTCACGGGCCCAGCCGCTCCGCAGCATGGGGGATCCTCCTGAACTGGGGCACGAACCCGTGTCCCCTGCATCGGCAGGTGGACTCTCAACCACTGCGCCACCAGGGAAGCCCCGATAAGGCCACATTCTTAACCACTATGCTTACTAATGATGGGAATGACTCTAGGCACAGGAGATATAATAGTGTATAACACCACCAAGACCCCTGTTCTTATCGTATTAACATTACAGTGGGAGAGAGAGATAGTAAAGAGAATAAATAATAAAGAGAATCATTGCAGGTAATGGTGAGAGCCATAAAGAAAATCAGCCAGGCTGATGTGATTGGTAACAAGAAGGGCTACTTCCGATAAGTCAGCTTCTCTGAGTAAATAATATTTGAGTTGAGTTGAGATTCCAATGATTAGAAAAAGCCAACTGGATGATGACTTAGAAGAAAAGTGTCCCAAACAAAAGGAACAGCAGGCATGAAGTCCCCCAAATGGGAACAAGCTAAGAAATATCAAGAAACAAAAGAAAATAACTATCCTAATACTTGGGAAGTGAAATTTCATTGTGGTTTTGATCTGCATTTCCTTGATGATTAGTGATGTTGAGCATCTTTTCATGTACCCATTGGCCATTTTTATGTCTTCTTTGGAGAAGTGTCTATTCAAATTCTGTTGGTGAGGTTATGGAGAAATTGGAATCCTTGTACGCTCTTGGAGGGACTGCAAAATGGTGTAGCCACTATGGAAAACAGGATGGAGTTTCCTCAAAAAATAAAAATAAATGGAAATACTGTATGATCCAGCAATCCCAATTCTAGGCATTTATCCAAAAGAATTGAAATCAAGGTCTCAAAGAGATAGTAGCACTCCCATGTTCATTGCAGCACTGTGTACCAAGATGTGGAAACAACCTAAGGGTCCATCAACAGAGGAATGAATAAGGAAACTGTGTTATATATATATGATGGAATATTAGCCTTCGAAAGGGAGGAAAATCTGCCATATGCAACAACGTGGATGAACCTTGGGGACATTATGCTAAGTGAAATAAGCCAGTCCTAGAAGATAAATACTGCATGGTTCTACTTATATGAGGTGTCTAAAACACTCAAATTTATAGAAGAAGAGAGCAAAATAGTGATTGCTTGGGGGTCGGGGAAGGGGAAGCGAGGAGTTGCTAGTCAGTAAATACAAAGTTTGAGTTATGCAAGATGAATAAGTTCTAGAGATCCGCTGTGTGACATTGTGCCTATAGTCAACAATGTTGAATTGTACACTTAAAAAATGTTCATGGGTAGATCTCATGCTAAGTGTTGCTATCACTCTATGTATAATGGGAAAAGAAACAGAAAGAAGCTGAACTCTAGTGAGCAAGGGGAGCTACAGTAAGTTAAGAAAAAGGAGAGAAAACAGTGGTCAGATCAAGTAGGTCGGTTCAAGAAGCTGGATGGTCGGGATAAGAAGTTGGGTTTTTCTGAACGCAAAGGAAATGCCACTTGAATAGTCTTTAAAAGAGAAAAGAATAATATTATGCTGCTTTTAAAAGATCGCTCTGTCAGATGTGTCAAGAATGGATCAAACTCCTTCCTGGCAGAAATTAAGCACTCACTAAACATACGTTCCTTCCACAGGCTGGGGGATGCTTGGAGAAAAGAATAGTAAGCTAATACTAAGTGCAGTAAGTGTGCCACTCAAAGCCCTTTCGCCTCCTATAAACAACTGCAGGGAAAAAAGGACTTGGAGACTATTTTGTTTGGCTTTGTGCTTCAGACAGGATGCCTCGTAGAGAAATGAGGTTTGTCCTTTGCCAAGCTCTATCCTCTGTTCAGAAACCTCTTTCTTTGTCCGTTGTGGCCTTGTGTGGTATGTATCTTCTAATGTCACCCAAACTAGCAAGTCCTTTCAGAGCAGTATTCATACATCAGTACCCCAAGAGGAGCGATCAGTTTGGCAGAGGGCAAAGGCAGTAAGTTTATGCCCACTGACCAGTCAAGGCATCTCTAATCAAAAGAATCTTTCCTCAGATTGGCTGCTGAGACATTAATCCCTAATTCTGATGTCTGAAACTGTTTTCTTCTTACTCTGGACCAGGAGGACTGACTCATTCTCTTGGTTGCCAAAAACAAAGATGACAAAACCAAATTTCTTGTCTTTTAAGAAAGACAGGCTTTGGATTTAATAGGAAATAATGCATTTCAACAGAAAAACAAGGCATGTTAGTGATGGTCAACTCAAAGATGCTGGACATTTCTTTTCATGTACAGCACCTTCACACCATCTTCTTTTCTCTCATTTTTGAGTAGCTGCCTACAGACCCAGAACTGGACCTGGTAAAGGTCAGAGTTCAATTATGTGCTCAGAAGCCACACACAGATCTTGGTTCTTCAAACAAGTATCCCTCAAAATGTCTCTGGGTCTCTCAATTTCATAATGTCCATGCAGTATGGGTTTCTAGACCATGATTGGCTGGAGTCCTGACTGGTAAGAGAGTCCATAAATGGCTACCACTGCAAACCTGGATGATGTCACAAGCCTAAAAGTGGTAGCCAAAAGCTGGTAATAGAAAGCAGGTACTGAAGGTCAGTGCAGGTCACCTGGTGAACCAGGTGAAACAAAAGCGTTGTGCAAAACCCTTTTTCTATGCTCAAAACCATTACATTTCTGGATAAAATAATTTCAAATAAATAAAATACAACCTGATGCCCAAGTCAAGAAGGGTGATCCTCAGGTAATCTAGAGATGATGAGGGACCATACGAGTTCAGGGGAGAGCGGTATCTGAACCTCTGAGGCTGAGATGTTGATGCTGTCAGAGAAACTGTAGTCCAGGTGGCAGTCTCTGTGCGCTGCAAGGAGTAGGAATGGGGACCCTTGAATACATGAGGGTCTCAGGAGAGATGCTAAGTCTATAAACACAGAGGAGAAACTACCTTCCAGCCCCAGGATATGAGTGTCTTCCCAGGTCGCTGAGAGAAAGTAGTTATTCATAAAGTGTTAGGACCATGGATGTGCATGGGATGTAGATGATAAACCTGAGTTCTAAATCCTCACACAGAGGAGAAACTCCAAGCTGTAAAATTAATGTAAAAGCTAGCCAGGAACTAGGGAATCTCTGGCAGAGGCAACTCTGAAACCAGACTGTGGCATTCCTCCCAAATGTGCATGTGCACAGCTCCTGGAGGTGACAGCTCCTACTGACAGTGGGATCATGGGCAAAAATTACAAAATAAACTATATTAAAAACTACATAAGGACTAGGAGAATTTACTTCCAAAGAGAATACTTGCTGAAGGAACTTCTAAACGCTATGATCTAGCAAGAAGAAAATTGAATCCAGGTGAAAGAAGACTGATGCAAGAAGCAATATGGGGCTTCCCTGGTGGCGCAGTGGTTGAGAGTCCGCCTGCCGATGCAGGGGACGTGGGTTCGTGCCCCGGTCTGGGAAGATCCCACATGCCGTGGAGCAGCTGGGCCCGTGAGCCATGGCCGCTGAGCCTGCACGTCCGGAGCCTGTGCTCCGCAACGGGAGGGGCCACAACAGTGAGAGAGCCGCGTACCGCAAAAAAAAAAAAAAGAAGCAATATGGAGCAAAGAAACAGAACTGAAGGGAAAGAAGAAAGCAAAGTAAATATGGTCCCTTCTTGGCCAGACAATTGACAAGTTAGCAAGTGAACACAGATCTGGCTTGGGGATGCTCCCAGACAGATGGGGCGTACCATAGGAAGAAAGAGGGGCTACATTTCCAGCCACATTTTCTCTCCTACCCTGGACAGCTGGCTGCCCACTGTCTCTGGAGCCAGGAGCTGATCCTGGTTTTCTAACTACAAAGTTTACTCACAGCATCAAAGGTTAAGTGTGTTTGCACCAGAGTGAGGAGACAGAAGAAGAAAGCCAGCTTTCCTCAACCAGTGCAGCCTTCCGATGCATGGCTTGACCCACACACCTGCTCCTCCAAGTAGAACCAACTACATCATTGTGTTTGGCCCATTAAGAAACTTAAGGAAGTCAAGAGGCTTTTTCTTTTTTCTTGTTTTTCATGGCAATATCTGCTGACCTAAGCATGGCCTCCTGTGTAGCACCCATGAGCCAGCGATGGCAATGGTAGAAAAATCACATGATGTCAGCACTCACGTATGCATTTGGATGTGAACATGTTGGCAAATTACAGCCTGTCACTCTCAAATGAGTGAGCTGAGATGGAAATGTCAATTTGAGCAGATGCCTTTTTTGCATTTTCACTACAATTTAGGGAGGTGGCACGAATATCATAAAGTACATGCCTAATGGATGAGTTTGAAATTCAATAGTGAGAGGGGGAAGAGGTCGAAAGAGGGTGATAAAAGGATATTTATGAGCAGTAAACATGGGCTGGGTAAGAGAAATAACACGGACTAGCGAGATCAGCTCTTCTCCTTCATTTAGGGAAGATGCCGTGAAAACAACCAGAGCTTGATTTCGAAAGCAGCCTAGCCGGAATGCAAGAGAGATCTTAGCAACAGTAACATGTCTGCAGGAAGCTCCCCGTGAGTTAACAATGTGTCGTGGCTGCTGGAGCTACTCCAGGGATCTTGAGAGCAGAAGCAAGTCTCAAACACAGCAACGTGTCTGATGTCTGCAGAGGGGACCATGGTACCTGGTGAGGATAAAGTCCTTTTGGGTCCCTTTCGAGTCCTATGATATTAAGACTTAAGAGAAATCAATTTCTGTGCTTTAAGCTCCTCAAAGTAAAGAAACTGGGTTCTATTTACAGTTTCTAGCAAGCAAAGCATAAGACAGCAATGTTGTTTATTTTCTGAAAAGCGTTCTCTCTCCCTGCCACGGGCCCCAGGCATGTGGAGCAAAATATAAACACCAAAAGACAGCACAGTAAACGAGCGCTGTGTTAAGGACCTTGATTCTCTCTGGTTCCAGTTCAAGAGGTGGGAGGTTCGCTGTAGGGGGTCCCTGAGAACCTTGGAGGTAAGTTCTCAGATTTCATCACTATTTTCTGCCCAGGAAAGCAAAAGGTTAGGGTCAAGTTTACAAGAGGGGACTATGAAAGGGATTTGGGGTGAGCTATATTGGGCACCCAGATAAAGGGCAGAAGATACTTTAAATCATTTTGACCCGTATTTCTCTCCTTTTTTCTCCTTCTGGGCAGTGTTTCCACAGCTTCCAAGCATCCTGTCTTAGCTTCTCTTTTATGGACTTTGACAGCCCCGAAATAATTTGAGCTGGAGAGTTTTATCTTTCCCCTATTTGATGTGAGAGTTGGTAAGACATATAAAGAATAAAAACTGCAGCTCACATTTATTGAACACTTACTAGGAGCCAGGGATTGGCCTATTTAATCGTCACAGTCTTTGAGAGAAGTACTAACAGTTATCCATATCGGTTTTTGAAACTCAGACTCATAGGCTCAGCAAGAGTTTGAGCAGACTGTGGAAATGTAGGCTTATCCGTGACTCCCTAAGTTGTCCCGTCTAAACGGCACGCTGACGGCCAAGTTGATTGGAATGACAACTGCAACTCTTCTGTCAGCAGGTGACAAAAACCGTAAAAAGATGATTCAGTCATGACATGAAACCTTGGAGCAGAAATACTAATGAATTTAAAGGAAGGTTTTGTTACCAACCAGGGTTCTTGGTTAGAAATTGATAAGAGGCCAGACAAGATGTTCAGGCAAGGGTCTACTGGGACGCGTGGAGTGAGTGAGCAAAAGCAAGTAACAGATGCCCTTGCTTTCTGAGAGGGGGTGAGCTGGTTCCTTATATGGGGGGAGGTAGGGGCGGGTTCAGGGGTCAGGCCAGAGGCGTGGCTTAGGTGGTCTGCCCACCCCCTTGGTGGTGCTGTGTGCAGGGTGCATGCACAGGACCCTGTTTTTGCTCCCAGCTTCTCAGAAGTGGCAGCTGGGTTTTGGTCTTTTTGTATCTTGTTATTCATAATTTGCCCCAACTACACATGCATGCAGTTACTTTTAGTCCCATATAGTTTCTTTGTATTTTGTTGCTTGAGGAGAAGTTTGTCCAGGTGCAAGCACTGAGGCAAAGGGTCCCAGGTCCCAGGTCCCAGCCTGTCTCAGTTTCATTTCCAAGGTATCTCTGCCCTTACCTAATGGCGTCCTCTGCTAGGAATAAGGTATGGATTACCTCAGCACCCATGACAAACTTTTCAAATAAAAATTAATATACTTCATTTTTTAGCATAGTTTTAGTTTCACAGAAAAATTGAACAGATAGTACAGAGAGTTCTATATACAGACCCCACCTCCACTCTGCCATTTCAGCGCATAATTTCCCCTACTACGAACATCTCGCATTTGTGTGTTGCATTTGTTACAACTACTACACATTATTATTTACTAAAGTCCTTAGTTTACATTAAGGTTCTTTCATTGTGCTGTACACTTCTATGAGTTTGGACAGGTGCATGACATGTACCCACCATTATGGTATCATGCAGAAAAGTTTCATCACCCAAAAAATTTCCTGTGCTTTGTCTTTTCATCCCTCTCTACCCTCCCCCCAAACCTCTGGCAGCCACTGATCTTTTTACTGTCTCTACAGTTTTGTCTTTTTCCAAAATGTCATCTAGTTAGAATCATATAGTAGGTTTTCCAGACTGGCTTCTTCCACTGAGAAAAAAATGCATTTAAATTTCTTCCATGTCTTTTCAGGGTTTGACAGTTTACTTCTTTTTATTGCTGAATAATATTCTATTATACAGATATATCACAGATTGTTCATTCACTTATTGAAGAGCATCTTGGTTGCTTCCAGATTTTGGTTATTATAAATAAAGCTGCTATAAAGCTGTGTGCATGGTTTTTTGCATACGTAAGTTTTCAACTATTTTGGGTAAATACCTAGGAGCATAACTGCTGCATCATATGGTAAGGCTATGTTCAGCTTTGTAAGAAAACTCCATTCTGTGTTCCAAAGTCACTGTACCACTTAATATTCCCATCAGCAATGAATAGTCCTTCCTGTTGCTCTGCATCTTTGTCAGCATTTGGTATTGTCAGTTTTTTCCTTTTTGGATTTTAATCATTCTAACAGTTGTGTAATAATACCCCATTGTCGTCTTAATTTGCAATTCCCTAACATATGATGTTGAACATATTTTCATATGCTTATTTGCCTTTTGAATATCTTTTATGGAGAGGTATGTGTCAGATCTTTTGCCCATTTTTATTTTTAAATTGGGTTGTTAGTTTTCTTAATGTTGAGTTCCAAGAACTCTTTGCATATTTTGGGTAAATTCTTTACCAGATATATGTTTTGCAGGTATGTCCTCCCAACCTGTAGCTTGTCTCTTCAATGTCTTAAGAGTATCTTTCTCAGAGAAAAGTTCTTGATTTTAATAAGGTCCGACTTATCAATTTTTTTCTTTTGTAGAGTGTGCTTTTTGTGTTATATCTAAAAACTTATCAACAATCCCAAGGCCACCTAGATTCTCTCCTATGTTACCTTGTAGAAATTTTGTGACTTGCAATTTACATTTAAGATCTATTTCAAATCAAATTAATCTTTGTGAAAGATTTTTTTTTTTTTTTTTTTTTTTTTTTTTTTTTTTTTTTTTTTTTAATGCGTTACGCGGGCCTCTCACTGTTGTGGCCTCTCCCGTTGCGGAGGACAGGCTCCGGACGCGCAGGCTCAGCGGCCATGGCTCACGGGCCCAGCCGCTCCGCGGCATGTGGGATCTTCCCA
The DNA here is from genome assembly GCF_008692025.1 of Phocoena sinus. Classification (NCBI taxonomy): domain Eukaryota; kingdom Metazoa; phylum Chordata; class Mammalia; order Artiodactyla; family Phocoenidae; genus Phocoena; species Phocoena sinus. Next base: position 69,910,831 of record NC_045777.1, on the reverse strand, counting down.
GACCGGGGCACGAACCCGTGTCCCCTGCATCGGCAGGCGGACTCTCAACCACTGCGCCACCAGGGAAGCCCCGAAAGATTTTTTTAAACATACAGATTTCCAAATGTTTCAGCACCATTTGTTTGAAAGGCTATACTTTCCCTGTTAAAGTATCTCTGCTCCTTTGTCAAAGATCAGTTGGCTATATTTGTGTGGGTCTATTTCTGGGTTCTCTATTCTAGTCTATTGATCATTTGCCTGTACTTTCATCAATACCCTGTGTCATAATTGTTGCAAGTTTATACTAAGTCTTAAAGTCAGGTGGTGTCAGTCCTCTGGCTCTGTTCTTCAGTGTTGTGCTAAATACTCTGTGTCTTTTGCATTTCCATACAAACTTTAGAATCAGTTTGTCAATATCTACAAAATAGCTTAGTCAGATTTTGATTGTGATTGCTTTGAACCTATAGATTAAGTTGGGAAGAATTTGTACCTTAACAATACTGAGTCTTCTTATTATAAATATGAAATGTCTCTTCATTTAGTTAGCTCTTCTTGATTTTTTCATCAGAGTTTCATGGTTTTCCTCATACAGATTCTATATATATTTGGCTAGAATTATGCCTAGGTGTTTTTTGTATGGTTTTTCTTTTCTTTTTTTCTTTTTCTTTTTTTTTTTTTGGTGCTGATACAACATTGTATTTTGTTTTTAATTTCAAATTCCAATTGTTAATTTCTGGTATCCAGGGAAATTGACATTCATGTATTAATCTCATATCCTATAACCTGGCTATAACTGCTTATTAGTTCCAGAAATTTTTTGTTGATTCTTTGGGATATTCTACCAAGACGACCATGTCGTCTGCAAACAAAGATAGTTTTATTTCTTCCTCCCTACACATTTTATTTCCCTTTCTTGTGTTACTGCATTAGCTAGAATTTCCAGTACATTGTTGAATAGGAGTGGTGACAGGGGACATCATTGCCTAGTTCCTAAACTGAAGGAGAAGGCATATTCTTTTTCACCATTAAGTATGATTTTTTTAGATAATTTTTTTATCAAGTTGAAGTTTTCTGAGAGTTTTTATTATAAATGGGTGTTGGATTTTGTCAAATGCTTTTTCTCTTTTTATTGATATGATCATACGATTCTTCTTTTTTTACCTGTTGATATGATAGATTACATTGCTTGATTTTCAATGTTGAACCACTCTTGTAAACCTAGAATAAATCCTACAGGGTCATAGTGTAAAATTACAATAATTTCATATATTACTGGATTCTAGTTTCTAATGTGTTGTTGAGGATTTTCACATCTATGTTCATGAGAAATACTGATGTGTAGTTTTCCTTTCTTATAATGACTTTACCTGGGATTTGTATTAAGGTAATGCTGGCCTCATAGAATGAGTTAGGAGGTTTCTCTCTACCTTTATCTTTTGGAATGTATTGTAGAGAATAGCTATCATTTCTTCCTTTAAATGTTTGGTAGGATTCACCAGTGAAATCATCTGTGCCTGGTTCTTTCTTTTTAAGGAGATTGTTAATAATTTCAATTTATTTAATAGATGTAGGCCTATTTAGATTATCTATTTTTCCTTGCATGTGCTTTGATGGTTTATGTCTTTCAAGGAATTTATGTAATCAAATTTGGAGGCATAGAGATATTTATAATATTTATTTACTACCCTTTTAATGTTTCTGGGATCAGTAGTGATGTCCCCTCTTTCATTTCTGATATTAGCAATTTGTGTCTTCTCTATTTTTTTTTGGTTACACTGACTAGAGGTCTACCAATTTCACTGACCTTTTCAAAAACCTACTTTTGGTTTCATTGCCTTTCTCTATTGATTTCCTTGTTTTCAATTTTATTAATTTCTGCTCTTTCATCATTTACTTCTTTCTATTTGCTTTAGGTTTGAATTGCTCTTCTTTATCTAGTTTTTTAAGATGGAAGTTTAGACTATTGACCTTTGATCTTTTTTCCTTTCTAAAGTGTACATTCCATGCTGTATATCATCCTCTACACCGGCTGGGGGTGGGGGTTAGGGAACAGGGAAGTCCCTACCCCCAGCTTTCTTGGCTGGATTCTGATACTGATTCTGCTTTTGCTAACATTACAGACAATTTCGAAAATAGAAAAATTCAGCTATAATCCCACTTTCCTAAAATAACTGCTGTTACTTTTTGGTTAACTTTCGGTATACTTCCTTTCATTTTTCATCCTTTGTCATATCTTTTTTTTTAAATTGTGATAGATACGCGAAACATAACACTTACCACTGTAACCATTTTAAGGTGTAAAATTCAGGGACGTTACATTCACAGTGTTGTGCAACCATCACCAGTATCCTGTTTCGGAACATTTTCATCACCCCAGAAAGAAGCCTCGTATCCATGAGCAGTCATTCTCCCTTCTCCCCTTACTCTAGCCCCCACCGACCACAATGTCCATCTTTCTGTCTCTACTAATTTGCTTATTCTGGCTACTTCATGCTGAGTGGCATGCTTTTAAGCTAAGTTTATTTCTAGTGTATAAGGGTATCTAATTTATTTTTTCACTTATTATTATACTTCACATAGTCTTCCATATGATCAGTGTAATCATTACGTTTGGTGTTGCATAATATGCTACTGAGAAAATGTCATAGCTGACTTAATCCTTTCTTATTTTGGGTTTGTTGCAAAATGTCTTTCTTGGGGGCTGGGGGGTTGCTGCTCTAGCTAACACCACAATGAACTTCTTCATGCATATAGTTCCTTTCCAGGTTGTAGTTCTTTCCTTGGATTTGATTTCCATATGCAGAATTCCTGGATGGAGGCACGAAGCATTATGGGATTCTCTAAGCCATCTTTTAACATCTCCAATTTACTTTTCAATAGGGTTATATTAATTTTCAATATTACTGGCTATATCTGAGGTACCTGTTTCATCATACCCTTGCCAGAGTGGCCACAAATATTTTTCTCTGAGTCTCCTTGGCTTGTGACATACGACTTTGAAAACAAAGATGTTTTAAGCTCCTCCATTCCCTCACCACTGGCAGAGTGATTTTCTCCCAAAAACTGGCATATTAAGCCAGATAACATTTCCAATTTATTGCTCCCATGAAAGTGGCTGCAGGATAAGAACAAATACAGTCTGTGTTCAATCTATTCAATTAGAACAGAAAAAGGAATTTATTTCAACGCACACAAATCAGCATATCCCATTCTGGTTGAATCCCATTTAGCATTTATGTAAGCTTAATTAAATCACCAATGGGGTTTCTTACAAGGAGAACGGCCTTCAGGAAATATGCTTGCTAAATACTCTTCAATAATGGTTGGGGAGTGTAATAAATAAGTGATACGTGCTGGTTCTCAGAGTTCCTTACATCTCCTCCAAGTTTCAGATCTCTGCTAGAGCTCTGAGCTTGTAAACAAAGGAGTTAAAGCTGGGGTGGGGGGCAAGGGATCATTGTGCAGCTAGATTTATAAGCACCAAGCTCTCTGCCAGCCCTTTCGGGAGTAAGCATACCTTCTAACACAGGGCTATTCTTACATGAACAACCCAGCTCTCAACAAAGTGGAGGGTCAAAAGGACAAATATCATATGATATCCCTTATATGTGGAATCTAAAACAATGGTACAAATGAACTTATTTACAAAACAGAAATAGAGGTACAAATGTAGAAAACAATCCTATGGTTACCGGGGGGAGGGATAAATTGGGAGATTGAGGTTGACATATACACACTACCATATATAAAATAGATAACTAATAAGGGCCTACGATATAGCACAGGGAACTCTACTCAATACTCTGTAATGACCTATATGGGAAAAGAATCTAAAAAAGAATGGATATAGGTATATGTATAACTGATTCACTTTGCCATACAGCAGAAAGTAACACAACATTGTAAATCAACTATACTCCAAAAAAATTTTTTTTAAAAAGACGCTATAGAAATCCAAGTTCTAACCACCTCCTGCAAGTTACTCATCAGTATGTGCTCCTGTATGTATGCACGGTGCACACATTAATAAGATTCTGTCTTTCTCTTATTAAAAAAAACAATAACAAAGTACATGGTCAGGCAGGAGACAGGGAGAAGGAGGCCATTTGCCTGCTGGGAGTCTACCACCTGGCTGCCTCTGCATCCAAGTGCACTTTCCAAATGCTCCCTACCTCTCCCTCTTCTCTGTCTCTCTGCCTCTCTCTCTCTCTCCAGTTAAGAAGTACCCAGTACAAAGTGGTAAATGATACTACTTATGGGTGACAAGATCCCTGTGCTTCCAACCACCCAAGCCAGGATGGTATCCTTCTGAGGAGTTCAGGCACATTGATGGCCCTGATCATTCTTGATCAGCTGAGCATCTCACTACCTTTCAAGTATGCGGCTAAGATCGTCATGGACTCCTTGGGTCACAGTCAAGGAGGGAGATACTGTAATTGCCTCCATTTTACAGAGGAAGAAGCAGGATAATAGAAGTTAAGGAATGGGAGTTAAACCCAGACCTTTCCTGTCTGGTATCTGAGGTCAGTTTTTTAACTACTGTCTTAAACCCAGATTATGGAGAAGAGAAGCCTAAGGATGCCTTTCCCAAGAGTATGTGCCTCTTGTACGGAGCCCCAGGAATGCACCAACATAATTTCCCATGAGCGTTCTCTTCTGATAAATCATGGGTTTCTGTGTCTTAAAGCATTTAGGAGAAGCCTGCAGCTAATTAGACCTGAGGGTGAGATCCAACATATTAACAGATAGGCAGAAAAAGAGGAGTTTTTTCTTTTAATTATGCTTCTATTAGTCACATCTTGTCTCCCTAATTTCTTTTTCTTGAATTCCCAGGCTCCAAGATTTTGAAGTCTATTTGGGGGAAATTACTATAAATAGATTCCATCCCAATAAGGCTGAAATGGCCTTGGAAGCACCTCATCCATCCCCTTCCATTTACAGATGAGGACCACAGAAGGGAAGTCAACTTGCCAGGATCACACAGAGCCAGAGCCAGCCCCTTGGTCTTTATATCCTCAGCTCCATGCTCCCTGCAGGAGACCAATGTCATTTATCTTCTCTTTGAAAAACAGAGGATGGTGTTTCCCGGGAAGGATGAGTTCCAACTCCAGTGATCCTTATTTACAAAGATGCTAACTCCATTTGCTTTGCTTTGCAGGTCTCAGGTGGTGGTGATGTGGTAGATTAATAGCCTCTTTGAATATGAAGACATGAATTGGGCAGCAGCTGAGTGTAATAGAAAATAAATTTGAGAGTCGAAGACTAGGGTTGGGATTCTGGTTCTACCACTTGCTACTTGTTTGATCTGGAAGAGCTCTATAATCTCACTATGCCTACACTATTCACCATGGTACCCTAGGTGTCTATGGCAGAGCCTGACACATATTAGGTGACACCACCATACATTCAAACATAACTCATCCTTTTAAAAATGTCATTGAATAATTGTCATCATGGTCTGTGTATCTGGCTGCCTGACTCAACTTTATACTAAATCTGTGACCCTAGGAAGTAAGTTAATAATTCAGAACCTCAGTTTTATTGTCTGGAAAATAAGAGCAGTAATAGGATCCATAAAGAAGATGTAGCACATATATACAATGGAATATTACTCAGCCATAAAAGAAACGAAATTGAGCTATTTGTAATGAGGTGGATAGACCTAGAGTCTGTCATACAGAGTGAAGTAAGTCAGAAAGAAAAAGACAAATACCGTATGCTAACACATATATATGGAATTTAAGGGAAAAAAATGTCATGAAGAACCTAGGGGTAAGACAGGAATAAAGACGCAGACCTACTGGAGAACGGACTTGAGGTTATGGGGAGGGGGAAGGGTGAGCTGTGACAGGGCGAGAGAGAGTCATGGACATATACACACTAACAAACGTAGTAAGGTAGATAGCTAGTGGGAAGCAGCCGCATGGCACAGGGATACCGGCTCGGTGCTTTGTGACCGCCTGGAGGGGTGGATAGGGAGAGTGGGAGGGAGGGAGATGCAAGAGGGAAGACATACGGGAACACATGTATATGTATAACTGATTCATTTTGTTATAAAGCAGAAACTAACACACCATTGTAAAGTAATTATACCCCCATAAAGATGTTAAAAAAATAATAATAACAGGATCCACTCCAAGGAGCTGTTGAGAGTGCGGGCATAGAACCTGGTACCTAGCAAACTCTTGATTATCTTTCTATGTACATGTAGGGAGAGGAGGAAGGAGGTGGAGACCCAAGTTCAGAAGGGACCCTATTTTGAATGACCTTGAATGTTACACTGTGGAATTGAAATTTTTCTTATGAACATCAGATTTTATGGAACTAATTCCAAATTGGGCAAGTCTTGGGAAGCTTGTTTCTACCACGTAGAAATGTGTTCGTGACAAGCATATCAGAAAGGCTTCCTTCCCTCCTTCCTTCCTTTCTTCATTCTCCTTCTCCCTTTTCTTCTTTCCTTTTCCAGCTTGGACATCAGATGGTAGGTCTCATTTGCAAACTTTTCCCTTTTGGTTGCCAAATCCCCAACTAGCTGCCCCTCCCAGAAGCAAATTACCTAACCCTGAGTGGATGGTGAACACAGGGAGAAGTTTAAATCCATCCCACTTGGCAGGAAAGCAAAAGCCCCAAATCTTATTATAATCTCCTGTTCTCTCTCATTCTGTTCCTCGCCACCAAGGTAGTTGGAACCTCTGTCTTCAGCCTCCTCCTCTCATCCTGTCTGATTCATGTGTTGATGTCTCGATTCTGAGCCAGCTGCTGCAATGAACTGCAATATCAAAGGCAGGATTTATTAGCAGCAAAAGCATCTGTCAGGAGAAAGTAGGAGAGGCTGAGGAGTACTCCACAGGAAGAGAGATGGGCCGAGCTCAGACTGAACCATGAGTGAGGCCGTTGTACACTGTTATTTACTACTAATAAAAAATAACCTCGGGCTTCCCTGGTGGCGCAGTGGTTGAGAGTCCGCCTGCTGATGCAGGGGACACGGGTTCGTGCCCTGGTCCGGGAAGATCCCACATGCCACGGAGCGGCTGGGCCTGTGAGCCATGGCCACTGAGCCTGTGCGTCTGGAGCCTGTGCTCCGCAACGGGAGAGGCCACAACAGTGAGAGGCCCGCGTACCGCAAAAAAATAAAAAAATAAAAAAATAACCTATGTGCTAAGTGCTTCTAAACACATTAGCTTTGATTTTCTTAATATCCCTATGAAGTGTGTATTATTATTCCTATTTTATAGATGAGGAAACTAAGATTCAGAGGCATTAGTGGCTTGCCCAACTTTGGATATCTAGTCATTAATAAAGCTAGGGTTTAAACGTAGGTCTGAGGGAATATAAAGTCTGTGCCCTTAACCTGAACTTTCTCCCAGTCGAAGACCCTCACCTAAAAGGAAAAGAAATGAGGGACTATTCTTTGCACATTCTCAGGATTAGAACGGGAATCACATATTAAGACACGTGGAGAAATGTGTGAGGATTGCCATGTGATTTATGCAGGAAGCAGGGAGAGTGCACTGGCTGGCATTAGGCAGAAGACTTACCCTATAGGTCAGAGCAGGTACTGAGAAACTCAGTCTGGCTGCAAATACTGACCTCAGGGGTGCAAGTAAACAACTGAAGTCTGGTGTTAAGGCATAAACTTAATTTCAATCGTCTGAGATTGTAGCAGACCCTAGTAATACAGAGGTTAGGTGAGCAGGTAATCCCACCTGGTGACTCAGTTCTGGGAATAGGAGTAAAAGATTAGACTCCAGCCCCGGTAAGGAAGGCTGGTTAGAGGCAGGCAGAGCAAAGAATTCAGCACCTTGGACAGCGAAGGAGGCCCTGGGGTAACCGGCAAAACCTAGGAGCAGGGCTCAATCACGTTCAAGGCCATTCCTGCACCGAACAAAAAGGAATCAAGGATGCCATCCATGTACTTGAGCAGTTAATCCACAATCTACCAGCAGAAAATTGCAATGTAGCATGATAAGTGGTAGCTATCGTGGGGAAGCATGTATTCCCATGAAGGTGCAACTATATCTCAGTTTGAAGTGGTGATATCAAAGAAGTCTTCATGGAATGAGTGCACGTTGCCATCTCAGCCAAAGGAAGAAAGGGGTGGGAGGTAGAGGGAAGTCTGAGCAGAAAGGGCAGCAGAGACAAAGACTTGAAGGTGGGAAACTGCCTGATGCATAATGACAATCAAGAGTTAAATTACCACGACTGGAGGGTGAAATGCAGATGGGGTGAGAAGACAGAGGAGTTTGGAGAGATAGAAAGAGAAGAAAAACCTAAAAGAGCTTTGAAAACCCTGATGAGGAGTTTGGGAAATTATAAATACCAAGGAACCCTGGATGTCTGGCTTTTCTTTCAAAAAGAGAAGAAAAGATCTGGCAACACCTGGACCCATGTTGCTATATAACTTGGAGCTGAAGAATAGTTGTCCCATTTAGGATGTTGAATGTATTCCAATTTCCCATACCTTCCTTCTTCATGCTCTAGCAGGCCTTGGTAGAACAGCTGAGTTTTACTTTGAGTATTTATTTCAAGCAGGAGAGTGACATGATCTTATCTTTACAAACATCACCCTGACTTCTTGAGGAAGGAGAGATTGAAGGGAGAATTATCAATTAGCTATCAACATTCTATAGGTGGAAGATAATGGTGACCTGAATCATGATGATGGTGGACATGGAGAAAAGGATGGATGGATGGATGGATGGATAGATAGATAGATAGATAGATAGATAGATAGATAGATAGATACAAGGAAGGAGGGAGGGAGAAGGAGAATGAGGAGAGGGAGAGAGAGAGTTTTTAAGGAATCATCTCACTCATAATTGCAGAGGCTGCCAAGTGCAAAATCTGCAGGGTAGACCAGCAAGCTGAAGATTCAGAGAAAAGTTGCAGTGCAAGTCCAAAAGCAAATTGGCAGAATTTCCTTCTCCTCATGAGAGGTCAGACTTTTTTCTACTAAATTTCATCCAAAAAATATTTTCACAGAAATGTCTAGAATCATGTTTGACCAAATACCTGGTTACTACTGCCTAGTCAGGCTGATACATAAAATTTACCATCACAGAGAGGAATTGTTCAAGTTTGTTAATATCAAAACACCTATTAGAGATTCAAGAGTGAGTATCAAATCTTGCCTGCCACCTGCTTTGGTAAATAAAGTTTTATTGACATACGATCACATCTATTTATTTATGTATTGCCCATGGCTGCTTTCATGCTACAATGACAAAGTTGGGTATTTGTGACAGAAACCATATGGCTTGCAAAGTTGAAAATATTTACTATCTGGCCCTTTCTAGGAAAAGTGTGCTGTCTCCTGATATAGACAATTAGAGATATGTGTCCGGAACTCAACTTTCAAGTCTGCATTGGAGACAGGAAGGTAGAAGGAGTGTGGATTGGAAATGGCATGCGTATCTGGACAGGGTTCTGAGGAGTCCTAATGTTTAGAAGTCAAGCAGAGTGTGATTGCAGAAAGGAATAGGAAAAGAGGTAGCCAGTGAGGTTGAAGGAAACCCAGGAGAATGTGGTGTTACAACGGCTCAGAGAGGAGGAAATCTCCAGAAGGAGGTAAGTTATGTCAACTTCTCCCTAAATGTAAAGTAAGGTGGGGACCCCTGGACTTGGCAACATGGTGGGGAGGGGGACATTGATGATTTTTGAATCATGTCAATGAAGTTGTGAAAAGGAAACTAGACTGAAATAAAATGAAAAGCAAGTGAGACATAGGGAAGTTGATCTATCAAGAATAGACAATGTTTTCAGGAAGTTTTGCCATAAAGTAGAGAAATAAGATGTTACAGGAAGGGGGTCATGGATTTAAAATTAAATATTTTTGTTAAACTCTAACATATATAGAAGATAGCATAAATCATAGGTGTGCAGATCAAACATTTTACACAAAGTGAACATACCTACGTAACAACTACTCAGATCATAAAACAGAATATTACCAGCAGCTCAGAAGCCATCTATTAAAGACTGTATGTTTGTGTCTCCCCAAAATTCATATGCTGAAACCCCAACCTCCAATGTGATGGTGCTTGGAGATAAGGCCTTTGGTATGTAATTAGGACATGAGGATGGAGTCCTTGTGATGGGATTCTTGTCCTTAAAAGAAGAATAAGAAGAGAGCTTCCGGGGCTTCCCTGGTGGCACAATGGTTGAGAGTCCGCCTGCCGATGCAAGGGACACGGGTTCGTGCCCCGGTCCGGGAAGATCCCACATGCCGCGGAGCGGCTGGGCCCGTGAGCCATGGCCGCTGAGCCTGCGCGTCCAGAGCCTGTGCTCCGCAACCGGAGAGGCCACAACAGCGAGAGGCCCGCGTACCGCAAAAAAGATTAAAAAGAAAAAGAGCTTCCTTCTTTCTCTGCAAGGAAACAAGGAGAAGATAGCCACCTACAAGCTAAGAAGAGGGCCTACCAGAATGCAACCATTCTGGCACCCTGATCTTGGACTTCTAGAAATGTGAGAAGTATATTTCTGTTGTTTAAACCATGTAGTCTGTGGTATTTTGTTACAGCAGCCAGCGCAGAATAAGATGCCTTCCTTGGACACCCTACAGTCTCTGGTGTGATCTGCTCTAGAGATGAACTTTCAGGTTTTGTTTGCTTGATAAAGTCTTTATTTCACCTTCATTTTTGAAGGAGATTTTCACAAGGATTATATTCTTTTCTTTCAGCATTCAGAATAAATCATTACATTTTCTTCTGCATTCCACCATTTCGGTTGGGAATCGAACCATCAGTTTTACTGTTATCCTTTTAATACAACCTACCCCTACACCCTCTTCTAGCTGCTTTTACAATTTCCCCTTTGTATTTGGTTTTTGCAGTTCTCTACAATGTGCTTACATGGGTTTGGGTTTTATGTTTGTTTGTTATCCTGCCTGGAGTTTGTAGTGATTCCTGAATCTATAGGTCTCATCTATTTTGAAAAAATCTATTTTCACTCTGTTCTCTCTGTGTGTCTCTATCTCTCTTTCTTTCCTCTCCTTATGAGATTCCAATTACACAAATGTGAAATAATTTCATTTTGTCCAATATGTCTCTCAAACTCTCTTTTTATTTTGAGTCTTTTTCCTTTCTTCTTAATACAGTCTGTATTATCTTTTATAAAGTCCTGTTTTCCAGGTCAATGATTTTTTCTTAATTTGTTATTAAACCCAACCACTGAATTTTTAAACTTGATTTATTTTCTTTCTTATTTTTTGATTTTTAATTTAATATATGTTTCAGTTCTCTGGTAAAATTCTCCACCTTCTCACCTATTCAATTAAACATATTGATCAGAATTATTTTAGCATCTATGCCCCAAAAGTCCAATACCTGAATCATCTATGGGTTGTTCCTATTATAATTCTCCTTGGTTCCATTTCTTTATGTGCTTGGTAATTTTTTATTGTATGCTGGACATTGTACATGAAAAATTGTAAGTCTATGAATGATGTTACTTTCCTCCATAGTATTTATTTTAGCTACTGTAAGACAGATTGAGATAGATCATCTTAATCCAATCAGGTATTGAGGTAATTTAAGGCTGGGTTTCAGACTACATAAGATCCTATATCTAGTTTACCTTTATTCCCAAGGTGTAACCCTTTAGAAGTACCTACTAGACTCCTGAGTGCTTTCAGGGCCCTGGAAACAAAAGCCTTGCTTAGATTCTAAGCCTCTTAATAGCAATTCTTATTCAGGTTCTTAATCTTATCCTGTGATGCTTATGAATTGGCAAATGCCTTTGGGGAGAAACTGCCACAGAGTTTTAGGCTTACCTCTCACTGGCATCCTGGCCTCTCAATTTCTGGCTGCTTTAGTAACTTAGAATCCCAATTTTCATTTTCCTAGTCCCAAGAGACTGCCAGAAGTCTGTTTTCTGTTACTTTTTGCTCCAGTTCTTGACATCCTGACTCTTTGTAATTAACAAATAGTTTTATTATGGTAAAACATATATAGCATAAAATTTACCATTTTAACCATTTTAAAGTACACAGTTCAGTGTATTAAATACACTCACATTGTTGTGTAACCATTACCACTATCCATCTCCAGAAATTTTTTTATTATCCCAAGCTGAAATTCTATATCCATTAAACTTTAACTCCCCATTCCTCCATTCAGCCCTGTTTCCTCCATCTTAACAGGAGGAAAGCCTAAGAAGAGTAAGCAGGTATGAGTAGATTAGTGGTGAGGTAGTGAACAATTTCCTCCATTAACTTTTATTTTCCCAAAACATATGAAGTCATATCATTGTGAAAGAATAGAATAGGAGGCATGGGGAATGAGAATGAAGGGTCTGAAGAGAGAAGAGAAATGATGAAATAGTCCTCTTGAGGATAGGAAGTAGTCTTACTCAAGAAGCACTGTAGGGTGGTAGAGCATCCATGTGAGGTGTGTGGTCATGAATTTTAAGTGGAACTGGTTGGTCTGCCTGTTTGATTTTTTTCCTCAGTGATGTTTAGCTAGTTAGAGGAGTTTAGCCATCTGAATGAGATGAAAGGAGAGAGAGAGAGAGAGAGAAGGGAGTTGCGCTGTTTTCAAGGGAGTAATTATAAAAGTGAGTCATGAAATCTAAGCTGGATAAGGAGACAAGCAAAGATAGAAGATTGATGAACGGTGGAAAGATAATAGGGGTAATGAACCAGAGGATTGTGAACAAGGAAGAATTGTTGTGTTGAAGATTCTGCCATAGATGAGCAGGAATATTGAGTGACGGTTTAAGACTGAGTTCTTTTAAATATATTTTAGATGTGCAGAAAGGATAGCATTACTGGTAGTACAAAGTTCAGGGTATGAACACTGGAGTGGGTGATAGAGGTGGAATAGAACAAAAGGTGGTTGGAGGAGAGTAGGTCAAAGAACCAAGTGACTTAGTCATATGAATTTTTTGGCCACCAAGAATGATAAGAAGAATTGGGGTAGGAAGAAAGATTGTGAGCCAGGAGCTAATAGACTCAGTGAATAAAGAAATCCAAGGGGTCTCTGCCTCCAATTTTAGACATACTTCATTCTCTCTCTCTCTCTCTCTCTCTCTCTCCTCAACTCTGTCAAAAGGCATCCAATGACCGGTAGATCAAACCTCCTACCCTTTAAAATAGCTTTATGCCACCCTGAGATAATCCTCAGAAATTTATCTGGATTTCCATGTGCCTCATTTTGAGAAGAGAGTCTATGTACTGGCAAAGCCAACATTAAACTACTTTGGGAATCTAGTTTGTACCTACTCAAGTTCTCCCTAATTAAAAAAAATCTATGAAGGCCTGGAGAGAAAGTAACTACACAGGAAACGTGGAGTTCCTCCCCATTATCCATTTATCTTATTGAGAAGTGGCTATGTTGTTTGGGTGGAATTGACTCTATTCAGGTTAATCAGCCTAATGTCGTTCCCTTTGGACGTGATTGCCTTAGTGTTGGGCAAGGAAACTAAGTTCTAGCGATCAGAGTGAAGCTCGGAACTTCTTATGGCTGGGAAAGAGGAGCTTTCTCAGGATCTGATATGAATTCCAGACCTGCTTCAGCTATTTGGCTACCATGAGGACAAAGTTGAGAGGGCAAGGCTGGAGGATGACAGAAATTGGAGAAGAATGCTGATCCAACAATTCCTGAAGCCTAATGACCCTAGACTTCGTGTTTTTTTTTTATGAACCCATAAAATTCTGCCTGTATTTAATCCAGTTTGTTTAGGTTTTAAGTAAATTGCACCTGAAAGAATCCTTACTAATACAGAAATATTTGACATGCCCCCTTCTTCACTTTTATATAGCTGAAGTCAGAGCGTCTTCAAGATGGATAATCATATTTAACCAAGGCTGAATCATGACCAAGGTACACACTGATAAGCTCACGTTCTGTTTTCTGCCATGCTTTTGGCAAAAGTTCTCCAATGGGAGTTCTCCAGTAAAATAACTGAATGCTGAGTGACCTGAAGATTTAATTTGATTTCAGATGCACCTGTTCTCATGAATGTCACTCTGGCATGGCCACAGAGGCTCTGGTCTGGTTTCAGGCAAGGAGCAGATATTGTGCAAACACACTTGCCACCATCACACAGGTTCTTCTCTGCATATGCAAGCTTCCTCCGACATTATTTTTTCTTCAGGCCTATGCTCCTTGATATTGGAGCTGATTTAAGCTGCTGGATCGTGAAATATAGCTTTGCTCTGATGCCTTGAAGGAACTCAGTGGAGAGACCACTGGCAGGTGATTAGGTCAGAAATGCTGCCGTATCAGACATGCCTATTGACAATCTAATTTGAAAGCCAAGAGTTTCCCTTGCCTATTAGGCTGCTCTAGGTGGCCTTATCACTGTGCACACCTAATGAGGAAAGAGACTCATAAAGTGTTCGTGGAAGAACAGTACTTCCTTCTAAACTGGCTACTGAGCTGCTTGTTGCATAAAGTACCATCTGATTTACCTACTGGAGGGAAAGTTGATGTTAAAACAGCTGCAGGATCTAGGGAAGGAAACAGCCTAACTAGACCCTTCTTTAGAAACCTGGGCTTATTGGACTAAGGAGCTAGCGGGACCCAGGATAGAATGTGTAATCCTCTTTGCCAGTGTTTTACTTAATAAAAAATGAGTTTTAGCTTCTGATTTCCTCATCTCCGTTTGTCTGCAGTTGTTTTTACAACTTCAACATGCAGAATAGACCTTCTCAGAAGCTAAGACGTCAGATGAGGAATGCACCAGCATCTCCATTTGCATCATTTGCCTCGAAATAGTATTTTAGACATATGTCTATCTTACAGATTGGGAGGCTAAAGCTGTAAACTTATCCAAAGTTATAGAGCTAATAAATGTTGCAGCTGAAATTTAACCTGAGCCCTCCTGATAGCAAACTCTTTCCCCTTTACCAGAGGTTCTCAATCCTGGCTGCACATTGGAATCACCTGGGCACCCTTTTAAAAATTACCAGTAAAGCAATCCTACCCAAGTTTCCACCCAGTTCATCAGAATATTTTGGATTGGGGCTTAGACATCAATATTTTATAGGATCTTACCAGATGAGCTTAAGTTGCTGCTGGAGATGAGAAAAACAGGGCTATCGCAGAGAATCTCAAACTTTAATATGCATATAAATCATTGGGGATTATTGTTAAAATGCAGATCCTGATTCAGTAGGTCTGGGGGTTGGGCCTGAGATGCTACACTTAATTGATCTGCATTGAGAAAACCACCAGCATGTGCAACTTTCTACAAACTTGCCTGCTATAAGAAGAGTGGGTTCCTGGGCTTCCCTCGTGGTGCAGTGGTTAAGAATCCGCCTGCCGATGCAGGGGACATGGGTTCATGCCCCAGTCCAGGAAGATCCCACATGCCATGGAGCGGCTGGGTCCGTGAGCCATGGCCGCTGAGCCTGTGTGTCTGGAGCATGTGCTCCGCAACGGGAGAGGCCACAACCGTGGGAGGCCCACGTACCACAAAAAAAAAAACCCCAAAACAAAGACAAAAACAAAAAGAAAGAAGAGTGGGTTCCTTGGCCTGATCCCTAGGCATTCCCTGTGAATTACAATCAATGGGAAGTGAACCTGAGAATCTATATTTTTAGCAAGTATCACAGGTCTTCTTTTGATCAAGTAAGGTTTAAAAATAAACACTAGGTATGTAACAAAATGACCCCAGGAATGTTTAAAGAAAATATTTTTTGCTTTTCTTTGGGTTTGAAATGAATCTCATCTTTCTTGCTGAATCTTGGAAATTTGCACTGTATCTTCTAAAACTTGAAAGCTAAACTTTGGTTAGTGTTAGGTCCCTGCTATTAACTATAGCCATTGTTTGTCTCAAGGTTCTTGGGACTTGTTTCCTCCATTTATAAAGTGAGGGTTTTCCCACTACTCAGCCTCTAAGAATGTTTCTATACCATATTATAGGAAGAAGGTTAGTGAAGTAGACTCCTGTTGTTTGCCTCCCTGGAAACTCTTCCACATACTTCGAGAAGCAGTCCTTGTTTTCATTTGAGGGTTTTTCTCTTCTCCCACTCTCTGACCCAGCTTCAGGAGTTGATACGTGTATTAGTGAGAGTTCTCCAGAGAAACAAAGAGAGAGGGAGAGAGATAGATGGAGAAAGAGAGACAGAGAGAGAAAAAGAGAAACAGAAAGAGAGAGAGAGAGAGAGAGAGATGTGTTATGAGGAATTAGCTCATATGATCATAGAGGTTGAGAATTCCCATGATCTGCCATCTGCAAGATGGAGACATAGGAAAGCCAGTGGTATAATTCCAGTCTTAGTATGAAAGCCTGAGAACCAGGGGAGTTGATGGTATAGATCCCAACCCGAGGGCAGAAAATGGCATGTGATGTCTCAGCTCAAGTAGTGAGGTAGAAATGGGTGCTTGCTCCTTTTTCCACCTTTTGTTCTATTCAGGCCTCAATGGATTGGAGATGCCCACTCACATTGGGGAGGGCCATCTACTTTACTGAGTCCAATTCAAATGTGAAATGTTCAGGAAACACCCTCAAAGACACACCCATAAACAAAGGCCAGTCAAGGTGACACATGAAATTAACCATCACACCATAGCACACAAACTAGACCTAAGTCAATCAGTGTATCCCACACCCTTGGCCCACGATTGGTTCAAGAATGGGCATGTGAATAGGTTTGCGACCCAAACAAAGTAAAACAAAACAAAGAAATAGAGTCTTTTGCTTCTGGGAGAGAAACAAGTCCTCTTTCCCCATTGGGACTGAACCTGATTACATGTGAAGAGGGGCTGCTGTATTCATCTTGCTTTCTGAAAGAGAGTTTGGGTCACTGAGCTTGAGAATGAAACCAACATAATAACAAAACTGAAACTTCAATGAAGACAACCAAATCCTGGATATATTGCTTAGTCCCTGGATCCAGCTATGCCTGAAGACATCCCCCACTGATTTTCTACTGTGTGAGCCAATTTGGATTTTGTGCAAGCCAGTTTGGATCGATTGCCCTTTCGCTTGGAACCAAAGCACAGTTCCCTGGTGTAGTTAGTATTTAGAAGGTGACTTGGGTGTACGCCACAAGCATATGGAAACTGACCTAAAGCCTCAAAGAATATACATAAAAACTGGTACATGAGCAGAAAAGGCTACCCCCACTGGACGTTTTTCACCACTTCATAAGGCAGTAGGAAACAAGAGTGTGGTTTGCAAAGGTAACTGTCTTACATAATAAGAGACAATTTCCTTTATCCATCATTAGAATATTTGAAAAATTCAGAGAACTCTTCCTAGGACTGTACCTTCTCACTTACATCCTCATCAGACCCTTTAGTGGCCATCCAGTGAGTTCAAAGACTACAAATTTTTGGTATTTTTTGAAAGATTCATCACTAGTTTTTCAAATAATAAAACCTAGCATATAACGTTTGATCAGTTATTAGTAAGGACAAAAACGTTCTTTTCCACTAGAGCAGTGGTTCTCAGTCAGGGGTTATTTTGCCCCCAGGAGACATTTGGCAATATCTAGAGATGCCGTGGGCTTTCACACTGTGGGAGGGGGTGCTGTTGGCATCTAGAGGACCAGGATTGCTAAGAGTGTTGTTAAATATTCTATCCTCTACAAGAAAGCCTTCAAACACAGAACTATTTAGCCCAAAATTACAACAGTGCTGAGGGTGTGGACGCTCAGTCAGCTAGAGGTCTGATTATGCTTGCAGTCTTGCACCTACATTAATCATGGTTGAATCAGCACAGGAGAGGTTCAATATCCAAATTTGTTACCACTTTCTACCAAATTAGAGAATCCCAGTGCACTACTAAAGATTGCTGAAAATAATATAAAATATTTAGTAGCTTTGTTGTATAGCAAGGAGATACATTGACTGTAAATAGACCAAAAGAGCTATTCAGGAGCCAAGGAAAATCAGGATACTAGCTACTTTCTCTGATCCTTATGCCTTTGATTAGCTATCTTTCATGGTACTTGCCTTTTGTCTTTACCTGTTCCAGTCCTCTCTCCTGTTGGCTAGCCAATTGCTTCCATATTTCTGAGGCCAGTTGGTGTGGGTAATGACCACAACAAAGGCACAGGTAACACAGCCACCTTTAGTTCTCAAGGATCTCAAAAACAGCTCATCAGTAGGCATGACTTAGAAATAACAATTCTTTCCATTTGTATAGATCTTTAATGTCATCAAAGTGTGTTCACATATATAGTTTTAGCTGGTCTGTGGTGTAGTTTTGTTAAGGAAGATAAGATGGGTGCCATTAGTCTGAATCTAAAGGTAAGGAGATACAGGCTCAGTATTTCAGCTACTTCCCTGATGTCACACAGCTGTTAATAGGAAGAACCAGGTATAGAGCCTGGTTTCTGTGACTGCTACTCTCATCTTATTTTTAAAAAGATGTTTTCTTGTTTTGATTTAAATTAGGAAAGAGTTTATGTTCTGATTAACTAACAAAGCAATGAAAGAACTTGAAGAAACACTTAAAACTCTCCCCATTTCCAATTTCTGAAGCAATGGTTCTCAACCCTGGCTATGTATTAGAACTATATGGGGATCTTTTTTAAATGTAATGCTAGAAATTCATCCCCAAGGATACTGGAGTGGTCTGGATTAGGCTATAGACATCAAGGTTTTTCAAAAGTCCTCCAGGAACTAAAAAAAATGTAGTTGAGCTAAGTAACTTTGGAAAATGGTATTTTGACCAGAAACTGTAAGGCTAAAGATAAAAAAAGTTTACATAAACACTGAACTCTATTTTTTAAAGTGTTTATCATAGGGATATGATTACCAGTTCTCAAAGTACTTTCATCTACACTAGAGTTGAACAAATAAGTAAATGAATGGTAGATAATTGGATCCAAATATTTCACTATCAGTGAAAGAAATTATAAATAAGCAAGGAGGAAAGGGGAGAATGAATCCTGAGGTATTGGACTAGAGATAGAAACATTGGTATGAACTTGTATTTAATTTTCGAAATATTATGTGTACATATATAATTATGTATTGCACACAATTATTATATATATACTACATATAGGCATTACATACACGTATATGGAAAGAGAGAAAAAAGAGAAATAATTATAGATATATGTGTATACATGGGTTATATACATATATTTCCTAGTTCTGTTTGCTGAGAGGCCCCAGAAACAGTGACACCTCTGCAGCAATGAGAAAACCCCACCCAGATCTCCATTTCTAAATATCATCCTTCTTGGAGAAATAACTGATTCTAAGGCTGGGGCAGGTACTATACAAGATGAGATTGGAATATCTTATAGTTCCAGAAAGTAAAGAAATGCTCAAAAAACAAAGGTAGGGACACGCCAAAGGGACACATGAGCAAACCAGAAAAAACTCTCAATGGCCAAGGCTGGAACACCTTGAGTAACAAAGTCATAGGGTATTAAATTACAAGCCAAAGTATAAAACAAATATACACAAATCCATACTGATATAAATAAATGACTGAATCTATAAATAAATAGGAGAGAAGAGGGCACCTTCAAGATGGTGGAGGAGTAAGACGTGGAGATTACCTTCCTCCCCACAGATACACCAGAATTACATCTACATGTGGAACAACTTCTACAGAACACTTACTGAATGCTGGCAGAAGACCTCAGACTTCCCAAAAGGCAAGAAAGGCCCCATGTACCTGGGTAGGGCAAAAGAAAAACAGAGGCAAAAGAATAGGGATGGGACCTGAACCTCGGAGAGGGAGCTGTGAAGGAGGAAAAGTTTCTGAAACCATTTCCTCTAAGATCAGGAACAAGACAAGGTTGCCCACTCTCACCACTATTATTCAGCACAGTTTTGGAAGTTTTAGCCACAGCAATCAGAAAAGAAAAAGAAATAAAAGGGATCCGAATTGGAAAAGAAGAAGTAAAACTGTCACTGTCATCCTAAAGATGCTACTAGAAAACTACTAGAGCTAATCAATGAATTTGGTAAACTAGCAGGATACAAAACTGATGCACAGAAATCTCTTGCATTCCTATACACTAACGATGAAAAATCTGAAAGAGAAATTAAGGAAACACTCCCATTTGCCATTGCAGCAAACAGAACAAAATACCTAGGAATAAACCTACCTAAGGAGACAAAAGACCTGTATACAGAAAACTCTAATACACTGAAGAAAGAAATTAAAGATAATAAAAACAGATGGAGAGATATACCATATTCTTGGATTGGAAGCATCAACATTCTGAAAATGACTATACTACCCAAAGCAATCTACAGATTCAATGCAATCCCTATCAAACTACCACTGGCATTTTTCACAGAACTAGAACAAAAAAATTCACAATTTGTATGGAAACACAAAATACCCTGAAAACAAAAGCAGTCTTGAGAAAGAAAAACGGAGCTGGAGGAATCAGGTTCCCTGACTTCAGACTATACTACAAAACTACAGTAATCAAGACAGTATGGTACTGGCACAAAAACAGAAATATAGCTCAATGGAACAGGATAGAAAGCCCAGAGATAAACCCATGCACATATGGGCAACTTATCTTTGATAAAGGAGGCAAGAATATACAATGGAGAAAAGACAGCCTCTTCAAAAAGTGGTGCTGGGAAAACTGGACAGCTACATGTAAAAGAATGAAATTAGAACACTCCCTAACACCATACACAAAAATAAGCTCAAAATGGGTTAAAGACCTTAATGTAAGGCCAGAAACTATCAAACTCTTAGGGGAAAACATAGGCAGAACACTCTATGACCTACAGCAAGATCCTTTTTGACCCACCTCCTAGAGAAATGGAAATAAAAACAAAAATTAACAAATGGGACCTAATGAAACTTCAAAGCTTTTGCACAGCAAAGGAAATCATAAACAAGACAAAAAGACAACCCTCAGAATGGGAGAAAATATTTGCAAATTTAGCAACTGACAAAGGATTAATCTCCAAAATATTGAAGCAGCTCATGCAGCTCAATATCAAAAAAAGCAAACAACCCAATCCAAAAATGGGCAGAAGACCTAAATAGACATTTCTCCAAAGAAGATATACAGATTGCCAATAAACACACGTAAGGATGCTCAACATCACTGATCATTAGAGAAATGCAAATCAAAACTGCAATGAGGTATCACCTCACACCAGTCAGAATGGCCATCATCAAAAAATCTACAAACAATAAATACTGGAGGGGGTATGGAGAAAAGGGAACCCTCTTGCACTGTTGGTGGGTATGTAAATTGACATAGCCACTATGGAAAACAGTGTGGAGGTTCCTTAAAAAACTAAAAACAGAACCACCATATGACCCAGCAGTCCCACTACTGGGCACATACCCTGAGAAAACCATAATTCAAAAAGAGTCATGTACCACAATGTTCATTGTAGCACTATTTACAATAGCCAGGACATGGAAGCAACCTAAGTGTCCATCGACAGATGAATGGATAAAGAAGATGTGGCACATTTATACAACTGAATATTACTCAGCCATAAAAAGAAATGAAATAGATTTATTTGTAGTGAGGTGGATGGATCTAGAATCTGTCATACAGAGTGAAGTAAGTCAGAAAGAGTAAAACAAATATCCTATGCTAACACATATATATGGAATCTAAAAAAAAAAATTGTTCTGATGAACCTAAGGGCAGGACAGGAATAAAGACTCAGATGTAGAGAATGGACTTGAGGATACGTGGAGCGTGGAGGGTAAGCTGGGTCGAAGTGAGAGAGTAGTATTTACATATATACACTACCAAATGTAAAATAGGTAGCTAGTGGGAATCAGCTGCATCACACAAGGAAATCAGCTCGGTGCTTTGTGACCACCTAGAGGGGTGGGATAGGGAGGGTGGGAGGGATACCAAGAGGGAGGAGATATGGAGATGTACGTATATGTATAGCTGATTCACTTTGTTATACAGCAGAAACTAGCACACCATTGTAAAGCAATTATACTCCAGTAAAAATGTTTAAAAAACTAGTAAGTTATCAGCTAAAAAAGAAAAAATAGAAGAGACAAATCATCCTCACGGAATAATTCTGAATATATATATGTTTTTTCCGCTGATCCAGAAGGTGGAACTTAAACCTCACCCCGTCAAATGTGGGGTGGACTTAGTGACTCACTTCCAAAAAATAGAGTATAGAAGGGGAAAAGTAGTAACTTAAGAGTGGAGAGCCCTGGCAGACAGCATCTTAACCCAGCGATCAAGGTTAACATCACCAGTGACTGTTGGTGGCGTATGGTGAGAAGGGCACATCACCTCTGGCATTATTCCCCAAAGTCCATAGCCTCCTTCTAATCATAGAAGAACATCAAACAAACCTCAATTGAGAGACATGCAATAAAACACCCAGGACTCTTCAAAACTGTCAAGGTCAGGAAAAATAAGGAGAGACTGAGAAACTAACATAGACCAGAGGAGAATAAGATATGATGACTAAAGCAACATGGTATCCTGAATTGGGTGCTGGAACAGCCAAAGGACATTAGTGGAAAAAAAATACAGTCTGGAGTTAGTTAAGAGTAATACTCTAATGCTAATTCTTTAGTTTTGACAAATGTACCATTGTTATCCAAGATATTAACAATAGGGGAAACTGTGTGAAGGATATGCAGGATAATCTGTACTATCTTTGCAGAAAACTTTCTGTACAATCTAAAATTATTCCAACATTAAGTAAAAGTTTACTTAAAATATGTAATTTCTCAGTATTAAAGTTCATAGTTGCTCTGGGGGAAAATTTCCCCTGTTATTCCTAACATTCAGCCAGTGTTGAGAACCATCTTCCCAACAATACTTAAGAAGGTAATCTTCCTATATACTGTATGATATCGCTTTATGTGGAATCTAAAAAATACAACAAACTGGTGCATGTAGCATAAAAGAAGCAGACTCACAGATATAGAGAACAAAATAGCGGTTACCAGTGGTTGGGGGGTGATGCCAATAAGGGATGAGGGAGTGGAAGGTACAAACTATTGGGTGTAGGATAGGCTCAAGGATGTGTTGTACAACCTGGGGAATATAGCCAATATTTTGTAATAGCTGTAAATGGAAAGTAACCTCTAAAATTGTATAAAAACTTAAAAATTAAAAAATTTTTTTTTAAAGTTTAAGAAATGGTAATCTTCCACACCAGTCCATTAGTGTATACGTTCAAACACCTAAAAATATACTTACTTTGAAAATCATCAATGTTTGCTTTAAATAGATGATACTAAACACATTTCTTTGCAAGTTCTTCTCATTTAGTTGCATAATGTCCCATAATAACATACATATGCCACCATTTAGCAGACCATTCTTTTCTTGATACACATTTAGTGTGTCACACTCTGTTTTCAGTATGTCCCACTGTCTTATTCCATAAAATATGTCTGTGATGTTGATGTTAATGCTTTGGGCTAGTATTTTCATGGATGGTTTTGTGATCCCTCCCTGACAAAAGGTAAATTTTCTCTTTTTGTCTGTTGCAAATTCTTTTCTGTTCCCAACTGAACAATGGCACATTCTGAAGGGTTGCCCACATCTCTGATTTTGGATTCACTCTTTGCCCTCTCAAGCCCTCATCTGAAAAACCATTGTCCCCTGTGCACTGAGGCAAGAGGCATTGTGCGTTGCTCGGCAACATAGGGGCAGTGAGAATGAAAAATAGGTGAGTGGCGATCGGTCAGAAACATGCTCACAGGGCAGGAGGATGGGATGAAGGGAAATTAAGACCAGGACCGGAGAAGGCAGTGGACGGGTCCAGACACTATGTCCCGGGAGAAGCATTCTTTGCTCCTTTCTTTACCTGGCTGACTCAGGGATGGTTACAAGATGTAAATCAGATCCAACCCCTCCCTATTCCATGCTATTCGAACTCTTCTATGATTTTCATTTTCACTTGGAATAAAATATAACCTCCATACTGTGACCTCAAGGACTTGTATTTTCTGCTTCTCCTGCTACTTCTCTGGCTTCACATCACGCCTTTTTCTCACTTGCCTTACTCCCGACACTCTGGTCACCTGTCAATTCATGGAGGACGTCCATCTCTGTCCCACCTCAATGCCTTTCTACTTGGGTTTCCTTGAGTATTTGAATGATTGGCACCATCTCATCTCTCACTTCTCACCTATGTGGTCAGCCCTACAGACAAGACTTATCTCACCACCCTATCCTAGTATTCCTGTTAGTGTCCAGTATTGCACCTTGTGTATTCCAGTCCTAGCACATTTCATAATCTGCGAAGTCTTCTATTTTACATGCCTTTTCTTCCCCAGAGTGAAGTTCCGTGAGAGCAGGGACCTGATTATCTGGTTCATCTCTGTATCCCTAGCGTCTGACACATAGTAGATACTCAATAAATATTTTAGTGAATGGATAAACAAATGCGTAAATAAATGTGACATGTCTGAGATATTTCCCTATTTGTAAGCTAACAAATTAGCCTGTTTTTGTTTCATAGATGTTGGTAAAGACAAAGACTCCTGGGCCAGAGATGAAGGAAAGTTTATCACTTGCAGCAATACCGATAGCCAGCGTATCAGCATACATAATGGTTCCCTGAGCCCCGATTTCCACAGGGTGATGCAGCGAAAATAAGATGACATCTGCACAAGCATAGGATGCATTACAGGAAAGGAATCTGTGCTTAGGAAAGCTGAATCTTTTATAACAAGCAGTAAGCGTGCCTGCTGAAAGCAAACCTATTCTACACTCTAGAGGGAGACACTCTACCTTCCAAGGCTGATTACAAACATCCTTGAAAGGATGGTCCAGAATAAAGCCAGTCCCTTTGCTCTCATGACATACAGAAAAGCAAGAGATCCACGAAGACTCATCTCCTTTGACTAGTACCTCCCCATTTCCCCCTCCACCCAGATTTTGGCAACCACCACTTTACTCTCTGCTTCTGTGAGTTTGACTATTTTAGATTCATTGTATTAAGTGGTACCATATAGTATTTGTCCTTCTGTGTCTGGCTTATTTCATTTAACATAATGTCCTCCAGATTCAGCCATGTTGTCACAAATGACAGGATTTCCTCAATAAGAAGGTTAAACAAAGAATTGCCTCTTAATAGAAAGAATGGATATTTCATTTCAGGGTTTAGGACCCATTTATCCTGATTTATATAAACAGACCTGGCACAGTAATAATTAATTCAGACTTGAGTATTTCCCAAATAGTCTTGCATATCCTGTAGAATTCTCACAACAGGTGTGGAGGTGGAATGCAGTCTCCTCACCTCAGAGATGGGAACAGAGTGCTTTGCGAAGCAGCAGGATCCCAACATGTGGTCTAGAATTCAAGGTGAAGTTCTTGGGAGGCAGGTGGACAATAGTTAATATAAAGTAGGGAAGACCAACGTGGACATTTGACTCTGTGGACTGGGCAATCACAGAGTTATGAAGCTCTGTGAGGATGGGGACAGCATTCATCTGGCTCATCCTTGTGTCCCCAGCACCCTGTACTGTGCCTGCATATAGAAATCTCTCCTTAACTATTTGTTGAATTAAGGACTGGATATTGAAATGAATGAATAAACCAGGGGGGAAGGTTTTGGTTTTTTTCTAAACAAGCATGTAGTTTTTATCGTGGGGAAAGGGGTCCCCTATCCTGGAAATCTCAACAGCTACAGCTTGTCTCCTGATTCCCAGGCTTCGATGTGGAGAACAAGAATTAATACCCCATTTTTTCTACATTTTCCTGAGAACCAAAACAAACAAACAAAAAACAACAGCAAAAAAAAAAAAAACCCTAAACTTGGCCTTTAGTAGGCTTGGCTGTGTGGAAGTGAAACTGTAGGCACAAAGGCAACTAGGTTAAGTTGGTTATAGCAGGTTAGGGAGAAGCACTCATATTTCTACCCGTAGATTGGCAAGCACTTTTTTAAACATTTAATTATGAAAAATGGTAGTGAGGCTATGAAGAAACAGTGACTTTCAAGTACTGCTGTTAAGAAAGTAATTTGGCAATATCTGTTAAAACCAGCAATGCTCTAAGTGATTCCATTATTGCTACCTGCCCTGGAGACACACATGCATATGTACTGCAGCATTACTTACTTTAGTGAAAAGGTAGGAACAACCTAATATCCATTAGCAGGGGAATAGTTAAATAAAATAGAATAAAGTGGTATAGAGCTATGAAATGCGATATTTTTGAATGAAAAAAAATCGTCTCAAGAATGATACCAAAAAAACCCACATACACAAAAAGAGAATGATACAGAATGATAACATTGATTTAAGACACAGAAAGATTCTATTGTATTTATTTGTTGTATTATTATTGTTATTTATTGTATTCTATTTGTATACATGTAACAGATACTTCCCAAGCTGAAGGTAACCACTACCTCTGGGTATGGGAAGAAGAGACAGTGATTGGGTTGGTGATCAAAGGTGACGTTACCTTACTATGAAAAAAAAAATAACTTACTGGGAGAATGAATATATGTGCAATGTAGAATAGCAGTTAACTAGGGGCATCATCTTATTTAAATTTGACCATTTGAGTCCTGTCTTTGCCACTTACTAGCTGTGTGACCTTAGGCACATTGGTTAACCTCTCTGTGCCCCATTTTCCTCATCTGTAACATGGGATCATAATAATATCTGCCTCATAGGGCATTAAGGAGATTTAAAGTGTTATTGAAAATACTTAGAAAGGTGCCTAGCACATAGTAAGCCATCAATAAATGTTAGCTATTAATATGTTACTCATATAATTAAAATCAATTTAAAATATTATTCAAGATATAAAGGAAGGAAAGAAGAAAAGAAGGAAAGAAGAGTTTATGTTGCTCTTTCCAAAGTAAAGACAGACTTTGATCAAAGGAGTGTGTTTACAAAACAAAATGTCTTCTTGAATCATCTGGAAATGTCATCCTCTTCCTCCCACAATTGAGGTAATTATCGCGGCTGGGAGCTATTTCTTTAACACATACCCAATCATGATGTGGCAGCCCAAGAGTTCAGAGACAGGGAAATGTCTTTCTCTCTCTCTCTCTCTCTTTTTCTTTTTAACATAATCTAAATTTAACAAGCCCATTAAAGCAAATGTTTCAAGTCGACATTGAACTGATTACAATATTTAATAAATCCTACCCCCAAAGGAGGGCTTTTAACTGCCAGCCAGGAATCAAAGTTGTACTATATTCATCCCTTTTGTGCCAAGATCTTGTGGGAGTGTGAGATGGGGAACCCCCTTTGTGCTCCATCAAAGCAGGGAAGTAATTATGATCACCTTTAAAAGTGCCATTTATAGTTCCCAATTCACTTCATAATGCTTGAGAAAGCTGGGATCCAGCTTCCACCCCTGACCCCCACAGCAGAGTAAGACACTATTTCAATGGGGAGGAAAAATCTCATCCTTCTGAGATGCTAAAACATGGCCAAGGATGTCTAGTTCTCACCCTGGGTATGTGACATGGGGGGTACAACCTCGCCTTCCTGGACTTGGCTCAGCTATAAAACAAAAGGATTTAACCAAATGAGGATTTGCTTTGCTAATTTATGCTTCTGTGATTACAGTTCCAGAGTCACTGCCCTTTGCTAAGTGACTGGGGGAAGGACAAATTTCCCATGAAATTGATTCACAGCCTTCTGTTTCCCATGTGCAGATTATCTTCCTACACATTGAGGTCTTCGTGTCAAAGTTAAACTGCCTTCCTGCTGGGGTCTGCAAGGGAGAAGCTTGGTTCATTAGTGTGGCAGGTGGATTGGGGTCTCCCCATTCTGGAAAGGTCTTTCCTGCTATGAGGAAGAGGGGAACCTGCAGACTGGAAATAAAAATGGTGGCAGTGGATCCCAACCATATCCGGGACTGTCCTGGAGAAGAATTGCATCTCTCAGTTTGTCTGTCTCTCAAAGCACCCGAGGATATCAGTATCGCCAAGCCTCTGTGCATCTGGGTCTCTGACTCTTGCCTACATCTTTTTTGGATGAGGCCCAATCCTCCCAGGCATGTATCTGTCTGTATACCTGCAGTTTTTTTATCTCCCAAGGGGCAGCTCTTTTGCTGTTCCTTGGGGGCATGTGTCCCTTGGGTGTTAGTTCCTCAATCTGTCTCTCCATTTCCTTCTCTTTCCTGTATTTTTTTCTTTGGGGTTTGAAATTTCCTGACCTTTGTGGCTCATGGCTTATGTCTAAAATAGTTGGGGCTTTTAAAGGTTCAAATTTTACAGCCAGATAAAAGAAAAAGTCAGCCTCTGAAAATCCCAGTGCAAGGCACCAGCCCAAGGGTAAGTGCCCTTGACAGCCAGCATTCACTGCCTTAGCGGAATCCTTCTTCCCTCAGAGGCCCTCAGCCAGCAGGCCTGATGGGAGATACTAAGATGAATCAGCCTAGCCCCAGGTTCCCCAGAGGAAGGGAGAGAAAGCCAGAGAGCTATGCATCATCTGTGTTTTCCTGCCTCGTGTCTGTGGGCTGCTTAGAAAACAGTCCAGGGAGGTCCCTATATCAGATGGGCTGACGACCTCACGCCCCTCTAGTTCCCAGGGAAATCACGCTTCGGTCGATCATAAGATTTTCTTGGAACACTAGCCTGGGCATAAATACACAGCAGAAAGGCGTATGCCCTCCTGCAAGATGCACGGTATGTTCCGGAGGCTGTCAGCCAAGCTGATCTCTCCTTCCCATCCCTCCTCCAGAACCCGGCTGCTCAGGGAGGGGCAGGAGGCTGAGACACAGAAGGACTGTGCCTGCTCAAGCCACGTGTCCTTCAATTAGCCATTACTGCGTTGTTCCTGCCAGTTTCACCCCCAGGTCTGAGGCTACATGAGGGCACAATCTGGTTTGTACAACAGGATCTAACACGAGGCTTGGCATGCAGTCAGGAAAAATATCTATTTGCTCGATGTGTAAAAGGTGGTTTAGGTCCCCAAAGAGAAGCAGAAGGAGGTCTCAATCCAATCGGAAGATTTTACAGCCGCCCTCTCCCCACCTTTCCTACCAGGGCTGCATCCTCCATACTCTCTGCATTTTTCTTCTTCAAAAAAGCAAAATGATACGTAAGAAATAAGTAAAATGGCTGCTTCCAAGGAGGAGCTGGGACACATCAGGGGCGGAAAGGAAGCTTAATTTAACCTGTATAATCTTTGATTTAAAACAATCACATACAGGAATTGTCTTATCAGATATTAAGATAAGTTTAAATTTTGAATACAAAATATAATACTACGCATGGCAAAGCATTTTAAAAGTACAGCTATATCCAATGAAGTTTCCCATCTACCCTTCTGGTTGGCAGAATAATGGTCCCAAGAGATGTTCATTTCCTACTCTCTGCAACCTGTGAATGTGTCACCTTACCTGGCAAAAGGAACTCTCCTGGGCTTCCCTGGTGGTGCAGTGGTGGAGAGTCCGCCTGCCGATGAAGGGGACACGGGTTCGTGCCCCGGTCCGGGAAGATCCCACATGCCGCGGAGCAGCTGGGCCCATGAGACGTGGCCTCTGAGCCTGCGTGTCCGGAGCCCTGCAACAGGAGAGGCCACAACGGTGAGAGGCCCGCGTACCAGAAAAAAAAAAAAAAGGAACTCTCCTTATGTGATTAAGCTCAGGATTTTGAGTTGGGAAGATTGTGCTGGATTCTCCAGATGGATCCAGTGTAATCACAACAGTCCTTTTAAGAGGGAAGAAGGAGGGTGACAGTCAGAGTCAGGAAAAGAGATGTGACCGCAGAAACAGAGGTAGAGAGATGCAGGACCATGAGCAAAGGAATATGGCAGAGTCTCTAGAGGATGGAAAAGGCAAGGAAATAGGTTCTGCCCTAGAGCTTCCAGAAGGGATGTGGCCCTGACCACCCATTTGAGGACTTCTGACATCCAGAACTGTAAGATAAAGGGTGTTGTTTTAAACCACTGAGTGAGTGATGATTTGTTAAAGCAACAGTAGGAAACTAATACAATCTCTGACTTCTTAGTTCCCCTTCCCAGAGGCAATTTTCTCCTCCCTGTTCTTTTGTCTCCTTCAAGAAACAATACACAGCTGACCCTTGAACAATGTAGTGGTTAGGGGCTCCAACTCCCCTGTGCAGTTGAAAATACACGTATAACTGCAGTCAGCCCTCCTACCCAAAATTCTGCATCCGTGGATTCAACCAAGTTCAAGATCATAGAGTACTACAGTATGTATTTAGTGAAAAGAATCTGTGTATAAGCTCAAACCTGTGTTGTTCAAGGGTCAGCAACATACACACACACACACACACACACACACAGACATACATATATACACATATATATAAATTACTATATTGCAAAATATATACACACAAGCATATATGTGATAGATACATAAATGCAGAGAGGGAAATGGATATATAAATACATAGGTAACATAGATAATATATATGTCATATCTATAAAATATAAAAGATGCTAAGAATATGTGCATAGGTATGTACGTATATTTGCTTTGTTTTACACAAATAGCATGTACCATACATCTTTCTTCACCTTGCTTTTTTCTCCTAACACTATATCTTGGAGACCTTTCAATATCAGTGCACATGGATATGCTTTATTCCTCCAAATAAATATTTCAATAAAAAATAGCAAGAAATTTCTTGAGACACAGTGTGTTTTGATTTCTTGATTCTAGCTACACTGTCCTGCTTCCTAGGTGCCCCTTCTTTAGTTCCCTGAAGGACCTTATTGATAATTCAGTGGATGGTGATAGAGGGGAAGAAAGTTGTCTTGTTTCTGATATTCTATCCACTTCTCTCTGCCCGCCTCTTCTCATAGCTGGTACCTCCTTCTAATAGAAAGAAAGCACAATCAGGCTAGAGGCACTTGTGTACCTAGTGCCTGGACACAGTGCACTTATCCCATAGACGGATTTAGTCCATTTGGAAATTACCAGCCCCAAAAACACTCACGTCTCTGAAACCAGGGAGTCCTGGGTTCAAATTCTGGCTGAACACTTACTAGGGGTGTGAACTTGCCCTGCTGTTTCACCTTCAAAGACAGTCTCTGAGTATATCAGTTTCATCTCTTAGTGGAATATCAAATTAAATGAGACATCACAAATAAAGCACCCAGCACCATGCCTGTGTTGGAGGTCCCCAAGACTGCCCTCAGTTTTCAGGATTCTCTAGAAAAACTCAGAAAAACTGTTATACTCACAGTTATGGTTTATGACAGTGAAAGGATACATATTAAAATCAGCAAAAGAAATAGACACATAGGGTAAAGTCCTTCCATTTGTGTTCTCCATAAAGAGAGAGCTTTATGCTCCCAGCAATGTCATATGACAACATGTGTGAAGTATTGCCAACCAAGGAAGCTCACGCAAACCTTGATGTCCAGAGTTTTTATCAGGGGTCAGTCACATAGGATGGAGCAGCCCCCACCTCAATGTCAAATTGATACAGCATGCTTCAAAGTCCCAGGCATGAAAAAAAATGATAATTTGCCCTACATCACATTGTTAGCATAAACAACCTGGCATGACCCATAGTTCAGACATACAAAGATGCTCTTATTGGAGAGAAATATTTCAAGGATATTCACAGGTCATCTTCCAGAAGCTGGTCAAGGACAGGAAAATCTTTGGTATGTGCAGGCTTTGGGCAAATCACGTCCACTGAGTTAAACCTTCCTGCACAATGGCTATCACAGTAAATAAATAAAGGTTTGTTTCTCTCTTCAAAACCCTCCCTTCGAGGGGGATGGTGGAGGAGTAAGACGTGTAGATCGCCTTCCTCCCCACAGATGCATCAAAAATACATCTACGTGTGGAACAACTCCTACAGAACACCTACTGAATGCTGGCGGAAGAACTTAGACTTCCCAAAAGGCATAAAAATCGCCATGTACCTGGGTAGGGCAAAAGAAAAAAGAGAAAACAGAGACAAAAGAAGAGTGATGGGACCTGCACCAGTGGGAGGGAGCTGTGAAGGAGGAAAGGTTTCCACACACTAGGAAGTCCCTTCACTGGCAGAGATGGGGGTGGGCGGGGGCGGGGAAGCTTCAGAGCCACAGAGGAGAGCGCAGCAACAGAGGTGCAGAGGGCAAAGTGGAGAGATTCCTGCACAGAGGATTGGTGCTGACCAGCACTCACCAAGAGGTTTGTCTGCTCCCATTCCCGGGGCGGGCGGGGGCTGGGAGCTGAGGCTCGGGCTTTCGTCAGATCCCAGAGAGAGGACTGGGGTTGGCGGCGTGAACACAGCCTGAAGAGGGCTAGTGCACCACGGCTAGCTGGGACGGAGTCTGGGAATAACTCTGGACCTGCCTAAGAAGCAAGAGACCATTGTTTTGGGGTGCACGAGGAGAGGGGATTCCTTCCCTGTCTGCCCACAGAAGGCAGAGCACGGCCTAAATGAGCTCCAGAGACAGGCGTGAGTCACGGCTATCAGCTCAGACCCCAGAGACGGGCATGAAAGGCTAATGCTACTGCCGCTGTCACCAAGAATCTTGTGTGTGAGCACAGGTCACTCTCCACACCTTCCCTCCCGAAAGCCTGTGCTACCCGCCACTGCCAGGGTCCCGTGATCCAGGGACAACTTCCCCGGGAGAACACATGGTGCGCCTCAGGCTGTTGCGATGTCACGCCAGCCTCTGTAGCTGCAGGCTCGCCCTGCATTCTGTACCCCTCCCTCCCCACAGCCTGAGTGAGCCAGAGCCCCCTAATCAGCCACTCTGCTAATCCTGTCCTGTCTGGGTGGGGAACAGATGCCCTCAGGTGACCTACACACAGAGGCGGGGCCAAATCCAAATCTGAACCCCAGGAGCTGTGCGAATGAAGAAGAGAAAGGAAAATCTCTCCCAGCAGCCTCAGGAGCAGCGGATTAAAGCTCCACAATCAACTTGATGTACCCTGCATCTGTGGAATACCTGAAAATACAACAAATCATCCAAAAACTGAGGTGGTGGACTTTGGGTGCAACTGTAAATTGGGGTTTGCTGTCTGCAACTGATTTCTTTCTGATTTTTTATGTTTATCATAGTAGTTTTTAGTGTTTGTTATCATTGGTAGATTTGTTTACTGGTTTGGTTGCTCGCTTTTAAAAAAATTTTTTATTATCATTTTATTTAATAATTATTTAAAAAAATTTTTTTTTTCTTTCTTTTCTTCTAAGCCATGTGGCTGACAGGGTCTTGGTGCTATGGCCTGGTGTCAGGCCTGAGCCCCTGAAGTGGGAGAGGTGAGTTCAGGACATTGGACCACCAGACACATCCCAGCCACAAGTAATATCAATTGGCAAGATGTCTCCCAGAGATCTCCATCTCAACGGTAAGACCCAGCTCCACCCAACGGCCAGCAGGCTCCAGCAATGGGTGCCACATGCCAAACAACTAGCAAGACAGGAACACAACTCCACCCATTAGCAGAGAGGTTGCCGGAAATCATACGAAGTTCACAGACACCCCAAAACACATCACCAGATGTGGTCCTTCCCACAAGAAAAAAAGATCCAGGCCAACCCACCAGAACATAGGCACCAGTCCCCTAACCAGGAAGCCTACACAAGCCACTGAACCAACCTCACCCACTGGGGGCAGACGCCAAAAACAATGGGAACTACGAACCTGCAGCCTGCAAAAAGGAGAATGCAAACACAGTAAGTTAAACAAAATAAGAAGACAGAAAAACATGCAGCAGATGAAAGAGCAAGGTAAGCACCCACCAGACCAAACAAATGAAGAGGAAATAGGCAGTCTACCTGAAAAAGAATTCAGAGTAATGATAGTAAACATGATCCAAAATCCTGGAAATAGAATGGAGAAAATACAAGAAGCATTTAACAGGGACCTAGAAGAACTAAAGCATGAACAAACAATGATGAACAACACAATAAATGAAATTTAAAATTCTCTAGAAAGAATCAATAGCAGAATAACTGAGGCAGAAGAATGGATAAATGACCTGGAAGATAAAATAGTAGAAATAACTACCACAGAGCAGAATAAAGAAAAAAGAATGAAAAGAATTTAGGACAGTCTCAGAGACTTCTGGGACAACATTAAACACAACAACATTCAAATTACAGGGGTCCCAGAAGAAGAAGAGAAAAAGAAAGGTTTTAGAAGATATTGGAAGAGATTATAGTTGAAAACTTCCCTAACATGGGTAAGGAAATAGTCAATCAAGTCCAGGAAGTGCAGAGAGTCCCATACAGGATAAATCCATGGAGAAACACACCAAGACACATATTAATCAAGCTATCAAAAATTAAATACAAAGAAAAATATTAAAAGCAGCAAGGGAAAAACAACAAATAACACACAAGGGAATCCCCATAAGGTTAACAGCTGATCTTTCAGCAGAAACTGCAAGCCATCAGGGAGTAACAGAACATATTTAAAGTGATGAAAGGGAAAAACCTACAACCAAGATTACTCTACCCAGCAAGGGTCTCATTCAGATTCGATGGAGAAATCAAAACCTTTACAGACAAGCAAAAGCTAAGAGAATTCAGCACACAAAACCAGCTTTACAACAAATGCTAAAAGAATATCTCTAGGCAGGAAACGCAAGAGAAGGAAAAGACATGCAAAAACAAACCCGAAACAATTAAGAAAATGGAAATAGGAACATACATACCGATAATTACCTTAAATGTAAATGGATTAAATGCTCCAACCAAAAGACATAAACTGGCTGAATGGATACAAAAACAAGACCAGTATATATGCTGTCTACAAGAGACCCACTTCAGACCTAGGGATACATACAGACTGAAAGTGAGGGAATGGAAAAAGATATTCCATGGAAATGGAAATCAAAAGAAAGCTGGAGTAGCAAGTTTCATATCAGACAAAATAGACTTTAAAATAAAGACTATTGCAAGAGAAAAAGAAGGACACTACATAATGATCAAGGGATCAATCCAGGAAGATATAAAAATTGTAAATATTTATGCACCCAACATAGGAGCACCTCAACACATAAAGCAAATGCTAACAGCCATAAAAGGGGAAATCAGCAGTAACACATTATAGTAGAGGGTTTTAACACCCCACTTTCACCAATGGACAGATCATCCAAAATGAAAATAAATAAAGAGACAGAAGCTTTAAATGAAACATTAAAGAAGATGGACTTAATTGATATTTATAGGACATTCCATCCAAACAAACCAGAATACACTTTCTTCTCAAGTGCTCATGGAACATTCTCCAGGATAGATCATATCTTGGGTCACAAATCAAGCCTTGGTAAATTTAAGAAAATTGAAATCATATCAAGTATCTTTTCCAACCACAATGCTGTGAGACTAGATATCAATTACAGGAAAAAAAATCCGTAAAAAATACAAACACATGGAGACCAGACAATACACTACTAAATAACCAAGAGATCACTGAAGAAATCAAAGAGGAAATTAAAAAAAAAAACCTAGAAACAAATGAAAATGAAAACACAATGACCCAAAACCTATGGGATGCAGCAAAAGCAGTTCTAAGGGGGAAGTTTATAGCAATACAATCCTACCTCAAGAAACAAGAAACATCTCAAAGGAACAACATAACCTTACACCTAAAGCAAATAGAGAAAAAAGAACAAAAAAAACCCCAAAGTTAGCAGAAGGAAAGAAATCATAAAGATCAGATCAGAAATAAATGGAAAAGAAATGAAAGAAACAATAGCAAAGATCAATAAAACTAAAATCTTGTTCTTCGAGAAGATAAACAAAATTGATAAATCATTGGCCAGACTCATCAAGAAAAAGAGTGAAAAGACTCAAATCAACAGAATTAGAAATGAAAAAGGAGAAGTAACAACTGACACTGAAGAAATACAAAGTATCATGAGAGAGTACTACAAGCAACTCTATGCCAATAAAACAGACAACCTGGAAGAAATGGACAAATTCTTAGAAAAGCACAACCTTCTGAGACTGAATGCAGAAGAAATAGAAAATATAAACAGCCCAATCACAAGCACTGAAATTTAAACCATGATTAAAAATCTTCCAACAACAAAAGCCCAGGACCAGATGTCTTCACAGGCGAATTCTATCAAATATTTAGAGAAGAGCTAACACCTATCCTTCTCAAACTCTTCCAAAATATAGCAGAGGGAGGAACACTCCCAAACTCATTCTATGAGGCCACCATCACTCTGATACCAAAACCAGAAAAAGATGTCCCCAAAAAATAAAACTACAGGCCAATATCACTGATGAACATAGATGCAAAATCCTCAACAAAATACTAGCAAACAGAATCCAACAGCACATTAAAAGGATCATACACCATGATCAAGTGGGGTTTATACAAGGAATGCAAGGATTCTTCAATATACACAAATCAATCAATGTGATAAACCATATTAACTAATTGAAGGAGAAAAAGCATATGATCATCTCAATAGATGCAGAAAAACTTTCGACAAAAATCAACACCCATTTATGATAAAAACTCTCCAGAAAGTAGGCATAGAGGGAACTTATTTCAACATAATAAAAGCAATATATGATGAACCCACAGCCAACATCATTCTCAATGGTGAAAAACTGAAACCATTTCCTCTAAGATCAGGAACAAGACAAGGTTGTCCACTCTCACCACTATTGTTCAACATAGCTTTGGAAGTTTTAGCCACGGCAATCAGAGAAGAAAAAGAAATAAAAGCAATCCAAATCGGAAAAGAAGAAGTTAAGCTGTCACTGTTTGCAGATGACATGATACTATACATAGAGAATCCTAATGATGCTACCAGAAAACTACTAGAGCTAATCAATGAATTTAGTAAAGTAGCAGGATACAAAATTAATGCACAGAAATCTCTTGCATTCCTATACACTAATGATGAAAAATATGAAAGAGAAATTAAGGAAACACTCCCATTTGCCATTGCAACAAACAGAGTAAAATACCTAGGAATAAACCTACCTAAGGAGACAAACATTGCAGAAAACTCTAAGACACTGATGAAAGAAATTAAAGATGATACAAACAGATGGAGAGATATACCATGTTCTTTGATTGAAAGAATCAACATTCTGAAAATGACTATACTACCCAAAGCAATCTACAGATTCAATGCAATCCCTATCAAGCTACCACTGGCATTTTTCACAGAACTAGAACAAAAAAATTCACAGTTTGTATGGAAACAAAATACCCTGAATACAAAGGCAATCTTGAGAAAGAAAAATGGAGCTGGAGGAATCAGGTTCCCTGACTTCAGACTATACTACAAAGCTACAGTAATCAAGACAGTATGGTACTGGCACAAAAACGGAAATATAGATCAATGGGACAGGATAGAAAGCCCAGAGATAAACCTATGCACATATGGGCAACTTATCTTTGATAAAGGAGGCAAGAATATACAATGGAGAAAAGACAGCCTCTTCAAAAAAGTGGTGCTGGGAAAACTGGACAGCTACATGTAAAAGAATGAAATTAGAACACTCCCTAACACCATACACAAAAATAAGCTCAAAATGGATTAAAGACCTTAATGTAAGGCCAGAAACTATCAAACTCTTAGGGGAAAACATAGGCAGAACACTCTATGACCTACAGCAAGATCCTTTTTGACCCACCTCCTAGAGAAATGGAAATAAAAACAAAAATTAACAAATGGGACCTAATGAAACTTCAAAGCTTTTGCACAGCAAAGGAAATCATAAACAAGACAAAAAGACAACCCTCAGAATGGGAGAAAATATTTGCAAATTTAGCAACTGACAAAGGATTAATCTCCAAAATATTGAAGCAGCTCATGCAGCTCAATATCAAAAAAAGCAAACAACCCAATCCAAAAATGGGCAGAAGACCTAAATAGACATTTCTCCAAAGAAGATATACAGATTGCCAATAAACACACGTAAGGATGCTCAACATCACTGATCATTAGAGAAATGCAAATCAAAACTGCAATGAGGTATCACCTCACACCAGTCAGAATGGCCATCATCAAAAAATCTACAAACAATAAATACTGGAGGGGGTATGGAGAAAAGGGAACCCTCTTGCACTGTTGGTGGGTATGTAAATTGACATAGCCACTATGGAAAACAGTGTGGAGGTTCCTTAAAAAACTAAAAACAGAACCACCATATGACCCAGCAGTCCCACTACTGGGCACATACCCTGAGAAAACCATAATTCAAAAAGAGTCATGTACCACAATGTTCATTGTAGCACTATTTACAATAGCCAGGACTGGAAACAACCTAATTGTCCATCGACAGATGAATGGATAAAGAAGATGTGGCACATATATACAATGGAATATTACTCAGCCATAAAAAGAAATGAAATAAATTTATTTGTATTGAGGTGGATGGACCTAGAATCTGTCATACAGAGTGAAGTAAGTCAGATAGAGTAAAACAAATATCGTATGTTAACACATATATATGGAATCTAAAAAATAACATAAAATTGTTCTGACGAACCTAAGGGCAGGACAGGAATAAAGACTCAGATATAGAGAATGGACTTGAGGATATGGGAGGGTGGAGGGTATGCTGGGTCGAAGTGAGAGAGTAGCATTGACATATATACACTACCAAATGTAAAATAGATAGCTAGTGGGAATCAGCTGCATCACACAGGGAAATCAGCTTGGTGCTTTGTGACCACATAGAGTAGTGAGATAGGGAGGGTGGAAGGGAGATGCAAGAAGGTGGGGATATGGGGATATATGTTTACATATAGCTGATTCAATTTGTTATACAGCAGAAACTAACACAACATTGTAAAGTAATTATACTCCAATAAAGATGTTAAAAAAGCAAACAAACACAAACCCTCCCTTCCTTCCAACTCAAACAAGACACCAAGCTCTGTCTTTGTGCGAAGCATTTTGTTCGGCGTCATCCTACTTAAACTTCACGATGATTTTCAATGGTATCACTTGGTTTCCTATTTTACAGAAGATGAAACCAAGCCCAGAGAGGTTGAGTAATTTATTTAACATCACACTTTCACTGTGTTCAGGGAGAGGATTCAAGTCAAGACTCGGACAACACAGCCTATACTATAATCATTTCTGCTTCACCCACATTTACTAAAATGGGGACCAAACAGACATGACTGACTTAGCGATTTGCATGGATGCCCAGCAAATAAATGAATTTTTAAAATCTTTTTCTTCCCCAAGAAAGACTTCTGTGGATCCTCAAACTTAATTCAATCTACTTGTCAACACAGTCACAAGCAATTTGTACTAAGGACAATCAGGAAGAAATGGAGACTTAAGTAATGAGAAGTGGATGAAGACAGGGTATCTTATTTGCTGCCACAGGCCAGTGGACACCCTGTCCTTGACCAAGAGGATGGGAACCACTTCCTCTGCCAACTGTCAAGGAGGCTCATCCTAGACAAACGCCCGATTGCTCCCATGACGGGGGAAGTAGCAGACTACGATGTTTGTAAGAAAGGCATTTTCTGAGGGAGAAAGGGCATGACATTTGTACAGTCTTTTAAATCATTATTTTAAATGTTAAATGTTTCAATTTCTTGGACTGTGGACAAATTCCCAAATCACACTATTATTTAAAGCTTGCACAGTGGTGCATTCTATTGCTTCTTTGAAGTATACAGGAAAACTGTAATAACAATTATTTAAAATTTATAGTAGTTATTTTCCTAATATGTATTATAAGTTGCTTGAAAGCAAGAATCATTTCTGACTTATTCATCATTATATTATCAATGTCCACAACAATGCCCAGCATGTAACAGACTTTCAACAAATGCTTGATGAATAAGTACATGAATAAATTCATACAGTGTAATAAGAGGTGTGTTCTCCTTAAGGATAGCTTCTTACACCCTCTGGGAGGGCTGACCACTTAGGGATAAAATATTGTTTTATCAGGATAGGCAGAAGTGTATATGGACTGAATTGTGTATCCCCAGAATTCTTATGGCCAAGCCCTAATCCCCAGTGTGACTGTATTTAGAGATAGGATCTTCATGGAGGTAATTTAGGTTAAATGAGGTCATAAGTATAGAGCTTTGATCCCATAGAATTAATGCACTTGTAAGAGGAGACCCCAGAGAATTCTGTCTCTCTCTCTCCACCACATGAGGACACAGTTAGAAAGTGGCCATCTCCAAGCAAGGAAGAGAGCTCTCACCAGAAACATTTGCCGGCACCTTAATCTTGGACTGCCGAGCTTCTAGAATTTTAAGAAAATAAGTTCTGTTGTCTAAGCCACTCGGTCTGTGTTATTTTGTTACAGCAGCCTGAGCAGACTAATACAAAGGCTGCAGAGGTTAAGGGCACCTGCCCAGAAACCAGATTTGCCTGAGTTCATTCCCCATTTCTGCAACTTACTACCTCTGTAAGCTTCATCTTATTAATGATCCTTTCTGTGCCTCTATTTCCCCATCCATATGATGAAGATTATAAAATTAAACTATCTCTCAAGGTTCTGAGGATTAAAGAGCTTATTGTTACAATGGAAAGGCTTAGAACAGAGCCTGGAACATGGTATGAGCTATATGAATGAGATGGGCTGTTTCCAAAGATGGCCAGAGCAAGGTCTCATTTCACATGTTTTTCTGCAATGAGAGCTCACCACTCACTCATGAAGAAAGAGGTGGAGTCCATGGTCCCTTTGCTTAAATATGGGTTTTCCCCATGACCTGCTTGGACCAATACAATGGGGTAGGAGAAAGCTGTGTAACTTTAAGCTTTGAAAGATCATCTTCCGTCTTCATCTCTTGGAACACAGCTTTTTGGAACTCGGTCACTATGCTGTGAGGAAGCTAAATGGTCCACTAGGAGGCACAAATGCAAGAAAACCAAGACCCCAGCTCACATCCCCAGATGAGCTCCAAATGGCATCTGACACCGATTGTCAGCCATGTGAGTGAGGTCATCTTGGACCTCCTAGCTTTCCCAGAACATCAAATAACACCATTTGAAGCAGGAATACCACCACCACCAAACCCACAAAGTCATGAAAGTAATAAAGTGTTATTGTTTTAAGACATAAAATTTGGGGTGGATTTAACATAACAAAAGGTAACCCAAACAAAACTTCATACCAAAAGCTGTGTCCTGTGTAACAAAAACCTAAAACATGTGGCACTAGCTTTGGGATTAGAAAACAGCATAGGCTGAAGGGCAGGGAGGAGACTGTTAATAAAGGCTGGAAAAGCAGTGAGAAAATTGTTGTTGGAGGTTTAGGTAAAGGAGACCCGTGCTAGGTAATAGCACAGCATTTGGCAACACTTTATCTATAGCAAGATGAGACATAAAAGGCATAGCAAATACATTTATGAATCTGATTAAGGAGATTTTCTGAATAATATTGAAATTACCAAATGGCTTTTTTTTTCAGCTGCCTATGATAAAGTATGGGGGGAATGATGATCTAAAGAAGGAAATGGTCAATATTCAAGCAGAAATTAGAGAAAATATTCTCAACCTAGGATTTGCAGGTTTAAAAAATAAAATTGTTTCTATTTCTCAGGTTCTCTATGGAGTCAAAGAGTCTCAAAGTAAAAAAAAAAAATCTTGTGGTAAAGACCAAATCTAGGATATTGCCACTAAAACAGAGCCTCAGGTCAAGATCAAGTAAAGGGTTTGGCTGTAACATTCGTTGTTAAAGCCTCAGAAAAATATAAAGAGGTATGTCCCAGACCCCACCACTAGACAAAAGGACTTCAACTAATGTGGTACTGCAGGATCTTGACTACATCCCAAAGTAGAGAGACATCTTTCCCGTAGAGATCTGTGAGGGTGCTTTTTGTCTGGTAGTGTGAACCTCAACAAGATTCATAAAAAACAACACAGTTTTAAAGAGAATTGCATTAATAGGAGTGACACCAGCTTGAACCAAAGAGACAAAGACAATTCAAAATGAAAAAAAAAAACAAAAAACCTCTGGGCCCCCAAATTTCTATGAGTAGGGAGTAAGTGTAGACAGAAACTCAGCTATAAAATTTTCTAATGGAAAAGAAAAAAGTTACTCAGAAGGAAAACTCCAGAGGTCAGAGACCAGAGCTAAAAGTTACTGAGAATGATTCCAGGAAGCAGAAATGGATCCTAATCAATCCACATCCTCTGCCTGCAGAGCGGGGAGACGTGGCAACATGCACACTGGATTTCAGAAATGCTATGGCCCAGTGGTTACCATGAGCCTCCCAGTCAGGCTGCTTTTCTTGTTCTATTTGCTGAGCTTGTGGAAGCAGATAGATTGTCTCTTTGGCTCATAGGCCTCTTCATCTGAGGAACTATGTCCAAGGAACTGAACCCAAAGATCCTCATTTGGATTTAGGTGACAAGATCTTGAACCTTGAAGCTGAGCCTGATGCCATAATGAGATGGGAATATTAGTGGTCTTTGGAGGAAATGAATATAGTTTGCATGCCAGAGGAATACTACTTGTGGCCATAGGGTGGACTGTGCTGGATCTTGTTTCTAATAGTTCCAGCCATGCTTTCATTCCACATGCCCTTCGCAATGTGATCTTAAGGATGTTGTGACAGTGACAAATCAGAAACAACCTAAGTGTCCAACATCAGGCGATGGGCAAATTGTGGTTACAGGGCATTAAAATAATGTAATAGTTGAATATTTAACAACATAGGGCAAATAATTCTCATGACAAAAGTTTTAAATAAAAAAGGCAGAGTACAAAATAAGTGTATATATATTATAATAATACAATATATATTATATATGTATATACATGTGTGTGTGTGTGTGTGTGTGTGTGTGTATATATATATATATATATTTATATATATAAAACCCCAAATGTAAAGAGCATTATCATTACCACCTAAGTGGGATAGCGGTAATTTTTGTTTGCTTTTTTACCTATTTGCATTTTCTAAAAATGAAATTTGCAAATTTGGGATGTATATATTTTTACTTTTTCATAATTATATATACACATACACACAGCAACACCGTGACACTGTCATGTCTCCTGGATTCTTGGATTTCAGAGCTCATCTCCTTTCTAATGAAAATTCTGAGGGGTCGGGTGTGTAAATTCCATCATTGAGCCTCAGTTTCCTCATCTGCAAAATCCAAGCTGACCCTGTGACCATTTATAATCAGTGGAGTGTGGTGGGAGAGGACCATGCAACTTGCAAGGCTGGACCTGAAGGGGGCTGCAGCCTCCACCCATATCTATTGGAATAGTGACCGGGGAGAGGCCCACATGGAGGAGAACAGAGACCGAAGTGGCAGCTGAACTCCCAGACAGCATCCAACACCAACTGCTCACAGTATCCATGAGGCCATTTTTGAACTTCTAGTTTTCCTGTGCTGGCCCATCGTCACCTGAAACAGAGGAACCATCTAATCAAATCCCAGAACTGTGAGACATTATAAGTTGCTGTTTTATGTAACTATGTTTTGGTGTAAGCTATTACACAGCAACAGGTAACCAAAATAAAGAGGGCTTATTTTTACTCTGATTTTTAAAAAAATATATTTCCATGTTGTTTCATTTTTCCTTGCCTTGGGTCAGGCTCATACTGGATTCAGTGGAGAAATGGGCACTCAGTATGTTCAGTTGTCACTCAATCTTTGCTTGCAGTGAAGCAACTCTGCAAATCACCTCTTACACAGCCTGCTGGAACCCAAACTGAGTCACAGATTGAGAGACGCAAGGATGACACAGATACCTGTCAGAGGATATGATAAAGTTTAACAAGGATGAATGCAAGGCCCTGAATTTGTATGAAGAAACCAGCTGCCCAAGGACATGTGGCTTAGCAGAAACGCACATTTAAGAACCCAACTTTTTGTTTTGCTTTTTTTTTGCATTAAGTTTATAAGTATTGCAAGAGTGATGAGGCTGCCAAAAAATCTGATGCGATTGTAGACTCTCTTAATAGAAGTAAAGCACCCAGAATAAGGATGGCTATACACTTACTGTAATGGGGTCAGACCACATGTAAAAGATTCAGTGTTGCCCAAAGCACTGGAAAAGTGAGATGGACAAACTTGAGTAAATTCAGGGGAGAGTGGCAAGACAGTACTCAAGGAGACACGTATTACTCTCAATTTTAAAAATCTTTTTTTTAACATTATTGGATTATAATTGCTTTTCAATGTTGTGTTAGTTTCTGCTGTATAGCAAAGTGAATCAGTTATATGTATACATATATCCCCATATCCCCTCCTTCTTGCACCTCCTTCCCAACTTCCCTACCCCACCCCTCTAGGTGGTCACAAAGCAACGAGCTGATCTTCCTGTGCTATGTGGCTGCTTCCCACTAGCTATCTATTTTACATTTGGTAGT
The DNA here is from genome assembly GCF_008692025.1 of Phocoena sinus. NCBI lineage: Eukaryota > Metazoa > Chordata > Mammalia > Artiodactyla > Phocoenidae > Phocoena > Phocoena sinus. Next base: position 69,866,770 of record NC_045777.1, on the reverse strand, counting down.
GTATATATGTCAATGCTACTCTTTCACTTCGACCCAGTTTACCCTTCCCCCTCCCTGTGTTCTCAAGTCCATTCTCTACGTCTGCGTCTTTATTCCCGTCCTGCCCCTAGATTCAAATCTAAAAAAAATCTTGAATTAATGAGTGTGTAGATGAATAGTTCAATGAATAAGGGAATAAATGTTAAACATTTTAAGGTAGCTACACCATGTCTTGATTTCATCTATGTGTTGAACAAATACTTACTAAACAGATACTGAATTCTGAGCATTCTTCTAAGCATTAGAGAGAGAACAGTGAGCTTCCCGCCAGCTTGTACCTTGTATTTCAGATAAAACCAAGTAAACGAACAAGATAATTTGGGAGTTATGTGTTGTGAAGCAAATAAATAGGGTTCATTGGGTAGAAAACGTCTGTGGTATCAAAAACTTTTCATTTTTGGTTATTCAGAGAAAGCCTCTCTAAGGAAATGACATTTGAAATGAGACTTAACTAATAAGAAAGTTGTGCAACAGAATTGAGAAGTATCTTTCTAGACAGCAGGAACAGAAAGTGGAAATATCCTCCATCAGGGACAAGTTGGGATGTTAAAATAAAAAGAGAGGAAAAGCCAGTGTGGTTGGAGCATAAAGAGAAGAGGAAAGTGGTGTGAGCTAAGATTAATCAGGTGGGCATGTCCATCCTGAACTCAAATGTTGTCCCACTGTCCCCAAAGTATTGTTGACCCTGCCATATTTGGGGGCTTGAAGTCAGATTTGGGGCTTGACTAATACATAGAAGATATAAGGAAAGGGACTAGAGAAGCAGCCATAGGAATATTCTAGTTCCCATAGGAGCCGTAGCCAGCTCTCTGGAAGGCTGGCATGTAGAATTTGGGTAGGAATAGTGTCAGGCTTTATCTGTCCCCAAGAGGTAACACCGTGATATCAGTTGATGGAAACTATAGGGGTTGTTCAGCTCAGCAAAGCTGATATGTGTATGCGCATACATATCTCTAGACAGGTAGGTAGAGACAGAGATGGAACAGTAACAAAAACATTAGGGGAATTTACTGTTTTATGCTAATATGGGGGTGGAATCTTCAGGCACCACTTGATCCAGGGGATCAAGTGCTAATGTGAAGATTTGCTTTTACCCACTTCTCGGTTCTGAGTAGTTTCATCATCAGCCTCTACAAGGTGGCCTTTGTCAGTTCCAGACTTGCATCCTTCAAAGGTCAACTACAAAGTGAAGATAGCGTCACATCCCCCAACAGTTCAAACGATTGTCATGGGTCTGAACGCCTCTGCTCTCAGTCACATGCTCATCCCTGGGCTAGTTACTGAGGTCGGAGGATGGGGCACACTATTACCGCACTCACGGGCCTGGGGGTAGAGCGGGTTGACTCCCCAAAAAGACTGAATTCAGGGTATTATCAGAAGTAGGCTGAGAGTATTTGGAACAGGAATAACAGAGCTCCATTGCACCGTTGCTTCATTAATATACACAAGAATCACCCAAGAATCACCCGGGGATTGGTTAAAACGAAGATTCTATTTCATTAGGTCTGTGATAGGGCTTGAAATTGGCATCTGTAATAAACTCCAGATAAACCCAATACTGCCGGTCCAGGGACCACATTTTGAGTACCAAGCCATTATAACGTATGTTACTGCATCCCAGAGGCTGGCTGATAACCATTCCTAATAATAGTAAGTGGTTGGGCTAAGCGGGGAGGGAGATTCTGCCTCAACACAACATATTATCAGCCACTTCTCACCACTGCAATAAAGGCCTTGGCTTTCACTTCCAGAGGGAGCCTGTCTCTTCCTTGCCTGATGGAGGCATAGATAGAAAGGTGGTCAGATATATACAAAGTGTAGTAGGAGCCCCTGGGGCTGCTCAGTCATATTCAGGGTACGTGAGGACAGATAAAGATGTCCCTGTTACCTGGATGCCTTTGTATAGAAGCCTGCATTCCTCAGCGTTTACACAATTCACCATTTGGATCAGAGAAACGGCCAGAGCTTCTGTTTGTATTCTATGAGTGAGATTCATTGGAGAAAACCAGAGGTCAACGTAGAGTCATATAATTTCATGGTTGAAGACTTTAGCCCATACTGCATACTTCTCAGATAAGGTGTTTATTGATGTAGGGGAAATTTGAACTTTGTTGGACAAAGGAGACCAAAGTCTTTTACTTTCTAAATACCATGTTAGTCTTTTAGCCAAAGGCTTACAGTCAGCCTTCTGCGTCTGGGTTTTAAAGAGTGTAGGATTTGGGAGGTATCTGACATGAGAGAATCATTGAGCCTTATAGAACATGTCTACAACTGGATCAACTCTTCCAAGTTTTATGCCAGACAATCAATAGCTGATTCGATCAGGATTTTAGCTATAACAAGGAATGGTTATATGTTTGTCATTAGGGGCATTTGATTAATCTTTTCATAGTTGATCCAATATTGGATTCAGATATTGGCCACAATGATTATCAAGCAGATAAATAAAACAAACACACACACAAAATTTAGTATTCTTCAAGAAGCTGTGATTATGTCACAGGGTTGTGCTATGACTTGTAATAGTAATTTCAGCCACATTTCACAGAGACAAAATATTGCTCAGCGAGGCCAAGGAAACTTGAGTTCATGGTATGGGGTAGAAGTTGAGTTTCAAGCCATATATCCCAGCTTCTTTGTACATCTGCATGGTCTGAAATCAATCTCCCTTGTTAAAATAAATGATGAGGATTTATTTCTAAAGTATCTTACTTCATTTCATTTAATCATTTGATTTTTAAGTTCATCCATGTGTTCCTGTATTACATTCCAAAATGAAACCAAATCTATAATGGAAAAAATAATCAGGAACATATGAGTATTTTCCTTGATTGAATGGACTTCCCATGAGGACAGAGAAAGTAGGTCTTGCCCAACATGGATCTCTATCATCTAGCACAGTGTCTGGCACATAGGGGGCATTTGACTCTATTATTAAATGGATGATATAGTAGATAACTGGATTAAAATATCTAGAAAGACATATTTTTCCTTTCACAGAGTTGAATCTCTGGTGGGAAGATAAAATTGTATAAGGAAGTGAAAATATGTGTGCAAAGAAACAGAGGCATAAAATTGCCTGGTGTGTTTCAAAACAGGCAAAGATTTTGATACAAATAATGTGATGAATGACATGGTGGGGAAAGGTGAGAAGTTAAGTAGGAAAATGGGAGGGGAGCAGATTATGAGATTTATTTGCCACACCTTTTCAGTTGCAAGTGGCAAAACCCAATTAAAATTGGTTTAAGCATAAAATAAATTATATTGGCATATGTAACTGAAAAATCCAGAATATCTGGACCAGGCATAGTTAGATATAGATGTTCAAATGATGTCATTAAATATATATTTTGTTTGTTTGTTTGTTTTGGTTTTGGTGGGTTTTTTGCGGTACGCGGGCCTATTACTGTTGTGGCCTCTCCCGTTGCGGAGCACAGGCTCCGGACGCGCAGGCTCAGCGGCCATGGCTCATGGGCCCAGCCGCTCCACGGCATGTGGGATCTTCCCAGACCGGGGCACAAACCCGTGTCCCCCGCATCGGCAGGCGGACTCTCAACCACTGCGCCACCAGGGAAGCCCTAAATATATATTTTTTAATCTTATTGGAGTATAGTTGGTTTACAATGTTGTGTTAGTTTCAGGTGTACGGCAAAGTGATTCCATTTGCAGCAACATGGATTGACCTAGAGATTATCATACTAAGTGAAGTAAGTCAGACAGAGAAAGACAAATACCATATGATATCACTCTTATGTGGAATCTAATTTTTTTAAAATGATACAAATGAACTTATTTACAAAACAGAAACAGACCCACAAATATTGAAAACAAATTTATGGTTACCAAAGGGGAAACGTGGTAGGTAGGGATAAATCAGGACCTTGGGATTAACATACACACACTACTGTATATAAAATAGATAACCAGAAAGGACCTACTGTCTCTCCCTACAGATTTTGGTTTGGTTTTTTGTTCTCATTTTCACACAGGCTCTCTCTCGGAGGTAAACGGGTGAGCAGAAGTGGCCCCAAGCTTTCATCCTCCTGGTTGAGGAATCCCACTGGAAACAGATACCCCTTTACCCATGGTTTGAACAGAACACCAAGGTCTGATGCTTGTTAGCTTTGGTCCAGGAGGTTAGGTCACATGTCCATTCTTTAGCCAATCAGTGGAGCCCAGGGAATATGGTATTCTCATTGGTCATCCTGGATCATGTTTTATCTCTGCATCCCGGAAGTATAATCTGTCCAACTCAAATGTCATGAATTAAATAGGAATTCTTGAAGAAATACAAGGTCCAGTAGAAGAGCAACCAGACAAAATAAAATCATAGCATGCTGTTTAACCCCACTTATAAAATTCTACAGAATGCAAACCAATCTAGAGTGAAAGAAAGAAGATCAGTTGCTTGTGCAGAGAAGGAGTAGAAAAGAGGAATTACAAAAAGGGCAAGAGAAACACTTTTGAGGTGATGGATATATTCACTATCTTGAATGCTTCTTGGATATAACCATATGTCAAAATTTATCAAATTATATACTTCAAATGTGTAAGTTTATTGTATGTCATTTATACTTCAATAAAGCTATAAAATATTGTAAAAAGAGGGGAAGGATAATGGTCAGGCAAGTATACCACAAAGCAATAAGGAATGGGCACAAGTGTTTAATCAGAAGAGTCATATAATTAGGAGTTTTAAGATCATTATGGAAACTGATGAGAAAGCATCAGAGTGACAATGGTTAGGGTAGAAAGAAGAAGACCCATTAGGAGGTATATTGGATGTTCCTTGTGCCCCACCTTCCATCTCTCACCCTTTCTTGTACTCGAGGCTTTGGTTTGGCAGCCAACTTTGTGCAGGTGTAACCTGACAGCCCCTCACCTCAGCTCTAACACATATCTCATGTTCTGTCCTAAATCTATTATGTAGCCAAAGCTGGGAAGCCTGCAGCATCCATCCTGGCATTCATGTATGCCCACCCTGGGAAGTATATGGGAGCTGATGCCCCATGAGGGTGAAAGTCAAAAGATAAGTGCTCCCTCTTCTATCCCCTAGATGTATAATTTCTTATCAGGTTTTAATCACCTCCTCGGAAGGTTTCAGCTGAACCAAGCCCCAGCTGCCCACAGCAATAACCAGCTTAAGAGTGCCCTCTTCTATTGGTTTCCCTCCCTTCTCTTTCACTCCCCCTCAGTTGCTTATAACACTGAACTACCTGCATGAAAGTTGCAGTCTCTGCTTTCTAGGGTTTTAGAAAACTTGGATAGGATGATAGATGAATGTGATAATCTAAGTGAATATTGCTGAGAGCCTGAACTAAAGCAATGGTAGTTTGAATGGAGAAGCAGGGGAAGATGTATCCAAAGGAGAAATGATAGGACATGGTGATTAGACTTAAGGAGAGTGGGAGAGATCATATGCATCTAATTCATCCAGGAAATCAGTAGAATCCCGAGGAAACCCAATGAAAAGAATCATCGAATTATCAAATTGTCACATGTCAAATTACCTCGGACCGATGATTCTGAGAAGGAGTTAGTACTTCAATTTGATGAACATTTAAATTGTGGACAGTTTAATTTAGACTGTTATTTTTTGTAATGCTACAATGATTGATTACCAATGGTCCCAAGACATTAAACAAGATACCTTTTATGCACTGATGTGAGAGTTAATGACATGGAGGAATTTGGATAGGCATATTGGTGATGGCTTATCTTTGCACCATGTTATCTAGGGCTGCATCTGGAAGACTTAAGGCCAAGGCCTGGGATCATCTATTGGCTCATTTACTTACATGTCTGGTGGTTGATACTGGCCATCAACTGGGGGCTTCCTAACATTATGGCTGGGTCCCACGCTCTTGGAGGGAGACAATAAGTCATGCAGTATCATGCTATTGTTCAAAACAGCCACAGAAATCTGCCTATGTTCAAGTCAATGGACCATAGACCCTGTATTTTGATAGAGGCTTATCAATGTCACACTGTACAACGTGCATACAGAATCACGTGTTAATTTTCTATTACTGCTGTAACAGATTACCACAAATTTCGCAGTTTAAAAGCAACACATCTTTAATCCTATACACAGTGCTTTCCAGCAGAAATATAATGTAATCCACATAGGTAACTTAAATTTTTCTAATAGCTACATTTCAGAAAGTAAAAAGAAACAGGTAAAATTAATTTCAATAATATATGTGTTTAATTCAATGTATCCCAAATGTGATCATTTCAACATAAAATTAATATAACAGTAATTGAGATATTTTACATCATCGTACTAAATTTTCAAAACTCATTGTGTATTTTACACTTACAGCATATCTTAATTCAGATTGCTGGCAATCAGACTGCATAACTACAGACACTATGTTTGAAGTTATTCTGATGGTAGTCTCTAAAAATCGAAATAATAAGCTGATATCACGTATACAATCAAACATCAAAACCCTCACCTCCCAGAGAGATTCTTCAGTTTTAGAGGTTAATACTCTAGCTTCTGTCTGGGGAGGGGGGTACATTCTTCTTATGAATCAGGAGTAGGGTTAAGGGTGCAGTAGGGGGAATAGTAAACTATTCCAGGCTGACTCAGCAAAGGGTCCTCCATCATTTGCCTTAAATTTGGCCACTCTTCTCAGTTCTCTTCTCTATATTAGCCAACTGTGCCGGGAGTAGGTAATTGGGTGAAATGGTGTCAACTCAGTTTTGAAAAATAGAATTTCACTCCTTTCTTTCTCCCTCTGGTGCTGACACAATATCAATCCTGAAGGGTGTGTCCCCAGCAGATGGATAGATGGACACAGCTTACCTTTAGTATCCTTTGCCTCCTTATCAGCTTTCTTACTGGTCCAGGGGCCCTGAACAATGTCAACATAACTGATCCTATCCCAGGGAAAGATGAGTTGCGGATGGTAAAGACATTTTCCACACTCACAACATAGAACATACGTCCTTTCCCTGCAAGTTCTTCCTATTCTAGCTACTTAGAAAACCCTTGCTCATACCTTCTTGACCAGACACAAATGTTAATTCTCCTTGGGAAACCTTCAGCACCACTAATCTCCCTCTTTCTCCATTCCAAATTCCCCTTTATATCTTCCTTCTATTAAAGCCCTTAACACTTTTTACTATGATAGCTTATTCCTTTCTCTGCCACCCCAAGATATTATTACATTTTCCAAGGAAAAGATTATGCCATTCATCTCTTCATTCTCTGTGATTATCACAAAGTTTTTCCCATAGTTGATACTCAGTCACGGGGGCTTCTCTGGTTCACTGAATAGAGGAAAGCTAATTGGCCCATATGGGGGAATAAACGTGTGACATTGGCTTTATCTCCCTGAGTTTGGAGACAAGATTTGCATGCTTTTGTTGTCCTGGGTCAAGGAAACCACACGCACTTCAAAGTACTGGGGGTTGAATACAGGGATATTTGACAATACACCTCTTTAGTTAGATAAAGGGGAGCTATTCATATACTGTGGGAAGGGAATCATTGAAGTTCCTGGCCCCTTTGTCTTTGACAATAGTCTTTCTGAGCAGCAGAAAAAGAGAGCTTCTAAGAAGGTGATTCATGTGAGCGCCTGCTGGGGACTTCAAATTGATCTTGGCAAAGAAAATGTCATTTCTCTGCCTGACCCTTGGTTTCAGAGAGAAATATGGAAAGGAGAGTTTCAAACAGACTGAAGAGGATACACGAGATTATTTTCAAGGAAGACAGTAAGACCATCTGAGGGTTAAAACAAATGCATTCATCAACTCAGTAATTAAAGTTCATTTCCATACTACATTGCCTCCACAATGAGTTGCCTTGTTGATTGTTACCATCTTCAACAATGACACACCTGACCCTCTATGTGACTTTTATTCGTTGTTTCATGTATTAATAGCATACATACTATTTGCCTGACACTGTCCTCGGTTCTGAGGAAGTAGAAATGAATCAGACATGGTCCCAACCCTGAAGAAGCTTGTATTCTAGTGGAGAAACGTGTATAAAAACATGAAATTATCATCTACTGTCAGAAATGTTCTAATAGAGATAACAATGAAGCATACTGGTGATACAGAAAAACGTATTCACTTTTTTTTGTCACTTTGTTCGTTCAAGACATGTATGTTAGCAATGAACATGTGGTGTACCAGGCTGTGGGGTTACAGCAGTGAAAAGAACTAGTTGCTATTTTGAAAGGTCCCTGAGCTGATAAACACTTGGATTGTTCAGAGATCTGAAGAGATAACAGAACTTAGTGGTCAAAGGCAGAGTGACATAAAATGAAGTTGCAGAGCTGGGTCACAATCATGAAGGGCTTTATAGGAAATGCTAAGAAGTTCGTTTTTCATGTTTCTTTTTTTCTAGATGAAGGTAAACAGGGAGTAACAAAATATGATTTATATTTTTCCATGATCATTCTGGCTGCCAAGTGAAGAATGGATTTGGGGTGGTTGAGGGTAAAAGAAAAGTTGAGATTTGAAGCAGAGAGATCAGTTGGGAAGTTGTTGTAGTCATTTAGGTGAGAAAATATGGCACATTAGACTTGGATATGGCAGCAAGGATGGAGAGAAGATGGGTGGGAAGGCATTCTTCAGATGTACAATAAGGCAGGGATAAGCAAGAAGAATCCAGGAAAAGGGGGAAATGTGTAAAAAATATGGAGGCAAGAAACAGTTCAGGGAACTTTATCTTTTCCTGAGTCACCAATAAGGGTATAATCACACCGGAAACATCACAGCCACCATCACCATAATCATCACCACCAGCTACCCTCACTACCCATCATCGTCACCACCAACCACAATCATCACCATTATCTTCGCAACCATAATCATCATCATCTCTACCATTATCACCATCACCTTCATGTCTTCAATCTGAGTAACCATCATAGTGAACAATAATTTGTAATGCACAATAGTTTTAGTTTAAAAATGAATTTTCATCAGCATGAATTCATTTGAATTTCTCAAGTTGGCTCATCAATTTTGAGTTCCCAATCTCTAAATGCAACTTCCTTATATGAAACCTCTTTCCCCACCACTCCATTCCTTGTCACTGGATGTTCAGTTCCTACACACCTCTCCATTGTCCTAAAGTCTTTTATCTCTCTATCTTCTTGTGCCTTCCTTCCTAGTTTTATCACTTGCTCTGACATTCCAAAGTTGTCCTTTACAGCGCTGTAGGTTTAATCATTTGTTTGATATCACGTACACACTAACAAGTTCTTAAACTTGGATTACACAAGTATTCAATTTTTCTGATTATGAACATCACGAAATCTTGAAGAAGGAATCATAATTCAAGTTTGCTTATTTAATCCCCTTAGGAAATAACTTACACTTTTCAAATCAGCCCCACACCATCCAAGCCCCAATATCATCTTTTTTTTTTTTAACACCTTTATTGGAGTATAATTGCTTTACAATGGTGTGTTAGTTTCTGCTTTATAACAAAGTGAATCAGTTATACATATACATATGTTCCTATATCTCCTCCCTCTTGCGTCTCCCTCCCACCCTCCCTATCCCACACCTCTAGGTGGTCACAAAGCACTGAGCTGATCTCCCTGTGCTATGCGGCTGCTTCCCACTAGCTATCTATTTTACGTTTGGTAGTGCACTGTTGGTGGGAATGTAAATTGATACAGCCAGTATGGAGAACAGTATGGAGGTTCCTTAAAAAACTAAAAATAGAACTACCATACAAACCAGCAATCCAACTACTGGGCATCTACCCTGAGAAAACCATAATTCAAAAAGAGTCATGTACCAAAATGTTCATTGCAGTTCTATTTACAATAGCCAGGACATGGAAGCAACCTAAGTGTCCATCAACAGATGAATGGATAAAGAAGATGTGGCACATATATACGATGGAATATTACTCAGCCATAAAAAGAAATGAAATTGAGTTACTTGTAGTGAGGTGGATAGACCTAGAGTCTGTCATACAGAGTGAAGTAAGTCAGAAAGGGAAAAACAAATACCGTATGCTAACACATATATATGGAATCTAAGAAAAAAAAGGTCATGAAGAACCTAGGGGCAAGATGGGAATAAAGACACAGACCTACTAGAGAATAGAATTGAGGATACGGGGAGGGGGAAGGGTAAGCTGTGACAAAGTGAGAGAGTGGCATGGACATAAATACACTTCCCAATATCATCTTGATCCCTCTCTATTCAGCAGTCAGCTCCATGGAGAAAGTGGGAAGAAGGGTTCTAAAGAATGTTAAGCACATAATATGCACCAAACACCTTTCTTATCCATTACAAACAGGAGTTCTGGGGCAGGACAGTATGGGTTTGAACTTTAGTTTAGCCACTTCCTAACTTTGTGAGTTTGGAGAAGTTAATTTGACTCTTTCATACTTTAACAACATCATTTCTGAAATGGGAGCAGTAACAGTAACCCTGCCTCATTGGGTTTACATAGAGGTAAAAATGTACATAAAGGTTTAAAGTGTACATAAATATACAGTGGAACAGTACCTTGCACATACTCAGCATGTAATAAGGTTCTGTTGCTAGAATATTGGGATACAATTTTTCATTCCTTTTCACAAGTGAGTAACTGAGGTTCCAAAAGTTGACACCCTTTGTTCCATGTTCCCCACAGCCTGTGATGTTGCCATTACACGTGCATGTGTGGTGCACACACATGCAAACACTCATTCCTTATGGATGCCTTTAATCCTTTGCTTGAACACCAGTGATATCACTGTCTCTAGGTCAACTATGTCCTTACTATACAAAACTCTGAATACTAGAACGCACTCCTTATACCTGAAGGACTTTCATTAACATGGTGAATATGTCTTTCTTTGACCCCCAAAGACCAACAGGTAGAAGTTACTAGAAACTAACTTCAGAAGAACAGGAGCTGGGGGAGTCGTATTTCTAAGACTAGTTCTTCCCAGTTGCTGTCTGTCGTTTCCAGCACTGAAATATGAAATCATCTAAAAGAAGTGAGAGAAAGGATAGGGAGTACAGAGCCAAAAATGTGTCATAAAAGCCAGGTAGACCTAAGCGAGTTATTGGAAGACGAGGTACATAGCTGAACAGGTGCCAGAGAACCTACAGAGTTCAGGGTAAAGAGCAGAGGACTATATGACTTTGCAAAAGTCGTTTGATCTCTCTTAAACCCAGTAAAATGCAAATAAACAAAATAAAATCACATGTAATTAGATAGAATATATCCAACCTATGCATTTAAAAACTGTTCACATTTTACTTATTTTTATTTTTACATCTTTGCCATAGGGTACATGAACAGCCCCTTGCCGCCTTCTTTTTTTAAACAACTTTATTGATGTGTGATTGACATTTGAAAAGCAGTATGTATTTAATGTATACAAATCAATGAGTTTAGGGATAGGTATACACCCATGAAACCATAACCACCATCAAAGCCAGAAACATATCCATCTCCTCCTAAATGTTCCTCCTGCCTGTTTAATCGTTATCATTATGATTATCGTTATTGTTAGTATTTTTTTAGTGGTAAGAGTGCTTAGCATAAGATCTGCTCTCTTAGAAATTTTTTTTTTTTTTTTTTTTTTTTTTGCGGTATGCGGGCCTCTCACTGTTGTGGTCTCTCCCGTTGCGGGGCACAGGCTCCGGACGCGCAGGCTCAGCGGCCATGACTCACAGGCCCAGCCGCTCCGCGGCATGTGGGATCTTCCCGGACTGGGGCACGAACCTGTGTCCCCCGCATCGGCAGGCGGACTCTCAACCACTGCGCCACCAGGGAAGCCCAGAAATGTTTAAGTATATAATACAGTATTGTTAGCTATAGACACTGTACTGTATATTAGCTCTCCAGTATTTGTTATCTTGCACAACGAAACCTTGTACCCTTTGACCATTCACCTCAATACTTCCCCATTTCCCCAGCCCATGACAACCACCATGCTACCTCTGCTACTTTAGATTCCACATATAAGTGAGATGATGCTGTATTAGTCTTTCCATGTCCAGCTTATTTCATTTAGCATCATGTCCTCCAGATACAACCATGTTGTCACAAATATCTCTGCCTACTTCTTGGCACCCCTATTATTGTGCTCATCTCTCACTAAACCCCATTTATATGGTTTTCATTTTTTCTTTGAAAATGTCTAGCTTCTCCATGCTTCAGAGCCCTTGTATTTGTTCTTCTCTCTATCTTGAACTCTTTTTCTCCACCTCTCCTGGCTGGCTCCTTCTCGTCACTCAGGTCTCAGATGAAGACTGTCCCAATCATCTGTCCTCCACATTTCCCCATTCCTTTCCTCCACTGCACTCCTAGAAACCTGTAAGTTCTTTATTCCCTTATTTGCTTAGCCACTAAACATTCTTTTCCTTTGGAGCAGCGGTCCCCAACCTTTTTGGCACCAGGGACTGGTTTCGTGGAAGACAATTTTTCCATGGTGGGGCTGGGGATGGTTCAGGCAGTAATGCGAGCGATGGGGAGCGATGGGGAGCGGGAGATGAAGCTTCGCTTGCTCACCTTCCGCTCACCTCCTGCTGTGCGGCCTGGTTCCTAACAGGCCGTGGACCGCTACCAGTCCACGTCCCGGGGGTTGGGGACCCCTGATAAAGAATGTGAACTTTATGAGGACAAGGTCATTTTACATTTACTTTCTCACAGCCTGTCCACCTCCTATTATGGAATCTTGTACACAGTGAAATATTAATATATAGTAAAAATAAGAATAATAAAGACTAATGGAGTCCTTACACCTCCATGATTCTAAGTGGTTTTCACATATTAAAAAATTTACCCTCACCATAATCCAAGGAGTTCGTTGTTGTTGTTATCATCATTATTCCTATTTTATAGATGAGATAGTAAGCTCAGAGAAGTCAAATATCTTCCCCAAAGTCACACTGCCACAGAGTGCTAGAGCTGGAATTCTGCCTCAAGAAGTTTAGTTCTAGAGCCCAAGCTCTTAGCTACTATCCACATTCTTACCCACAATTGTCTTGATATTAGGAATGAATGAATGAATGAATGAATGATTATCCTCAGGATGATTGCGGTTCCTAAGACTCAGAGGGTCCTTTCTGACTTCCCAGCCACATTTGCATGGGCTGGAAAAGCTCATTAAAAGGAATTGGCCTGGGGAGGGTCAGGCACCAAGTGGTCTCAAGGCTTCCGGGTCCGTTTATTTTTCTAGGGAGGCACACCCACCATGGCAAGCTGATTCATCAGGGCCAAATCAACACTGTGTGATGGGAGGACTGCAATTCTTGCAGCTGTCGTTGCATTATTAATGACTAGGGTCAGTCCTCGGGGGCTTGACTGTTTACAAAGCGTTAACTTCAGAGTTGCCATGGGAAATTCTCGGTCCTTGCTCCTTACCCTCTGAAGAAGTATGGGAGCAGAGTCAGAAACTGCTCCCAGACTTTCTTCTTGTTCCTTTTACCTTCCAGATAGTCTTTAAACACAACAAGATTCAAGGACCGTGTGAGTTTTTGTGTCCATATGTGGGAGGGTCCGCTTTGTCATCTTTCACAATTGTTTCCTAAATGTTTTCAAAACACAGGTCTGAATGTTGTGAATGGGCCCCGGAAAAAATGATCTCCTTTCACTTTCAGGTCTTAGCAATTTTATTCCAATAGTGTCATCGATATTGATTATGTGTCTACTCTATGCATAATGATAATACTAATAACCTGTATTTATACAGTCCATGTAAACCCTCAAGTTTGCAAGGAAACTTGAAGGTCATCAACTCTAACACAGCAGCCCCCCCACTCCCCTGCCATTTACTCTCAGCATTGATTTTATCTTTTTCAATCCTCACAACCATGGAAGGTAAGTTAGATTTTTGGTCCTCCTTTAAAGATGGAGGGAGGCAGCAGGAATGACTTACCCAAGGTCACACCGGCATAAATGACAGAGCTGCCTGTAAAGTGACATGTTGTGATAGGCATGAAAATTTGCTGACTCTACCTGGTATGTATTGGTTAGCTTTTGCTATGTAACAAAGCTTCCCTAAACTTAGTGGCTTAAAACAACAGTCTTTCGGTTACCATGGGTTGGCAAATTAGACTGAGATCAATGGGGTGTCTCTTTGGGTCTCACTTGGGCTCATTTGGGCATCTGTGGTCAGCTACTGGGTAGCTGAGAGTCGCTGGCCTACGATGGACTCAGCTGAGATGGTTCATCTCTAACAGTGTCACCTTCAGCAACCTAGCCGAGGCTTTCATTGATGACTGGTAGAGTCCCAATAGGGGAAATAAACTACAAAATCTCTTTTCGCCTAGGCTCAGAACTGGTATAGCATTGCTTCTGTCACATTCTATTAGCCTAAGCAAGTCACAAGACCAGCCCAGATTCAAGGGAAGGGTTACAAACCCCACCTCTTGATGGAGCTGCAAAGTCCTCTATTGAAAGGTTATGAAAACAGGGAAGGAAGGCACCTATGACCTTTTTAAAAAAAACATCTACAGGGTATTACAAAAAAACCTTTTTTAATTTTTAAAAGACATAATCCTTACATGCAAGACATTTATAGTCCAAAGATTTGATACCTTTGAGCACAAATATATAAAAATAATTCACATATAAAGGTTGAATTTAATGTATATAAATTATACCTTAATAAAAAAATGAAAAAAAGCCTTAGAGACAGATCCTTCTCATCTATAAATATATTAATATTTATTTCACCAGAAAACTAGTGTTTTAATGTACCAACACCTATTAGCCCAGTTGGAAAAATGTCAGTGGTTTCTTATTCTCTTCTCATAAGGGGCTAAAGCCATCAACTTTGGAAGGCTAGTGAGTTTTGTACTGTTTTACTCAACTCATGACTAATTTTTTTCAAAAACAAAAGCTGTAAGATCTCTGTTGCATATGTATGTCTGTCTGTGTATGTGTATATATATGTATGTCTGTCTATGTGTATATATATGTATGTCTGTCTGTGTATGTGTATATATATGTATGTCTGTTTGTGTATGTGTATATATATGTATGTCTGTTTGAGTATGTGTATATATGTGTATGTCTGTCTGTGTGTATATATATGTATGTATGTCTGTGTATGTGTATATATATGTATCTTTTAGATGTGTGATATTTTTCTGCCTCTGGGTGGTATTACCAAAATTAATTTATAAAGAGTTGTATTTAATTGGTTTAGAATTAAACACTTATAAGTTAAGTATTCCTAAAGTTCTCAGTAATATAATGAAAACTAACCCAAATGCTTTTCATGAGGTTTACATGGGCTGGGAAAATACTAATTATTAAAGCTTATTTAAATTTTTTTGGTTTAATTAAAATAGGCATGTCTTAGAGTTATCAACATTAAATTAAAAACTTTTATTCCACCTGGGTTTACTAGTCAAGTAAGCTCATGCTATCTCTCTTACAAAATCTGTCAGCAAGAAAAATATATTGGTATGATAAAATTTTCATATCATAATTGTTAAAAGCAAATAAATTATACAGATATAAGTAAGATGAGAGATTTTAGGTGCAATAATTATAATTTATGATATGTGTACTTAAAAATAGCTTTCAAAATCTTTTGGTAAGTTGACACTTTAGGATTTTGCTAAGTTAAATTAATGATGAAAACTTATTGATGTCTAGATCATTTTCAAATAAGATAAAATATTGAACATTAATTACTGAATATAAGTTTATCTACTTTTGGCTTCCTATTACAGAGGAACCAAAAGATAAATTTGGGTTTGTTAGTAAACATGTCTTGTGCTTTATTGAAAAGGTGTACTATGAGAAACATATGTGTCTAGAAATTATTTTTAAAATACTTATGAGTCTGCCTTTGCCTCCCCCCCATCATCTTTTGTCTTTCCCTGAAAATGGTATTTAAGGTGATGGCTTTGGCCGTTTGGGGGAGTTACTATTTTTCTGGGTATCTCCCATGTATACATGTTATTAAACTTTCATTTGTTTTTCCCCTGTTTATCTGTCTGGTATTACAGGAGGTGTCTCAGCCAAGAACCTAGAAGGTTAGATGGAAAATTATTTTTCCTCCTCTACATTTCTAATGTAGCTGGATTCCTATTGGGTTTGGTCAAAGGCAGGCACTGGCAGGATATGGGATAGCAAGGAGAAAGGAGACATGGGACGTTCCTCCCTTTCTACTCTGTGCAGATGGTTTCTGGGGCAGGAGCTGTCTACCTTCCATGGCTTCAGCTCTTCCCAGGCACATCCTCATGGTTCCAGCTTCTGCCAGGTGCCCCTTCTTTTTACCTCTCTGGCGCAGAGTTGGCAGTAATTTCCTGCTGTATCTAATCTCTGGGTCACCTTATTATCTTATGTTTGGTCTCATCATCTCTTTCATCTGGGTAAATAATTCCCTCCATTACATCCTTTCTGTTTTAAATACTTGAAGTCATTTCTCTCTTCCTGCTTAAATACAGACTGATCATTGTATCATCATCCCGGAGATTTTTGCGACCCTCAGTTTGAAAAACATGGATCTGATTCTTGACTCCTAGTTCGTCATGAATTCACGTGTGCAGTCTTGGCCATGGCAATAAATAGCGCGGTTTTCCCAGTTGTAAGGCAAAGGTGTTCAGAGGAGTGGTCACTAAGGGCTGCTATCATGCTAGAAGCCTCCTTGCGGGGCTTGGACGCATTTTTTCATCATTAGTCTTAGTCTTACGAACACATATCTGCATTCTCCTCACCACCCGGCATCTGATCGTGTGGTTTCTCTAGGTGGCTGAGCCAATTACGAAATACGCTGAGCCGGATCCAGGCGGTGGAAAATGAGTGGAGTGGCTGAGCAAGGTGGAGACAGCCCGCTCCTCCCATGCCTTGGGGAACACCAGACAGCCAGAGCATCCTCGCCCCACACATACGAGGCCTGCCCCACACTTGGAGGCGTTACCGGCTCTTCACTCAGCCACCCTAAGGCACACAGCCAGCAGCCCTGCTGGTTCCGTGAACATCACACGTTGAAAAGCCTAGAAATAGGAACACTCCCCTGTCTGAGTTAATTAAGATTTCAGCCTCCAGCAGATGCTACTGTCACTGTGGAAAAAGAAAAAAAAAAAAAACCCAGTTTTCTTTTTCCCGAGCTCTTCCTTCTCTTCATGTAGATATGTTCCCTTGAGACACTAATGGAAGGAACACTGATTCTGACTCAGTTTTCACAGACCATCATAGCAACCATGGGCCACCTATAGTCATAACAATAACATTAACGACAATAATAATACTAGCCATCACTTCCTAAATGTTCTCTATGTTCCAGGCACCTTGTCAGGTACCTTCAAACTTAGCACCTCATTTAATCCTCTCTCTACAACCTAAAAACTAAATAAATTCCATGTTCCACATTTTCAGCAGAAACTGATCTTAGGAGTAGTTATGTCACTGCTGAAATGCCTGTCACCTTACCAAGTAGAATTTTCCAGACCCACCTTGTCTGAAATAAAATGCACTCAATACAGGCACACATACACAGATGTATTTTCACCTCATCTGCTTTATTTGTTGGCATAATTCTCATCACCACCCAACATCTATGTTCCTTTTTTATCATCCGTCTTTTCCTATTAGAAGGTAGATTCTGAGAATAGAGTCTATTATTTTCACTCTTTGTATCTCCAGCGTCTAGAACAGCAACTGACACAGAGTAGGTGCTTGATAAATATCTGTTGTATTGTTGCAGGAAGGGGGACCTCTTCCAGGGCCCGAGAGTGGGCTCTTGTCTAACACTCAGTAATGAACTGTCCGAGGAGACACACGTGCTGACAAAGCAAGAGACTTGATTGGGAAGGGGCGCCCGGGAGGAGAGCAGCAGGTAAGGGAACCCGGGAGAACTGCTCTGCCACGTGACTCGCGGTCTCGGGTTTTATGGTAATTGGGTTAATTTCCCGGGTGGTCTCTGGCCAATCATTCTGACTCAGGGTCCTCCCTGCTGCCATGCGCATTGCTCAGCCAAGATGGATTCCAGGGAGAAGGATTCTGGGAGGTTGGCAGGACATAGACTGGCATCTCCTCTCTCCTTTTGACCTTACCCAAATTCTTACAGTTCTGGTAGCTTGTTAGTTCCGCGTTCCTTACCAGGACCTCCTGTTGTAAGATAACACATGCAAGTGGCGACTATCGTGTCTGGCCAGGGCAGGTGGTATCGGTCAGTGGTTCCCCCTAACAGTATCAACACGTTAAATGATACACTCATGTCCCTCAGAGCATTTATTATTATCTGGAATTATTTTAATTATTTATATGATGACAGTGACCATCTGTCTCCCTGAACTGGGATGTTAGATCCAGGAGATCAGAGGTCTTTTTGCCCTTTTGGCTCTCTACTGTATTCCTTGTGCTTAAAACAGTGCTTTCCACCCAGCAGGTGGTCAATAAATGTCTTTTCAGGACCCAGAGCTGACAAGGAAGAGAACTGGCATTGAGCTCCTTGCTCTCCTTGATTCCAAATGCCCTGTTTTTGTCCTCCAGCATCAGATTAGTCCTCAGATTTCTTGTATCACAAACATCCCTGCAACCTGAATGAGAAGAAGGTACCAGCTCCATGCCCTTCCTGACAGAGAACTCCAGAAAGTGAGATCTATTCACATAGACCTTTCTTGACCTTTCCTAGTCTGTCTTCCCTTCCACCACCTGGGCACAGCTATGGAAACAGGGCCCAAATCGGGAGACTGGGATGTGAATCACAACAAACATCATTGTCTCCCAGCTTTCGAGTGCTGAGAAGGTCAGTGGAGGGACTGCCTGGAGTATTAGGCAGAGAAGAATGAGTCCAGGCATATGCCTGATAGGATAAATAAGGAAGAGAGCTGTTAGTTTATTCACAAACATTCACCGAGCACTGACTCAGTGATAGGTCTTATTCCAAGTGCTAGAGATCAGTAGGTGAAAAGGAAGATATTGTCCCTGCCTTCACGGAACTCGAATCCCCCCACTGTGCCCAGGGTCCCAAAGCCAGGACCTTAATGCAAACCCACCTGATCTCCAAGTCCACGCATTTCCATATTATGTAGATAGGGGAGCACATGTACATACTTTTGGAGCAATAGTACAACCTGAGGATCAGAAAGACTGAAAGATGTATGCAACTTCACACAGCAAATCAGTGCCTAATCCAACTTCACAAATACCAGGTGTGGTCCTACTGAGCTAACACTGCAGACCTAGGGCAGAATGAGGCAGGCGTGGTACGTCGAGGAGAAAACAAGTCACCTCTCCTCTCTTCCCCTTTATACTCACTGAACTAAAGCAATTCATTTAAGGGGTTCTGTCCTTGACAATCAGGGACATGTCTACCGCTTTATTCTCTGTTGGAAATTGGAGTGGCCCATTAAGTGGGTTTTTTTTTTTATCAAAGCTTTTTTTTAGTGCCTTGATCTTGACATACTATCTCAGAGTGCTGCTGCCCTAGTCAATGCTGCATTTCCCCATAAATCAAAGAGGCCAGGATCACTCCTCAGGAAGAGGTCTCTCTTCTGGGAATCTCAACGCCCACTCCTCCTCTTCTTAAGCTGAAGCCCACTTTCATGGCCCCCCAGACCTCAGTTCAGATCAATCCTAAAGTTCATTCAGGTCATGGTCTCTTTCTTCCAGGTTCCAGGACTTAGACTCTGTAAAGCCTACATGGCTTCATCACACCCTGGGATCCTCCTCTAAGTCAGGCTTGACTCACTCTCCCCATTTTCCAGGTAAGTGAACTAAGGAGCCCTGCAGTTTCCTGCATGATCTAAGGTCAGACATCCAAGAAGCTGGACAATGATTCTAACCCATACTTACTTTATCCTAAAAGTGCTGACCAGAGCCAAGTGTAATGGTAAAAGCCCTCTACATCTTTTTTCAAAATTAAACTTTTGCGATATTTGTAGAGTCACATACAGTTGTAAGAAATAACACAAAGAAGATCCCATACATGCTTGACTCAGTTTCTCCCAGTGGTAACATCTTGCAAAATAAATAGTGCGATGACACAGCCAGAATATTGACATTCCGCAGTCAGGATACAGAACATTTCCATCACCACAGAAATCCCTCACGTTGCTCTTTTAAAGCCACATCCACTGTTCCCCCAACCTTGACCCCTTCCTTATCCTCTGGCAAACACCAATCAATCTGGTCTCCATTTCTGCAAAGCTGTCATTTCAAGAATATTATACAAATGAAATCCTTTGTTTCATTGATTTTCTCTATTTTTTCTGCTTTTAATTTACCAACTGTGCTTTATATCTTTATCATTTTCTTTCTTTTTTCTTTCTTTCTTTTCTGCTCTTTTAAGGTTTATTTTGCTTTTCTTTTCCTGAATTCTTGAGGTGGGAGTTTATTGATTTGAGGCTTTTCCATTTTTTCTAATGTATGCATTTAATGCTATAAATTTCCCTCGGTACTACTTTAGCTGTTTTCCACAATTTTTGATATGTTTTATTTTCATTTTCATTCCACTCAATTTATTTTTATTTCTGTTGAAACCTTCTCTTTGATCCATGGATTATTTAAAATTGTACTGTTTATTTTCAAACTGTTCAGAAATTTTTTGATATTTTCCTGTAACTGACTTCCAGCTTGATTCCCTTGTGATCAGAAAACATAGTCTGTGGTTATTTGAGTATTTTTACGAATTCCATTTTGATTTATCTGTAGTGCTTTTGAGAGTATCTCCTTGTGTGGCTTTTTTAGTGATTGGTCTCAATATCACCTTTCATATACAAAATTTATCACAGTTTTCTAATGTTGTTATTTTACCAATTCAAGTGAAATCTTACTCTCTCTATCCTCTCCACTTATAATATAATCATCTTAAATGTTTCCTTTACATATATTTAAAACCACATCAGTAGGGCTTCTCTGGTGGCGCAGTGGTTGAGAGTCCGCCTGCCAATGCAGGGAACACGGGTTCGTGCCCTGGTCCGGGAAGATCCCACATGCCGTGGAGCGGCTGGGCCCGTGAGCCATGGCCGCTGAGCCTGCGCGTCCGGAGCCTGTGCTCCGCAACGGGAGAGGCCACAACAGTGAGAGGCCCACGTACCGCAAAAAAACCACATCAGTGTTATAATTTTCTCTTCCCTCAACAAATACAATTTTGAAAACTCAAGAAGAGAAGGAAAATCTATTATATTTACCCATATTTTTGTTTACTACCTTCTTTCTTTCTTCCTGATAGTCCAAGATTTTTTATTTTACAGTTTTCTTTCTGTTTAGAGACCTTCTTTTAAAAGCGTTTAGAAATCTTCCTTTTTTAGGCAGATCTGCTGATAAAAAATTCTCTTAGTTACCCTTCGTCTGAGAACGTCTGGATTTCTCCTTCATTCCTGAACGACAGTTTCACTAGTTAAAATTTTGAGTTGACAATTATTTTCTTTCAGCTTGAAAGACAATGTTGTACCACTTCCTTCTGTTCTCCTTGTCTGATGAGAAATCCTCTGTGCTTCAAATTATTTTCTCCTATAGAATAAGGAGGCATTTCTCTCTGCTGTCAATATTTTTCCTTTGCTTTTAGCATTCAGAACTTTGACTGTGATTTTTCTTGGTGTGATTCCTTTGGATTTATCCTATTTGGGATTCACAAATCAGCTTTTTGAATCTATAGGTTCATACCTTTTGCCAAAAATAGGAAGTTTTCAGCCATTATTTCTTCAAGTGCTTCTTTGGCCCCATCTTCTTCTGGGACTTTCATGGCATATATTAGAACCTTTGTTAAAGCCCCACTAGCCCTTGAGGACCTGTTCATTTTGTTTAGTCATTTTTCTCTGTGACTCAGATTTGGTAATTTCTCTTGTTCTGTCTTCCAGTTCACTGATTCTTTATTTCCTCTCCATTCTGCTGTTGAGTCCATTCATTGGGCTTTTTAGTTCAATTACTCTAGTTTTCAGATCTAAAATTTCCTTTTAGTTCTACTTTAGAGCATCTGTTTCTTTGCTGAGAGTTTCTTTTGTGTGTGTGTGTGTTCATGATATGTTTGCAATTGCTCATTGAAGCATTTTTTTGTGACAACTACTTTAAAATCTTTCTCAGATAATTCTAACCTCTTTGTCATTTTCATACTGCCATTGATTGATTGCCTTTTTTCATTTAAGTTGAAATTTTCTTGGTTCTTAGAGTCATGAGTGATTTTAATTGAAACCTGGACATTTTGGGTATTATGTTATGAGAGGCTCTACATCTTATTTGGACTTTCTGCACCAGCTGGCTTTCTGTGACACTGCTTCAGCAGGGGAAGGGGCTCACCACCTCCTTACTGCTGGGTGGAGGCAGAAGTCCAAGTTCCTCACTGAATCTCTGTGGAGAGCCAAGTGGGGGATGGACTAGACTTCTGCTGGTACCTCCCTGGCTGAGAGGGGCAGGTGTGCCTTGTTGTTGCTCCCCAGTGTTCACCACTGACACCACAGGGTGTGGCCTCACTGCTGGGCAATGGTGTAAGCCCTGACACCACCCCAATGGGGAGAGAATCAGAGTCAGAAAAGGAGATGTGAGAATGGAAACAGAGGTTGAAGTGATGTGATTATTGGCACTGAAGGTGGAAGATGGAAGAGGTCCATCAGCTCGGGAATCCAACAGCCTCTAGAAGCTGCAAAGGCAAGGAAACACAACTCTGCCAACACCTTGATTTTAGCCCAGAATTTTAAGATAATAAATTTGCATTGTTTTAAGCCACCAAATTTGTTGTAATTTGTTACCGCAGCAATAGGAAACTAATACAATGCAAATTGCTGATATCTAATAGGCAATTCTTTAACAAGATTACCATGAAGACTGAATGCATTCATTTATTCAAGTTATTGACTACCTACTATGTGCCAGGCACAGTCTTAAGTGTGGGAAGATGACAGAGTGGGTGGATTTAAATGTGAATTGAAGGCTTCCCTGCCCTCCAGACACTCACAGTAAGGAGGCATTGCACCCATAGACAATGGTCACATGATGCAATGATTATCAGTGTTTGTGGAGAAGTGGAGTCTACCAAGATTTGGGGGCAAAGAGAGAATTCATCTTTGCCCAGCACTTATTCCTTTATAAAATATTCTGCTTATAAGCTGATTTAAACCAGATTTGAAGGAACTTCTGGAAGTGTCCTGGTATTGTGACCCAGAAACAAACAACAATGCATCAGAACCACAGTACAACCCCTGCTTGTTTTCAGTCCTGGTTCCTACATCCAGTTGCTCTTGAGCACATTCTAGGATGATAATAGGAGCATTTACTTTTCAGGGCTGTTATGAAAACTAAATGAGTCAGTTTGTGTAAGCACTTAGAACAGTACATGACATATATTAAATGGAATATATAAGACTGCTAAATTAAAAGAAAAATCCTGAGTCAGACCCCAAATCAGAATTTCTGGGAGCAGTGCTTGGAAATCTGCATTTTAACCTCTTGCATACTCAAGATGGGGAACTGTTGTGCTAGCCTACTCCATCTCGCCCCTCCAAGCAAGGTAAGCATTCAACCACTCCACATGCTTTTTGTTTTTGTTGTGTTTTCTACAGAAAGCCTTTATGAAGTTTACTCTGTCAACATTTTCTTTCCCAGACTCATGAACTTTCTTGCAACCTGGCCCAAACTTCATTTGTTGCAAATTTACCCATTTTTATAAATGCCAGAAGTTGGCTCTTTATAAGGAAAGATCCATGAGAATTATCTGTATGTTCACTGTGCACACTTAATCATTTATTCACTCATTCACTCATCCAGCAGCTATTTAATGAGTCAGGCCCTGTGCCAGATACATGTGTGTGCATGCAAGTGTGGTGTGTGTGTGTGTGTAATTACATTTATTCTGGAGGAGGCAAAATCTTTAATAGTAAAAAAGAAGTCAACCAATCAAATGTACATGTGAGGGGTACAGAGAAAAAGGTATTCCAGGCAGCCAAAGACAGTCTTTCATTGAGAAAACTCTCCAGCCTCAACTTTTCTCTCCTATGGGTGAAGAGAAAAACTGTGCCTTATCTCTCAATTCAGCACTGCAATGCAGGGCATGACAAGGCTATACTCATAGATGCAATAGTGGCTGGCACCTGAGGAAACAGAAATTCCATATCAAAATTCATTTATGGTGCAGGGAGGAGCTGCACAGAGGAGGCTAGCATCAACAGGAGGTAGCAGGACAAAGTTCAGGGAGTCCCAGCCGGGTACCAAGGTGGCTATCATCATGGGGCTGGGAGCCAGACAGACTTGGGTTCAGACCCTGATTCTGCCAACTACTGGCTTTGTGGACTTGGGTGATTCCTTAATAAAATACAGACATATAGCAAAATACAATAGAAGTAAAATTGTACTTCCCCTAAGGGATCTGGGAGGATTACTGACAAAACACTTATAAATATTTAGTCCAACCCCTGGCACATTGTTCTTTAAAGAAAAGTAGTTGTTAATATTGGTGTGTTTGGGGTTGATAACGGTAGAGCTGGGTATTTTTGTTTGTATCTGTTTTGTTTTTATTTTTTGTTTATTATCAGAGTAATGAATGTAATACAAGTTCATTAGCAGGTAAGAAAATACTAACTGCTTATGTTTCTCCTTAGCCCCTTTACCTGGCCACCTAAGGTACCTCTACAGCCCACCTAGGACTCCACTGACACAGCTAAAAACCAATAATGCAGGCAAATGAGGCCTTCGTGATTGGCTCAAGAAGACTCTGAAGTCTTTTAAATAAGTCTCTCCCTCTCTCCTGTCCTATTAGGATGGGGTGGCCTAAGAGCCTCATGACAGAACTTCCTTAGGAGGTGACTGTCCTTCCAATCCAACCCCTGACCCTGGTTCATGGACAAGGAGTTTCTAGGGATTGGGCAAAATGTAAATGTGCTGCTTGACCTGTCTCCATAGAGCCTTCAGTGCAAGGCGAGCCTTTCCCTGTCAAGTCCTGGAGGATGCATAAGGCCTTTTTAGAGCTCTATAAAACACCAGCAGTTGATAAACGGTGGTCTCGGAGGCTGTTGAGTGCCATGATCTCCCATTCTTCACATCTGCTCCATTCTGTCTGTACTACACGACATGCCGATCATTAGAACCTATTAGGGCAGCAAAACACTCTCAATGATGTCATGCAACAACTGGTCACCGAGCACCTACCATGTATCATTTTCTTAATAGATAAATAGTGATGGATGGGAACTAACCAAAAGCAGCAAACCTTTCTAGAGAACACCCTGTGAATATGTAAAGATCAGAGAGGAAGCATAGTGTAAAATTAAGGTCAAGGACCAGAGCCAGAGCGTTTAGCTCAAATCCTAGCTTGGCCACCCACTTCCTGGGTGACATCAGGATGCTGACAACCTCCATGTGACTCATCCTCCTCATCTATAAACATGCACCACGTTATTATCATGAAAGAATAGTGTATATTTCACAAGGGTGTTGTGAAGACCAAATGAAGCTCCCTTTGGCGTCCACATGTTTGATTTTATAAACTCTGCTGGCGAATGCCCTGACACAAGATACCTCTGGCAACGTTGCACTTGTTTCCAAAAGTTTTAATAACACGGACACCCTCAGGCTTGGGGAGAGAAGAAAAGAAGGCAAAGAATTACAGAAGGTAAGAAGAAACAGCTCTTGGAGTCTATTAAGGAGTCTCCACATATAGCAAAGAAATAGGTATTTGGAAAAAGAAGAAATCAATGTGCTGACTGAATCACTCGATCGGTTCACTCACTCACTAGTGCACAGCCTTGGCTCCTGGCATTTGGGAGGAGAATGGATTTTTATTGCTTAATTCCCTGTAAGTGAAGGACTAGTGAATTGTAAAATCCTGTTGCTTAACATGTAACATTAAGTATTGAACTAGCAAAAAAAAAAAAAAAAAAAAATCGATTCCAGGTTTGGTTGCTGATTAGTTTTTCTCAGGGAATTCAGAGTAAAGTGCCATTATTGTTCTTCTCTTTAATTCATAAAACACTGTGCATGAGACACCTAAGCAAACGTTTGCTATCTTAGAGCACAGTTCGTACTCAGTGGCCAGCATGTTACAGACCCTTCACGGGCTCCCTTATGATATGATCCCAGCAGCTTCTCTGGGTGAGCCAGAGTTCTGGAGAAGAGGGCTCCTCAGTGTGGATGTGCAGAGATTCCACTGCTTTAGAGAAATTCCAGCTTCTGGGGTGCTCTCCTTTGAGCATCAGTCCCCTGCTGTCCCCAGTCTCAATTAACTGCATGTCCGACCACTTTACCCAGGCATTCAGGGCAATAAAACCTCTACCTCCACCTGCAGGTGGTGTCTACAATTAGTTTGTCTCCATAAACCCTGCATTGCCGTACTGGGAATGTTTGACCCCTGTCTGCCCATGGACCTGCAGTCCAGCTGTGAGGCAGCCTCCTCAAGTCTACTTGATGTGATCAACTCTTTGTTTCTTATTCAGCCATCCACATCGAGAAGGCAGAAATCAATATTTCTATGATATTATTTTTTTTCATTTGTTTACATTGATACAGCAATGATTTGGGGCTAAAGAAAATATACCAAAGGCCAAATTCAGTCACAGTTCTGTGACTTTTGAGATAAGACATCCTACAACCCAAGAGCTCCCTTCCTTCTACCACTGACTCTTCCCTATTCTTGAAGTATCTCTACCATAAGTGTACTGATTAACTTCATTTTTTGAGAGATTCTACCTTTCCAGGTCTCTCTTTTTAAAATTTCTTGTATAATTTCTAAGTTACTATAGCCACATTGCTGCTTGTGCTCGTCTGTTCTAGAGAATCCTTCTCTTTCCTCCTTTCCTTCTTTTTCCAAAAAAAAGATTTAAGTGCCGAGTATGTCCCAGACACTGAGTTTGAAAAATGAGTCAGAAAGCAAACTTTCATCTTGAAAAACTCAGACAAGTGGAGTAGATGGACAGACTATCAGGGCATTATGATACAGCATAAGCATGATAGGATTGA
This sequence comes from Phocoena sinus, assembly GCF_008692025.1. Taxonomy (NCBI): domain Eukaryota; kingdom Metazoa; phylum Chordata; class Mammalia; order Artiodactyla; family Phocoenidae; genus Phocoena; species Phocoena sinus. Next base: position 69,839,901 of record NC_045777.1, on the reverse strand, counting down.
AAACCAGAAAAGGAATCTTCAACACTACCCTAGGCAGGGCAAAAAAGGCTTTGCAGAGAAGGTAACATTTGAGGTGAGTCCTGACAGATGAGAGGGAGGAGAAAAACAAAGGTTGAAAAGAGGTCATTCAGGAAGGTAAGGTAAGATACATTCAAGAAATTGCAACTCACTCATCAGGAGATATGACCTAGAAATTGGCAGGAGACAAGGGAAGTAGGCAGCGCCCAGCTCAAGAAGGGTCTTGTTCTCCACACGGAGATCTGTTTTTGATCCTACCTGCCAATCTTGATCCTACCTGCCAATGGTAGGGCCATCTGTAGGTTCCTAAGCTGAAAATGAACATGTTCTTAAGCTGAGAATGAGCGTGGTTTGCTTTGAAGAAAGTTCCTTCTGGCAGCAACATGAAGAGTGGTTTGAAGGCAGGGGAGAGACTGGAGGCAGGTAGACAAGGTAAGAAATAACGAGGGTGATCTGAACCACGACAGCAGCAGTAGGGACGGAGAAGAGGCAATAGATAAGAGGTGAATTTAGGAGGAAGTGCATCCTCCCAGTGTGTAGCAACTGCCCCAATCCAGGCTGTCTTCCCTTCTCACCTGGATCACTGCAGCAGCCTCCTTAGTCATCTCTGCTTCTAGTCTCTCCCTCTCCAATCTGTCTTCTACCAGAAAGGTTATTCTAAGAATCAGTACTTTCAAAACTGTTTACTCCCTATCAGCTATAACAGTGGCTCTCAAGGGAGTAGAGGCGGATGTCTTCTCCCCAAGATGACATTTAACAACATCTGGAGACACGTTCTGTTTTCACAACTGGAGGCAGGGGGTTGCTACTACCATCTAATGAATAGACATCTAGGATGCGGCTAAACATCCTACTATGCACAGGACAGCCTCCTACAACAGACTCATCTGGCCCAAGATGTCAATGGTGCTGAGATACCCTGAGCTGTAGTGTAAAATCCCAAGCTCTCAGTATGCTATGATACAGTCCCAACTTACTTCTTTCTCTCCAGGCTCATTTAATTTCCAAGGAGCTTTTTAACACCTCTGTGCCCTCGCTCATGCTCTATGCTTTACCTGGAATGTCTTACTTCTCTACCTGAGGAATTTGCTCTCTTCTTCCAAGGTCTGTTTCAGATAGCCTCCTCTCTGAGATCTTTCCAGTTTCCTTTGGACAATGTTAATATCTACCTTCCTACACCCCTGAGACATAGTCCTATGATAGGACAGCTTCCCCTTTTTTTATTTTTCCTATTTAAAAAAAATTATATTAAAATGTTCAGATTACAAAAATACGTTGATTGAAATAATACAATATAAAATTGTATCTATGAAAATCCAGCATTTCCCTGTTTTCCCACTTCCCATGGTTTTTTCTCCCCATTACCCCCCAACCCCTCAACGTGATAGAATGTACGCGACTCTTCTTCTAAGTCATACAACTATACATCACCATATGTATGCATATAAGGAGTTTTCTTTGCTCTTTATTTATGCATTACTATGCAACTTGGATTTTGTACTTGACAACCTCACGAGTCAATAGATATAAATACAATCTTTTTATTAATTTACTTATGCATATATATGCAGATATATGTAACAAACCAAAAAGGGATCATAGCATAAGTGGGGAGTTCTATTCGTCTATTACAATGATTTTTGGGGGGCCCACTCCAAAAATCCCATAACCAGGTAAACTGTGCTAACAAAACAGCTGTAAATTCTTCTCTTTCTCTATTTCATGTAACTATTTGCAAACTTACACACACACATGCACACACACACACACACACCTTTTTTGTCATTACTAGCTTAATAAAAATAGTGTCATAGGAAACACATCTCTTTGCCTTTTGTTTCTTACTCAACAATACCTCATAGAAATTCTTCTAACTCTTATAGCTATAATTCATTCTTTTAAGCAGCTGCAAAATATTCTAATATATAGATTTTTCAACTCTTTTTTGTCACTGGCACTTATTTTTGCCACCCCATGCAATGTTGCTATAAACATCCTGGTATATGTGTCCTAATGTATTGATGTTTTTAATACTAAGGGCTGTATTTCCAGAAGTGGAATTGTTAGGTTGAATAGCATGTGTACTTTTAATTTTAAGAGACATTGCCATTTTACTTTCTAAAAGGACTGTAAAAATTTATACTTCCTTCAGTAACTTTTGAGACAAGAATTTTCCCCTTATGCCCACCAGGAATAAGTGTTAAATTTTCCTGTTTTTTTTCCAAACTCTTGAGAGCAGAAGGATATTTTGTTGTTACATTGATTTAAATTTTCTGACTGTGAATGAGTCTGAACCCCGACCTCACATCACATAAAAAAAATAAATTCTATATCCCTGCCAAGACTGTACAGGAATATTCTTAACAATATTATTCAAAATAGCAAAAAACTCTCCATCAACTGGAAAATCAACCGACTTATAAATAAAATCTAAATTAAAATATTAGAAAACAATTGAAGAGACTACACTTACAAATTCTTAAGATAATAAAGCCTTATGAATTGGGACAGGATACACAGAGACTACGGAGGGATATATAGGCAATTTGACTGAATATAATTTGATGATGTTTATATGTCAAAACATATTTTAAACAGAGTCAAAAGACAAATATAGATTTGAGGGACATTTGTAATAGAGATGATATGAAATGGCTAAAAATCTATAACAGTCAATGAGCTCTTACATATTGAAATAAAGAGGCCAGTAATAATAGAAATATTGACAATGCCTATCAAATCACAGAAGAGCAAATCCAAGCGGCCAGGGACAAAAAGGAATTTTAGTTAATCACAAAGTGAGTACATGATTATTGTGAAAAAATGAAATCGATAAACAGTACAGAAGTATCTAGAATGAAAAGTTAATCACCTCCTGTATGAGACAGAGTGTTGGCAGGAAGCAGAAGACCTGCTCAAGGGGTTTAACTAGAGACAGTTAAATGAAGGTGCAGTAGGAAGAGGTGTGGGCAGGGAAAAGGAAATCAACAAGGGGTGGTGAAATACTAAGCCTCACCAGCAGCAAGAAGCTCTTGATGCCCCAGGTGGAAATTGGCCCGGAAAGAGTTTCTAGATCAACAGCTGGACCTGTGGAATCACAGCCATCTGTCAGACAGAAGCTGTGACCACAGAGGGATGGCAGGCTCTGCCAGAACCACAGCAAGGCAGGCAGGGAGTGGGGGAGGACAAACACCCCTTCCCCTCTCTCCTCCTAACCTCTGATATAATGTCGCTGACGCCCATTAGCCGAAACCAACTGGAAAATAAAGGGCAAAGGAGTCTTGAGAATCCAGCGTGTAGAGGCCAACCTCCTGAGGCACAGAGTAGGACAGGAAAGGGTGAAGATGAGTCAGGTGACAGAGGCAAACAGAAAAACTAGCTTCCTTCTTACCACTAACCCTAATGCCCAGAGATAGAATAATGATTACTGATGGTTTGGGATTTATTCTACTAGCATGTTTTCAATGCACATTCCTATCACCCAAAGTTAATATATCTGATATTTAAATAACTTTAGTGGATCCATAAAGAAAGAAATGAGGAATATACAATAGAAAAGAAGGAGCATAAATTAACTGTTCACAAATGAAGAAATACATATGGATAATATAAGGCTAAAAGAATCATCTTATTTTACAACCAAATACATGCAAATTAAAACAACAACAAAATGTCATTATTCGTCTATCAAATTGACAAAGAGTAAAATTGTATATGGAATGCCTCTTGTTGTCAAGAATGAGATAATACTTTCACTGATGGTAGGAGAATAAACTGCTTTATCCTTCCTTGAGGGTAATTTGGCAAGACATATCAAAAGGCTTATGAGGGCTTCCCTGGTGGCGCAGTGGTTGGGAGTCCGCCTGCCGATGCAGGGGACACGGGTTCGTGCCCCGGTCCGGGAAGATGCCACATGCCGTGGAGCGGCTGGGCCCGTGAGCCATGGCCACTGAGCCTGCGCGTCCGGAGCCTGTGCTCCGCAACGGGAGAGGCCACAACAGTGAGAGGACTGCGTACCGCAAAAAAAAAAAAAAGGCTTATGAAAGTGTTTATATTCTCTCCCCTAGTAATTCTGCTTGCAGGAATTTATCCAAAGGAAATATTCAGAAATGTACATGTGATATTATCACAGCATTATTTACAATAGTGATTTTTTAAAAATATAAATATTCACAGTAAGAGATTTGTGAATAAATTATGGTATGGACATACAATGAAATATTATACAGCCGGTAAAATCGTGTTGTAGAGAATATTTAGTGACACAAGATAACGCAGATGGTATTTCATTAAGCAAAATAATCTGAATGAAAGCCAGGATATATTGTATATTCCATAACCTTAATTTTATAAAAAACAAAAAGTGTGTGTGTATATGTATACATATGTAGTTCCAGTTTGTAACTACTCAAGGTAGCTACTATTGTGTTGGCCAAAACGTTCGTCTGGGTTTTTCCGTAACATCTTGGCCAACCCAGTATCTATCTATCTGTATATAGATACAGATATTACATCTGTTATATCTGTATCTACACATAGAGAGAGGAAGGCTAGACACTAGAGGGAAATATACTGAATATTGATAGAGGTTCTACCTGTGGGGTAAATATACTTTATTTTCCACAATGAACATAGTCTATTAAATATGTAAATTTTGTGGAGACAGGCATAGGTTTTCCACCAGTCAAGTCATCTTCTATTTGGCCATATGCAACATCCACTTCTCCTTCATATGTCCACTGAGTTGATAAGTATGTTAAATTCCCAAATAAGATGTATAAAATTCCTAGAATTTGAAGAAGAAATGTCAGTGTTCTTCCAAATACACTGGGATGCCAAGCTCTATGAGGTTAACTCCTTGCGTGATTTTCCTATTGATGCAAAAATAGTTGGATTTTAAAAAATCTATATTCTGGAAGAGGAAATAAAATCATCCTTTTGCATGTAATTCAACCTCAGAGTTCTGTGTACTTCTGGCTCTCTAAACTGCAATTGCCAATGGATAAACTGTCTCAAACAAAAAGGATTCGTAGGAGAGAACTTGGATGAGAACATCCCTCTGTGAAACCGCCTTTAACTTTGTGGGTCTCAGTTTGTAAGGACTCAAGAAGGCTGTGTGCAACCACACATACATGGAGGAGACCGTATCTCCCAGGCTGGTGTGGCATGTTCCACACAAGGCAAAGTTTTCCATCAAAACATATTTATTGCTACTATGCTAGTAGAAAGTTAAAGTTCCTTCGAAAAGAGAATCTAGTCATTAGGGTGTCAGAGTTCCTACCATATATATTTCAAGACCCCAACGACTGATCATGGTCAAGTGGGCACCAATGACTAATCTAAGTATCACAAAGGCTTCTTTCTGGCCAGTGAAGTGCCGGAGCATGGGAATCGGTTGGGTGGGACTGAGAACCGGCATCTTTAGACCTCCAGGCCAGCTGGAGAATTGAGCTGGGCCAATCAGAGCAAAACCCACAAACACCAGGTTTGGAAAATGGAGCCATTGAAACTACTATAGGCCTGGGAAGCAGAGTAGCTCTCGCACTTCATGAGCTGAGCCGCGTGACCTCCTTCTGTGGGAGGGCCACATGCCCAGCACCTGTCTTCATCCACATCTGGTTTCCCTGCAGCCATTCCTGGGCCCCTGACAGCTTACACCCTGGAGCTGGTGGGCGAGAAGACCGACAACAGTAGAAAGAGATGTGTCCCCGCAAAACATGTGCATACGGCGATACACAGCCCCCAGCTTAGCCACTGACCTGGGAATGTGACCATCTCACAGGTTAATAAAATGCCTTGATCAAGGGAGAACTACGGATGCTTGGGTCCCATACCCTGGTGTGAGTCCGTCGGTACTAAAATGTCTCACAGGTGAGGGAGCCCCAGTGTTCTGCTCTCAGCAAATGCAATTAAAGTTTAAATCAATGGATGTTCATTTGATTCCTCTGAGTTTCAATCATTTTGAGTTGGAGGTATCTGTAAGACGTTCAAGCATATATATCCCATGATAGTTGGAGATATAGAAGGTAATGCTTATGATTTCAGGGAGGGGCAGATTTAATGGCGACAGTGCAGGGAGTGGCCCTGGGTGGAGATAGCTAGCTGCGGTGAAGGGACACAGAAGACTTCCTCATTGACTTAAAGGAAGTCAAGTCCCTGTGAAGTCATGATGGTGGCTTGGGGCTTCCTTGGCATGTAGAGTCTCAGAGTAATGGTAATAATTGGGGTGGAGCCGAAGACCATGACTGAGGCACCAAAGTCTTTATTCACCTTAGGGAATGTCTAAAGGTGAGATGGCAGTGTGGGTGGCGGTGGAGAGGATGACACAGCAGTTGGTGCGAACTTAAATGGGACAGAAGCTTTTACATAAAGATTGAAGAGTGATAGGAGAAACAACAAAAAATATATCAAGAAGGGGAAAAACAAAGGAAGAAAAAAAACACCCCTAATCTTACAACCCAAAGAAAACTACGACTGGTCTTATATCCATCCATCCACTTTCCCAGATACATTGGCTTTTTTTTCAAAAGTGGATTCAACAATATATCATTAGCATCTTTCTGTAGCAATGCTTGAAGAGTTACCATTTTAGTTATTTCTGTTAAATGAATTTACTTTCATTGTTTTCAATAATTTCTTAGTGTGGAAACATCATCATGTTTTTTTTTAATCTGAAAAATATTGCTGTGATAAGAACAAATTGTAAAACAACCCCCTCCACTTCCTTAAAAAGAATAAAAATCCACTCACAACCGGACACTGTCGTTGAACGCTCTTGGGTCTTAGAGGTGGAGTCTCGGCTGTTACGGATGCTGTAGCTCATAAGCTCTCACTGGCACTATAGACTCTCTGTCACTCAGGCCCAGAGATCATTCTCCTTGATGTGACTCCCTTCTTTCCAAGGTATTACTTTTCTGAGAATAATCTAAAAGTGCCCCCCCATCCCCTAAGCTTTGGCAAGATAGTATCTGTGTGTCATTTTTCTCTTTTTATGTAGTTTAGTTAACAAACCTGAATGCTTACTCTGTGCCAATGTTCAAAGAATTTTACAAATTTACTAACGTATCCTCACAACAGCTCTATAATGTACATTTTAAATATGGGGAAACTAAGGCTCAGAGAGGTTACTTTGCCCAAATTACCCAGATAAAAAGTGGCAGAATGGAGATAACAAGGCAGCAAGGTTCTTTTCCCTTCCACGTAATTTTGTTGATGGAAAAGAGTGAAAGCTATTGTACAAAAGTAGCATAAACTGTACACTCTGAAATGTGTGTGTGGTGTGTGTACATGTGCACGCTTGCAGAAGAGAGTAATTTTTTTTAACCCCTTCATCCTTATTTTCTTGAATGAAATAATCACCAGCCAAGACAGTGATGGAATCTAAGGGGCCAGCAAGCTGTAACTTTTACAGTCTTGCTTCATATAAAGGAACCACATCTTTTCTGTCACAGTGTCTGAACTTATTAGGACATAAACTTTCAAACCTGAGAGAAAAGGTCAATTTTAACTAGAGAACAAAAGAGGTGTCTGCATTTGAGGGGGGGCAGACTTTCACAGCCTCAGCTTCCCCAGTTTTTCCCCACCTCAGGGATGTTGAAAATTCAGCCGTGTTTGTAGGAATCCAATTACTCCTGCAGATTACACAGAGATTATCGAAGTTATAAACAGCAGAATATTTGCAGAGATCAATGGAGTACAACAAGGCTCACATTTAATGGGAGAAATAAAAGGACGGGAGCTTCCGCAGCCAGTGACTGAGGAGTATAATGTCACATCATCAGGCTGAAGGTGAAGATGTAACTGAAATCAACATAATAGCACGATGTTCTTCAGCTCTCCTGCACTTCGAGAGCGCAATTCTGATTTCATAGCTGAGCAATTCATTTGTCTTAAACAGCGTACGGTTAGGAGGGTGTTTTTATTATGTTGCCTCTCCATGAGGTTTGAATTCGGTAAGATAGTGGCAAATTAGGTCGCCTTTCAGCAAACCAGATGATGACAGGTTGTTTGCAAAACCTCTGCATCCTCATATTCCCAGCCAGAGATTTAGCAGCTGAAGCCAGATGCAGGATTCTACAGTGGTGAGAGGCGTGGGCTTTGATGCTGGAGAGATGTGGCCTCTGGGCTACATTCCCCCACATGCTCGTTGGGTGACCTTAAGCAAGTCACTTGACATCTAGTTGTAGGCCACCTCTTCTGTAAAGTTGTGTCTTTCTGGGAATTAAGTGAGATAATATATTATGGGCTCATAGCCGTCATTCATCGACATTATCTAACACTTGTGCCAATATGATTTATCAAACTCATCCTCCATGACACCTCTTCCAGGAAGCCTTTCTTAATATCCAACGCCAGAAAAGACTTTCCCACTCTGAGTTCTCTTTGCGCTTAATTTTTTATTAACAATTTTATTGAGACATGGTTTACATACCATAAAATTAATTGGAGTTTTGTGTAATTTAACGTTTTTTAAAAACTTACTGAGTTGTGAAATCAACACCATAATGCAACTTTAAAACAGTTTTATCATCCCAATAATATTCCTCATGCCTGTTTAATCTCCCTCCCACACACAGACCCATGGTATGTCCGGACAACAAAATACTATTCAGCAGTAAAAAGGAATGTGATACTGATACGTGCAACAACCTGCAAGAACCCTGAAAACATAATGCTAAGTGACACACACACACACACACACACACACACACACACACACACACACACATTGTATGATTCCAATTATATAAAATGTCCAGAAAGAGGTTTTCCATTTTACCCTCTTTTGACCTTTGATTACTTTGAGTCCCTTTTTCCTTTTAATTGACTTGAAGGAGGGAAGTCAAATTCATCACTATTTCCCCCATGACACCTAATGAAATGCCTTGTAAAGTGCTCAACTAATTTTTAACATCTGTTGAAAAGTTAGATCAACAGGAAACCAGCTAAGCTTTTTTACCTATAGAAGCAGCGTGAGTGCTGAATTTATGGGTATATCCTCTTAACATCAAGAAGGAGCACTGCTTTTCCACCGAAGGTCACCTCCTGGAGGAAGGACTCATAGTGGGACTATTAACCCAGCAGCTGGAAACTATGCCTATGTCTTGGGGTACCACTGCTGTAGATAGCTACCATTTCTGGAGCTCTTCCCACGTATCAGGAAGCGTTGGGTGATTTCCCTTCTGTTTTAACTCTTACGACAGCCTACGAGGTAGGTATTCTTACTGTTATTACTGTTCCCGTATTGCTGGTGAGGAACGTAAGGTTCAGAGAGGTTAAAGGACCTGCCCCAAATCACACAGTCAATAGATATAGAGACAGACAGACAGACATGACAGACATGACTTAACCAACTACCGCAGATGTTGTTTCCTTAACTCCCTACAAAAAGGAAAGAAAATGGTGCTGGACTAGTCACAATGGCCAAGACATGGAAACAATGGTGTACTACTCGGCCATAAAAAAGAATGAAACAATGCCGTTTGCAGCAACATGGATGGACCTCGAGATGATCATACTAAGTGAGCTAAGTCAGAAGGAGAAAGACAAATACCATATGAAACCGCTTCTATGTGGAATCTAAGATATGGCACAAATGAACTTATCTACAAAACACACTCAGAGACATAGAGAACAGACTTGTGGTTGCTGTGGGGGAGGGATGGAGTGGGAGTTTGGGATTAGCAGAAGCAAAATATTACATATAGAATGGATAAACAACAAGGTCCTACTGTATAGCACAGGGAACTGTATTCAGTATTCTGTGATAAGCCATAATGGAAAAGAATATGAAAAAGAATGTATATCTATGTATAACTGAACCACTTCGCTGTACAGCAGAAATTAATACAACATTGTAAATCAACTATACTTGAATAAAATAATTTTTTTAATGCAAAAAAAAAGAAAAGAAAGAAAATGGTACTAGAAAAAGCACTTCCCCAGAATTAAAATTCTATCCATGACTTATTGGTAAAAAAACAAACACAAACCAAAAAACAATAGTAATATCTAATGCTTATATAGTGTTTACCATGAGCAGGCATTATCCTAATGCTTTACAAATATTAGCTGTTTAATCCTCATGGCAACTCTGTGAGATGAACACTGCTATTATCTGTACTTTAAAGATAAGGAAACTTAGGCACAGAGATGTTAAATCACTTGCCCAAGTTCTGATCTCTAGGAAATGAGAGCATTGAGGTTTGAACCCAGGCAGTCTGGTTCTAAAGTGTGTGTCCTATCTTGTCCTCTTAAACAATAAGCACTTCAGGAGTGGCATTCACACCCCTTGTTCCTCAATCCAAGCACAGGGCATGACCCCATATAGATAATGAATACTTGGGAAATTTTCCTAGAAAAACATTGTGAAAAGGCAACTATTCACATGGGAGGGAATGAAGATGGCATCCTCTGGGCGTCCCTATGTACAGCCTAGAGGGCTGAACTGAGTCCGGTGGGTGGGAAAGAATGTGCTGATCCTAGAAATCAGGAGACTCAGTTTCTACATTTAGTCTTGGCACTAACTTGCTCTTCATCCTTCATTTACCATTCTTTTATTCAACACATGTTAATTCAGCACCTACTATGTTCCAGGCACTGATCTAGGTCCTGGGGATACAGTCTCATGTGCAAGACAGACCCGATCTCTGCTACTTGCAAAGGAAGAACAAACAATGATTTAGTAATCACAAGGGTGATGAAGGTTATGAGAGGGCAAATATATGATGACTAGAGGGTGAAAGCAAGTGAATCTCCCTGGCCAAGGGTTCCAACAAAGTCCTTCATGAGGAAGTGGCTTTCAGATGAGGCCTTAAGGAGAGCAAAAGAGGGTCAGAGTGAAGATGAGGGGAGTGTGGTCCAAGCTCAGAAAATCAAAGGGACCTCGTGCCAGGTCTAATTGTTTATGTCCTTACTGCTGGTCATTAAGTGGAGCCCTAAAAAAAAGATGGTGCATGTGTTTATTCTGTGAAAAAAAGAAGAAATAAAGGATCTTTTCTTTATTATCTAGACATACAAATATTAAAAAGCTGCAAATCACAGTAATTAAGACCTTCATGGACTTGGGCTTGAATTTCATCTCTTAGTGTTAACCACTTTTCTTCTCTGAGCTCCTTTATGACAACTGCAATCTAGAAGCCGGGTTAGAACTGTATGGTTTCTTCCAGTTTGGTAATTTAAAAAATCTCATGTCTCTAACTAATCACAGCTACAGCCAGTGAGGTCTCTTTTGGATCCACAGCTCAGATTTCATTCTCCCCCTGCTGCTCTAAAATCACTTTGCGATTTTAGATGTTTTATCTAAATTGGCTATAATTCTAAGCAACATCTAGGCACTAAAGTGTTGTTTGTAGGTCAGGCCTCCATCCTGAAGCAACATGGTGGCCTTACCATCACCTGTAATTCCCTAATGGCCTTATCTTCTATAATTCCCACCACATTGCAATGGATTCTGGAACAAGGGCAGAAATTACATGAATATAGATCGATACAGATATAGATATAGGCTATATACTCATACATACATATATATATATCTCCATACACACACATGTATATATATTGACATTACATGTGTAAAATGAGAAATATATGTAGGTTCATTATAGAGTTAATAAACCACTTGAATTTTTCAGCCATTCTGTCTGTGAGCTCTAACCATGTTTCGGAAGTGGATCAGATGAGGCTTAGACAATGGCAAGAGATGTAGAGACGCTCATTTATCTTTCAAAGAAGCCTAGATGGCTATGAGCCCAAGCTGTTGGTTGTTCATGGTCACCTGGAAGTTTCCAAATTACTCACACAAATGTGTTTGGACCATGGAAATCTTCATCTATAGTTCAGCAGGCAAGACACTTGGGACTTGGGATACTCAAAGCCAGCCAAGAAGTAGAGCCAGGCTCTGGGTTATTGTACAATAACAAAGGGTCCAGGCCAATAACGGAAGCACAGGAAGTAGGACCTGACCCTTGGGTCAAAAGCTCCAGGTAAGTTGGCTGATTTTCAGAATTGCAATTCATTCTTTGCAGAGAGAGAGAGAAAGCTTAGACACAAATGGTGAGAGAAGAGTCCAGATAGTAAAGCAGACCACACAGGGACCTTGCTGAGACTATGTCTCAGAAGCTATGTGGATACAGGTTCCTCTCCATGTCTGCAAATACCAGTTCTCTACCATAAAAAAAGTGAAACAATAAATCAACAACTGAAAACACTTCTGCAACATGAATAACCAAGGAAGAATCCATATCACCTACAAATCAAAGAAAAAAAGAAAAAAACTACACAACAGAAAAATGAGCTTTGAAAGGGAAGGAAATATGAATAGCCGATAAATATACTATTTTAACATCATTATTAATCAGGAAATTTATTTATTTATTTATTTTTTAGCTGTACGCGGGCCTCTCACTGTTGTGGCCTCTCCCGTTGCGGAGCACAGGCTCCGGATGTGCAGGCTCAGTGGCCATGGCTCACAGGCCCAGCCGCTCCGCGGCATGTGGGATCTTCCCGGACCGGGGCACGAACCCGTGTCCCCTGCATCAGCAGGTGGACTCTCAACCACTGTGCCACCAGGGAAGCCCCAGGAAATTTATTGAGATAACTTTCTACCTCATGAGACTGGCAACATTGAAAAAGAAGTCTAATATTATCATGCATGTTGAGGATGTGGAACAATAGGACTTCTCGTTCATGGCTAGTGGGCGTGTAAACTGTTACAGCCACTTAGGAAAGGGTCTATCCTTACACGATAGAGTTAAACATGCATACTGTCGAGGCCGAGCAATTCCATTTGTAGGTGTACATTCTAGAGAAACTTTTGCGTATGTGTACTGGGAGACAAGTTCAATAACGCTCTACAGCAGCAGCATTTGTCATAACAAAAGAATAAATATTCCAAGTGCCCGTCTTCAAAGGAATGTATATATAAATTATGGTGCATTTGTACAGTAGAATGCGATGGAGCAATCAGAGTGAACGAATTGCAAAGCAGCATGCATAGATCTTCAATTATAATTTTAAGCATAAAAAGTAAGTTATAAAAGAATGCATTCCCTATGATTCTTTGTATATTATCTAAAACAGGAAAAAGTAGTGTTTGGGAATGCATACCTCTGTGGAAAATCTATAAAGTAAAGCAAAGAATGAATAACAGAAAATCTGAAGAGCATTTTCCTCTAAAAAGGAAAAAAAGAGGTGATCAGAAAGGGACACGGGGATGACTTTCATAGTTCTGATAATGTTTAACATTCTATTTCTCAAGCGAAGTCATAGATACATAGGTATTTGTT